>NC_041227.1:121165619-121267388 GCF_002837175.3 Physeter macrocephalus
GGATGCGCAGGCTCAGCAGCCATGGCTCACGGGCCCAGCCGCTCCGCGGCACGTGGGATCTTCCTGGACCGGGGCACGAACCCGTGTCCCCTGCATCGGGAGGCGGACCCTCAACCACTGTGCCACCAGGGGAGCCCCGCTTTTTTTAAAAAATGGCTCCAAAATATCTTGTATGGGATTTCTTTACAGGGTAATAAAAATGTTCTAAAATTAGATTGTGGCTATGGTTGCACCTCTTCGTGAATATACTAAAAACCACTGAACTCTATACTTTAAATTTTATGGTATGTGAATTACATCACACAAAAAAGCTGTTTCACAAAAGAACAGAATGTCAAAAACATCCTACAATTTAAACAATCTGTTCCCAATTGATAGGCATTTAGGTGTTTGCAATTTTTCATGATTACAGGCAAAACTGCATGGATGCCCCTGGGCGCCTACCTTTGCACACCTGTAGCCCTAGAGGGAAGATTCTAGGTCTACACATCACAGCTCTGGATGCGAACGCAGGAATTCTGATGTTAGCTGGTGTTGTAAAAGCCGCTGCAAATTTCTTCCAAGAATATAAGGGGTCAAACACACGCTAAGGTGAATTTTCTGTTGACGGTGGGCCTGTGATCCCCTCACTGACCATGTAGGGGAGGGGGGCGACGTGTTTAGTCTTCTAACGACAATCTGCCATAGCTCGGTGTGGCTAGGCATCTTGGTTAATATTCCAGATCTGCCTCTACGCTGGAGACCTAGCTCTGTTCCTGAACGGTTTTTCCATCTGTGAAACAGAACAACTCATAGGGTTATTATGAAGATGGAGTGAGTTGGCCCATCTGATGGGCTGACCCCTGGCCAGGAGATGTTCAGCAAGTGCTAGATCCTTCCTGTTGGTCCTTGAAACACTCTGGATGAGAGCACAGCAAGCTCCAAGAGGTAGAAAAGACCCTGGTGAATCTATTCATATGATGTTGTTCCTGAGTGGTGACCCCCACAATTGGGAGGTCACCAGCCCAGTACAGGAATGGACACCAAAGCTCACTATTCACACCTGTGGGCAGGTAGAGCAAGTCCCAAGAAGAATTAGGACAAGGAGGGTGAGGCTGGCAACTGGCCTGTGAACCGACTGGATCTTCCCAGAATCCTCAGCAACCCCTTTCCCTGAGAGGGGGTAGGGGGCCACTTGACATCACTCCGGAGCCCAGGCATGGAGACCCCTCCTCAGCAGCAGCCCAGCCATCTTGATGCAGGAGAACTGGAGAACAAGAGGAGTCCCTGCCAGCCCTCACCCCTACGATGAATCACAAAGCTGCCTTCTTATAAGGATACCAGCATGATTTCATCTTAACTAATTACGTCTGCAAAGACCTCATTTTCAAATAAGCTCACATTCTAAGGTTCTGGGTGGGTATGAAGTCTAGGGGTCACTATTCAACCAAGTACAGAATCTGTGGGAACAAATCAGAAATGAAATTAATAGTGAACTGCAGCCCAGAACATCTTCTGCTCAAATCAGAACAGCCCAGAATGTCTTTTTACACTGTACAAGAAGCAGTACAAAATAAAGTAAATGATTTCCATTTCTGGAATGAAAACCAATTTAATTATTCTAACAAAAAATATGAACAGGACTCAGAAGTTGTGCTGCGGGGGCTTCCCTGGTGGTGCAGTGGTTAAGAATGCACCTGCCAATGCAGGGGACACGGGTTCGAGCCCGGGTCCGGGAAGATCCCACATGCCACGGAGCAACTAAGCCCGTGCGCCACACTACTGAGCCTGCGCTCTAGAGCCCGCGAGCCACAACTATTGAGCCTGCGTGCCACAGCTACTGAATCCCGCACGCCTAGAGCCCGTGCTCCGCAGCAAGAGAAGCCACCACAGTGAGAAGCCCGCACACCGCAACGGAGAGTAGCCCCCGCATGCAGCAACAAAGACCCAATGCAGCCAAAAATAAATAAATAAAATAAAATTTTTTTAAAAGTTGTGCTGTGAACAAATGGGACTCAGATGTTATGATGCAAAAAATTGAAAATACTAAATATATTTTATCAGAATAGTAATCTTGTTCTGGCAAAGCTCATTGCTCTGATAAATTCTACAAACCCAGTGACCAAAATAACAAAAAGAGGGCTTCCCTGGTGGCGCAGTGGTTGAGAGTCCGCCTGCCGCTGCAGGGGACACGGGTTCGTGCCCCGGTCCGGGAAGATCCCACATGCCGCGGAGCGGCTAGGCCCGTGAGCCATGGCTGCTGAGCCTGCGCGTCCGGAGCCTGTGCTCCGCAACGGGAGAGGCCACAACAGTGAGAGGCCCGCGTACCGCAAAAAAAAAAAAAGAATACATTAAATCTGTTTTACGTAGGTATTTGAAATAATAAAAATTCTGGAAATGTAAAAATCAAAATTATATCTATAAAGCAAGTGAGAATATTCAGAAACTGCTATCAGAATTTTTAACACAATCTAGTGTATAGTTTTAAACAGTTAAGTATTTTTAGACATGAAATTAATGAATTTCAAAAAAGAATAAAAAAGCATGGGTGTATCACTGTGACCTAAATTAACGGTCCTACTTGTTGTAAAATGTAACTATTGAAATAAGAAAACAAATTTTGAAACTATTTCCCTAACATGTATTTTTAAATTAAAATGTAAAATTCAAGTCTTCAAAAATAGTTATTTGTTTTTGTTCATCTCTTAAAGGGGAAGGAACATGTGAAATACTATATCCAAATGTTACTGTCCGTGCTTGAGAAACATGGTTTCCATGATGTTTCATGAAAACCTTACCGGGTTTTGTACAGAGTAGGAATACTAGAGCAGGGTAGAGAGGAAGTCTGGGAAATCTGGAGTTTCAGCCAAGATTTTAGAAGCTGTTTCTAGACAAGTGCTGTCCCGCAGGCCCCACTCCCCTCCTCCGGACTGGGTGGAGTGGCTCATCCTCCCTGGAGGACAGCTTGTCCAGAGATGCCTGAGTGGTCCTAGGTACATCCCCCCACAGGCCCATGATCATGACTGAACAATGAAGGGGAGGTGTAAAAACCCAGCTCCCGGGCTTCCCTGGTGGCGCAGTGGTTGAGAGTCCGCCTGCCGATGCAGGGGACGTGGGTTCGTGCCCCGGTCTGGGAAGATCCCACATGCCGTGGAGCGGCTAGGCCCGTGAGCCATGGCCACTGAGCCTGCGTGTCTGGAGCCTGTGCTCCGCAACGGGAGAGGCCACAACAGTGAGAGGCCCATGTACCGCAAAACAAAAAAACAAACAAACAAAAAACCCAGCTCCCTGGCCACAAGATGGACCAAACCATGGCACAACTCACACCCCACATCACCCCATGGGAGCAGACAGTGCATCAAGTTCAGCTGAACCCTCATCTTTGCTTAGTTGCTTCCCGTGTCCTGTTCTACATGCCAGTGCTCTTCCCTTCTCCTTCAATCACTCCCTCGGTAAATCACATGCTCAAGAATTCCATCTCAGGCTCTGTTGCTCAGGAACCCGTCCTCAGACAGGTGGTGTCAAACCTATCTATAGTCGCCTCTGAGCGATGTAATTAAAGATGTGAATCATGTCAATCTTAAAGTATTTTCCTGACAAACTTAAAAAAAATTTTTTTAATACTCAAAAAAGCTTCTTTTTTTGTAATTTTAATTTATTTTTGGCTGCTTTGGGTCTTCGTTGCTGCACGCAGGCTTTCTCTAGCTGCGGCCAGTGGGGACTACTCTTCGTTGTGGTGCGCAGGCTTCTCATTGCGGTGGCTTCTCTTGTTGTGGAGCATGAAGCTCTAGGTGTGCGGGCTCAGTAGTTGTGGCACACGGGCTTAGCTGCTCCGCGGCATGTGGGATCTTCCCGGACCAGGGATCGAACCTGTGTCCCCTGCATTGGCAGGTGGATTCTTTTTTTTTTTTTTTTTGGCTGTACGCGGGCCTCTCACTGTTGTGGCCTCTCCCGTTGCGGAGCACAGGCTCCGGACGCGCAGGCTCAGTGGCCATGGCTCACGGGCCCAGCCGCTCCACGGCATGTGGGATCTTCCCAGACCGGGGCACGAACCCGCGTCCCCTGCATCGGCAGGCAGACTCTCAACCACTGCGCCACCAGGGAAGCCCGGCAGGTGGATTCTTAACAACTGAGCCACCAGGGAAGACCCAAAGCTTCATTTTTTAAATTTAGCTTTCTGACTCCATGCTTGTGCTTTCAACACTTTCACAACGATTTTCTGCTCCTCAATGAGGAAAGCGCGCTTGATCTGTCACGGACACATTTAGCGCACATGGAACCACCATAGGCCTGGCTGACATGTTTTTTTGTTTTAGACAACCTCATAAGAACTTTAGGTCTCATGGCACGAACTCCTCGAAGTCGGTCTGGGCACACGCCACATGAGAATTTTGGTGCTTTCTCAACCTTCTTGGTATAAAGGTAAACAATTCTGTTACCAGGGGTTCGGGACAGCCTGGTTTTGTTAGAGGCTGTATCATGGAATAGCCTATGACGGCATGTCAAATGCTGGACCATCCTGAATGCCTCTAGATACCATCCCTGGAAGAGGAAGAAGCCTGACAAGCTTTTAATTTACCTTCTTTCATCAAATAAACATCAGAGAGAATTAAGTAATATATCTCAAGACTTGGGAACTGAGACAATGAAAACCGGAAGGTCATTGGACCTTATGGAGAACTTGCGGTGCTACAGCCGCACAGTCTGGAAACTATGAAGTCTTGCCTGTTCATTTTAACGGAAATGATAAAATCTTTGGAAAAGGAAACATTTTAGGGAGTTTTATGCTTAATTAGGGATATTCTAACAGAAATTTTAATACTTTATTTATATTTTTAAATTGAAGTACAATTGGCTTGTAATATTATATTCTATAAGTGAGATCATATGGTATTTATCTTTCTCTGTCTGACTTATTTCACTTAGCATAATACCCTCTAGGTCCATCCAGTTTGCTGCAAACAGCAAGACTTCATTCTTTTTTATGACCAAGTAATATTCCATTGTGTATATACATCACATCTTTACCCATTCATCTGTCTATGGACGGGTTAGGTAGTTTCTGTAGCTTGGTTGTTGTGAAAATGCTGCAATGAATATAAGGGTGCCTATATCTTTTTGAATTATTGTTTTGTTTTCTTCGGAAAAATACCCAGAAGTGGAATTGCTGAATTGTATGACAGTTCTATTTTTAGTTTTTTGAGGACCCTCCATACTGTTTCCCATAGTGGCTGCAGCAATTTACATTCCCACCAACAGTACATGAGGGTTCCCTTTTCTCCACATCCTTGCCAACACTTGTTATTTGTTGTCCTTTTGATGATGGCCATTCTGACAGGTGTGAGGAGATATCTTATTGTGGTTTTGATTTTCATTTCCCTGATGATTAGTGACATTGAACATCTTTTTTATGTGGAATTTTTATTATAAATCTATAGTTTTATTATCATGTGGAGATTTTAATACTTTCAGATTTACAAGGTTTGATAAATGAAAGACAAGTGCAAGATGCTATAACAATGAAGAACTATGGCATGACTTGTAACAAAACAAAATAAAGTATCAATTCCAAGAGAAAATATAATACTTTGAAATAAATTATTATATAAAAATACATTTATTGTTTGAGGGCAAAAGTGAAAATAAATGAATTCTAAAGTCATTTAAATTTATAGAATCCTGACACTACTAAATGGTATTTGTAAAGTTCTGTGGAAGGATAAATGAAATTAAACCCATGGATTAAATGATTTTTTATGATTTAGAAATATAAGATAACAGAAATTTTGGATATAGAAAAATTTCAAACAACATTATAAGGGCTGGAATATTTAAAAATTTTATCATTGTTTTTGTTCATCAGGAGTTGAGGATTTAACACCAGGAACAACTGGTGTGAAGAGAAATTCTCAATTTATCGCAATTACACATTATCCAATGGCCATCAGTTTCAAGGAATTCACTGGAAAAATTCAAGGCAGTTCCCCATGTCCAATCATCCTGGAATGTGAGCCCTGTTTCAAAACACCATACCAACTATTTCTAAACATCAACAAAATTTTGGAAATTATGAAAATAATTAATTAAAGATTTGCTCAAAAATTTATATCACTTGTTGAGTAGGTTTTATAACATAACTTAGTTTATTTAGAGATGAACTAGGGGTAGTGGAATATATTTTTAAATATCTGATCCATGCATTGACTTATGTATTACTCTACTGGTTGTGACATATTTAATAATATCTCTGCACAATTCATAGAGGTTTCATAAGGATTAAATGAGATTATCAGTGTAAAGCTCTTAGACAACAAAAAGCCTAACTTTACTGTTTGTTTGACTATATTTATTGTTATCAAGCTTATCGATATGGTGAATTATTGTGGACCATAACATTGTGGATTTGCCATGATTTGGGCCTTAAGGAATGTGCCAGGTCCATGGATGAACTTTTTCTTTTTCCACTTGAGACTTCATAGCTGATTTATTGTGTAATCTTTGACAGACTGTGATCCTTTTCCGGGGCCTTGCTAAGGTACTCCTATCAACGTTTACTAACAGCTCCAAGTAGCACTTTTTCTGGTTTCCTTTGCTGTCTTTGTATCCAAGCTGTGGTCTGCAGGCTTCCTGCCCCAGCTGAAAGTTCCACACACAGAAATGCCCCAGACACGTCAGCTTTTCTAAAGACCTCCCATCTTCTGGGCGTGACAGTTCTCGGGAACCCAGCCCACCCTCTGCTCAGGCCAGGATGGATGAGATGCTCCTGGGAAATGTCAAAAATGAAACCTCTGATTCCCTTTAGCAGAAATTCTGGCGTTAAGGGTCATCCCCCAAGAGATTAAACTTGTGGGGTTCTTTAGTGAAAGAAACTGCCACCAATATCACCGTATGAAGTCACCGTCAAACACTGAGTGCCATCTTTGTTAGAAGAGTGGGTGCCTGAGAAGTAACTTCTACTGTCAGAAGGAAATAAAGCCCTTTTATGAACTAAAGGCTAAATAAGATGATTTGCTTCCAGACAGTGGCAGCCAGACAGGGAGAAAGTGGGGGTGATGGCAGCAGGTCCTGGCTCTGCTCAGATCCCCAGTAGTGGCCAGGTGTGAGGTTGGGAATGACTGACCACCACGGGCTGCACCTGGGGAGCCCGAGAAAGGAGCACTGGGAGTGAGTTAATACTGGAGGTCGGATGATCTGAAAGAACGTGCACCTCTGTGTCCCCCACAGAGAGGGCACCTGTCCACAGGAATGCAACAGACCTACAGGGCCAACCCTCAGTGGCAACAAGAACCAGTAACCCGGGATTCCCTGGTGGTCCAGTGGTTAGGACTCCTCACTTTCACTGCAGAGGCCCGGGTTCAATCCCTGGTCAGGGGAACAAAGATCCCACAAGCCACACAGAGCGGTCAAAAAATTTAAAAATAATAATTAAAAAAAAAAGAAAAGAACCAGTAACCCAAGTGGCCCAGCCTGATCACAGCTCCCACCACTCGGGAACCCCTCACCCCTTCCCACTCCCCACTTCAGGCTGGGGACAGCAAAACCATGCATCCACTTCTGCATCCACTTCGCAGAGTCAGGAGAATTCTGGATTGCAGAGAAGTCAATCACTAGCCACTTCAGGGTTGTAATTTAGAGACTCTGAGACTGCTTGGGCCCTTGTGAAAATTCAGAGTCCCAGGTTTCATCCCCAGTAAGCCTGGAGTGGGGCCTAGAAACCAGCAATTAACACAATCAGGCATTTCTGCTGCCATGTTTCTCTGTGTCTCTCTACACAGTCAATATTGCTTCCCAAGACTAAACTAAACTTCCACTAAATTCCTTTGGACACAGGCCATATCTAGAAAGAGACGATTGGGTGGGTTTGCATAAAGACAATACTTTTTCTTTTTCCCACTGTCCAGCTTCCCTGCCAGCCTGAATTAGAGGCAACCTGTCACATCTCTCTCTGCCTACAAGAGCTCACAGAGGAGCACAGGGTCACATCAACCAGTCATCTTATGTCAGGCTGGTCCACGCAACTCCCATTTCTTTAACTCGGTCAAAAAGGAGGAAGTTCTCTATGTGACTCACCAACCCTGGAGGCCACCAAGCCTCCTCTGCCCTCCTCCCCGATTTCATTTAGGAGAACGTGGGGGCCATTTGAACAGACTGTTCTTTGGGGGCATTTTTCCTGCTGTCAAGTATAAGCCTCACTTACCATTTTGAAGCTGGAATCTCCAAACCAAAACAACATGTGGAAAAAGAGTTTTCTCATGTTCCTTTTCTCTCTTTCAGTTCAGAAGGCTGCACTGGATTGTGAAAGAATGAGAAAAACAAATGGTAAGTTTCATTTACTTCTCTCTTGTACTAAAGCTGTTTTCACCGAAAAGGTGAGACTGTCAGCATTAAATCATGTGCATTCATGAACAGGTTTTTCAGTGCTTTCTGATGAACAACCAAAGGGAGAGTCGTTTCCATGACCTACTGTTTAAAATGAAGTGATTTTAGCAAGGGAGTTGGAGAATCTTTCCTGAGACTCAGAGACAAAATATTGAGATTCTATTTTTTTTTACAATGAAATGGTTCCTTCTTTCTCTGTTGTTGTTTTTTAATTAGAAAAATCAACATATAATTGTTGTAAAATAAGTCAAGCAACACTAAAAATATTTCCTGGGAGGCAGTTTATCACCATAGAGCTAGGCTGTTGTGGTCCTAACCCTGGTTCTACCGTTTTCCAGCTGGCAGCCTGTGCGCACGAGGAAACCACTTAAAGCTTAATTTCTATCCTCTGTGAAGTGGGGAAAATAAAAGCACTTCCCTGGGAGGGTTGTTGTGAGGACTGAGACAAGCCATGTGCCTCAGCACAGAGCCGAGTGTGTGAGGAACCATCAACAAACGCTAGCTCAGGTCGTTGTTGTTACTATACTATAAAATGTGAAAGTTCTGTTATATCCCCTCAATCCCTCTCCCCTCTCCACTTCCAGAAGCAACCACTATTAACAATCCTTTTTGTTTCAATATCATAGTAAACAAACTCTTCTGTGACCTGTCCTTTTTAAAATTAACAATATATCCCAGACATCTTTCTAAGAGGAACATGTAGATTTAGTGCCTTTCTTTTCAACAGCTGCATGGCAATTCATAGTAGGACTCAGCCATAATTCATTTTTTAAAGATAATTTTTAATATCTTTTTTTAAACCTTTTTTAAAAAAAATTTATTTTTTTATTTTTGGCTGTGTTGGGTCTTTGTTTCTGTGCAAGGGCTTTCTCCAGTTGCGGCGAGCGGGGGCCACTCTTCATCGCGGTGCAAGGGCCTCTCACTGTCACGGCCTCTCCCTTTGTGGAGCACAGGCTCCAGATGCGCAGGCTCAGTAGTTGTGGCTCACGGGCTTAAGTTGCTCCGCGGCATGTGGGATCTTCCCAGACCAGGGCTCGAACCCGTGTCCCCTGCATTGGCAGGCAGATTCTCAACCACTGCGCCACCAGGGAAGCCCTTTAATATCTTTTAAAGTAATTAATTAATTAGGTTGTGCCAGGTCTTAGTTGCAGCTTGCGGGCTCCTCAGCTGTGGCATGCGAACTCTTAGTTGCGGCATGCACGTGATCTAGTTCCCTGAGCAGGGATCGAACCCGGGCCCCCTGCACTGGGAGTGCGGAGTCTTAGCCACTGCGCCACCAGGGAAGTCCCACGGCCATAATTCATTGAACCATCATCCCCTTACTGGTTGTTCCATTTTTTTCCTTTGTAATAGAAACAATAGTGCAGTAAACATCATTGTACACAACATGTTTGTGGACACATGAGTGTGTGAGAGCTCATATAGGATAAAATCCTAGAAGTGAAATGGCTGGGTCCAAGGGCATGTCCATTTGAATTGTTACAGATACTGCCAAGTTGCCCTCCCCACACGCTGAATTGGTGCATGGTCACCAACACTAACCACGCACATGGGTAAGTGTGAGTTTCCCACCCTCTCAAACAGTGGATACAGTCAGTTTTTAAATCTGTGTCACTCTGATGAGTACAAAATAATATCTCCATGTTGTTTTTTAAAAAATTAATTCATTTATTTATTTTTGGCTGTGTTGGTCTTCGTTGATGTGTGCGAGCTTTCTCTAGTTGCGGTGAGTGGGGGCTACTCTTCCTTGAGGTGTGTGGGCTTCTCATTGTCATGGCTTCTCTTGTTGTGGAGCACGGGTTCTAGGCATGTGGGCTTCAGTAGTTGTAGCACGTGGGCTCAGTAGTTGCGGCTTGCAGGCTCTAGAGCGCAGGCTCCGTAGTTGTGGTGCACGGGCTTAGTTGCGCCACAGCATGTGGGATATTCCTGGGCCAGGGCTCAAACCCGTGTCCCTTGCACTGGCAGGCAGATTCTTAACCACTGCGCTACCAGGGAAGCCCTCCATGTTTTAATTCGTGGTTGCCTCATCACTCATAAAGTTGAGCTTGTTTTTCATGTTTGTTGACTGTGAAAGCTCTAGTACACCCATATAAAGGACATTTAGGGATGGCTATCTGGTTGGAAAGAGAGGCAAGGTTTCATCTTGAAGCTGAGCTTACATAAGGCTGAGAAAATATTAATTGTCCAGATCAAAGAGAAGGAGGGAGGTTTTGGCATTTTTGAGGTGTCTAAACCCCTCCTCCACCCAAGCCATCCCTCAACCCCAGCACTATTTCTTCTTTTGGGAATTACCTATTCAGATTATTTGCCCATTTATTTGTCTTTTTCTTATTAATTTGCTGTTGGTTTATGTATATAAAAAGAATACTATGCTTTCGTTTGTGTTTTAAGTATTTTCTTCTAGCCTTTTACTTCTCTTAATTTTGCCATAGAGGAGTTTAAAGTTTTAGGATAGTTATTTTTTTCAGTCTTTATGGCTCCTATTTCGTGTGTCTTACTTGGAAGACTTTTTCCAAGCAGGTGATATAAAAAACATTTCCCTATATTCCTTTTTTTTTTTTTACTCACAAGTGAGTAAAGGCCACTTCTTAGCAGGTCCAGGGGTCTCAGGATGTCTTGGGGACATCGAGAAGAGAGGAATTCACCCAAATTCATGGGTACTGAAGGTACAGTCTGGTGACAAGTTGCTAACTTGGCTTCTTAGCCTTGAGAGGCTATTAAAAGTCTAATCTGGAATTCCTTATAAAAGTTCCAGCAAAGCAGACTTAAAAGACCTACATGTTCAATCTACTCTTGCTGCACTGATATCAATAATCAGGCCAAGTTTAATGAAACCAGACTGATTTTGCAAACAAATTAATCTTCAATTATCTCTATTAAGAATGGGGGTGATTTCAGGGAGAGAACTCTGTTTCAGTAAAAGTACAGCACACCCTGTGGGGTGTCGAACGGCCACATCTCTCTGTCAGCAATAAAAGACCTACATGTTCAATCTACTCTTGCTGCACTGATATGTGAACAACCTCGGTGATGCCGGGGTGGGGGCTGCTCAGAGTTCACCCGACGCCACAGTCACATTCCAACTGTGGCCCAGGAAAAGCAGCAGAACTGCCACCACCTGCCCTTGCCCCTCCCCCATCCAGGGAGGCACGGAGACCACCCTCCTGGAAGTCCCCCCAGCTGACCACCCTCTGGACTCAGACGAGGCTGGACAGTTGGCTTTTCCTTTGTTTCTACAGAAGTACCTCCCATTAAACGCTGATGGCTTTGCCCGTACAAAGGCTTCACTTTGGCGGGACCCCACCCCCAACACCGCCTCCTAAAATGAGACACAGCTGCTTAACAAAACTGACCTATTCTCAGGGCTGAGAAATTGGTTCAATGAGGCATGGAGCAGTTCACAGCTGTGACTCTTCCTGGTGCGGGGTGTTGGGGGGAATGGAGGGTGGGGGGACACACCCTGAAAGATGCACTCTGGCCATGATCACCTCCAGCCAACAACCCTCACAAAGCAGCAGGGCAAGAGGGCACCTGCCCTCCCCTTTCTCTCTGAAACCAGGGAATCACCCCACATGGATGATCTTATCCTCAGGATGGGAAGTCCAGGCCGAGAGAATTCTGCACAAGCAGACCTTATTAAAGCATTTTTCCTCCTCCTTCAGCCTCCCACGGACTCTAGTTACCTTTCCACATTGCCGCTTCGTCCGACCCAGCACAAAAAGCATTCAGGTTTTGCCTCTTCTCTGGGTCTTCATTTCCTTACGAGGGCTCCGGCGTCACCCAAACTTACATTAAACAATGTGTATGCTTTTTAATGTGAACTTATATTAAATATGCATGCTTTTCTCCTGTTAAAAAAAATAAATAAAATTAAAATAAATTTATTTATTTTGGGCAGAGTTGGGTCTTTATTGCTGCACGCGGGCTTTCTCTAGTTGCGGCGAGTGGGGGCTACTCTTCGTTGTGGTGTGCGGGCTTCTCATTGCAGAGGCTTCTACTGTTGTGGAGCACAGGCTCTAGGCGTGCAGGCTCGTGGGCTCTAGAGCGCAGGCTAAGTAGCTGTGGCGCACGGCCTTAGTTGCTCCGCGGCATGTGGGATCTTCCCGGACCAGGGCTCAAACCCGTGTCCCCTGCATTCGCAGGTGGATTCTTAACCACTGCGCCACTAGGGAAGTCCCTTATATTCCTCTTAATTCTTTTATATTTTATATTTTTTTTACATTAGATTTTCTGATGAGGGTTATTTCTTCCCTTGGCATTTTTAAATAATAAAATTCAAGCACACAAGCAATCAGAGACTACTGGGATTGTGGCAAAAAGATCCAGAAGGCAGCTTGGAGATGCTCCCTATAGCCAAAAAAAAAAAAAAGAGACAATAAGAATAAAATAATTGTAATGGGTTGTGGGTTGAGACACATCAAATACATTTAAATCTATGAGTTCATAATGATTCTTAAAAAATAATAACAATAAAGGGAAATATCTCACTGTTACAAGATGCTAGGAAACCAACTCATTATTTTCAAAATTGGTCAGTAACAGAAGAGAACCAAGCATTTATCCTCCCTTTTCTTTTTTCTTCTTTTTGGCCGTGGGATGTGGGATCTTAGTTCACTGACCAGGGATCAAACCCGCACCCCCTGCATTGGAAGCACAGAGTCTTAACCACTGGACGACCAGGGTCCCCTATCCTCCCTTTTCTATGCAAACTGTACCTCAGTGTAACCAAAGAGTTGACAAGGGTGCTTCTCTTCAGATAATTATGGATGATAAATGAAGAAGGAAAAATAGAATTGGTATATCACCATTTTGCAACCTCTAATGAAATAATGCTTTCTGGATAATTATTGTCCAAGTCGGCTAACAAACAAAAAGAGAGATAGCCAGACATTCTGTGTCTCCTAATGGAAGTGCACCCTACCCCCTATGCTGCGTTCTTGCTAAATAAAATCAAATCTGAATTTCATCAAGCCTCTGACAGGAGACAGAAGAATATGGAAAGGACAGCATGGGAATGTAATTAATGAAATCCAGACCATGGAATACACTTCAGAGCAAACAACTTGCTATCTTCAACAAATAAAGGCTTCCCTGGTGGTGCAGTGGTTAAGAATCTGCCTGCCAATGCAGGGGACACGGGTTCGAGCCCTGGTCCGGGAAGATCCCACATGCCACAGAGCAGCTAGGCCCCTGCACCACAACTACTGAGCCTGCGCTCTAGAACCCGCGAGCCACAACTACTGAGCCCACGCATAAATAATGAAGCCCGTGCACCTAGAGCCCATGCTCCATCACAAGAGAAGCCACCACAATGAGAAGACAGTGCACCACAACGAAGAGTAGCCCTGTTCGCCGCAACTAGAGAAAGCCCGCACGCAGCAACAAAGACCCAATGCAGCCAAAAATAAATAAAATAAATAAATTTATTTTAAAAAAACAAAAAGTGCAGGGGGAAAGAAGAGAGACAGAAAGGTCTACAGATGAAAAAAGTCATAAGAAACATAGCAACTAACTACAATAGAACATTATGGATCCTGAAAGAAAAATCAGACAATTGGGGGAATCAGAACACTAACTAAATATCTGATGATACTTTAAAAATATTGTTAATTTTTAGGTGTGATAATGGTATTGTTATTTTTACCAGAGTCCTTATCTTTTAGAGGTACAAACTATTAACGTCCTCTAGCCAAAGATCACCAGGGACACACGTGTAGTTGAACCAAGTTGAGTTTTAAGAGAAAATGCATACCATGGAGTAAGCAAGAGGGCATCTTACAGTAAGATCTGCGTTAGGTAACTTGGAGGAAGATTCAAGGCAGCAGGCTTTACTCTGAATTGGATTCTTTTAGGAAGTGGAAATAATGATATGGTTGGGAATCTTAATAATTCTTATCTAAAAGGTAAGAAGAGCAGTGCAAGGCAAAAGCTCTGACTGATAAAAAAGCAGCAGTCAATCATATTGTTAAGTTTAGAGGGATACTTGGCCATTTTTGTGTTTTGGACCATGTTCATGTCTTCATCTGTGTTCAGACATGATTATGGAGTCATCTTGTCTTTGTCTTGCTCTAGTTTGGTCACAGAGTGACCTTGTCTGGTACTGGTGACCAGTTAGTTCCTAGCCAGCACAAAAGAGCTTGGTAAGGCTACCCGTCTCACTGGGAGAGGCCTCTGCAGGCACTGAGGCTTCCTCACACACTGTCCAGCCTGGCTGTGCAGGCAAGAAATGTCCCCTATCTTTGGAAAGTTCACCAGGAACAGAGGGTCTCCACCACCTTGACCCACAAAATGTGGGTAGACAACCACTGAGTTATTATTGATGGATGTTAACAAGGACTTTCTCTTGTGTTATTTTGCTTTCCAGAATTCCCTTCTCCAAATCTGAACTCACAAATGGATGCAGTCATGAGGGGTCAGAATGTATCTCTATCTTGTTTCAACCAGAACAAATCACTGCGGATCACCTATTTTTTGTTTCGGGGTGAGAAATGCCTGAGCATCCAGAATGGACCCATGACTTTTAACCTAACAATCTCAGAAGCCCGTGACGTGGGCCCCTACAAATGCAAAGCCCAAGTTTCTAACTGTTCAAAATACAGTCGTGAGTTCAACTTCACATTTGTCGGTAAGTAGGGTGCTTGTTACTCGGTGGCCCTGTGATTTGGAGGGATTCTTTCCTGTTCTAGGATGGGCTCTCTGTTCTGTTTGTTAACACTCCCTCAAGAGCCTGGCAAGTATGTCACTGAGATCTTTTTTCTTAATAATTCCATTTCACTTTCTCTCCAAATACTTTTGGCTGTTTCAGATAATAATATGCTGATGGCCCAAAACAAAAAGTCTTACATCAACAATTTGAAAAGTTGTTGAGATCTTTTCTAGATGCTTTACTCTAAGATTCTCATTGTGTAGGTAAAAAAAGACTTTTTCTCTTAAGATTCAAATAAGAAGTCTTAGAATCAATGCTGGACCCTGTGGCAAGGGTCTCCAGAGCCCCAGTCTTTTCCCACCTTCTTCCCTTTGCAATGGCCATCAGCCTGCACTCTTCCTGCCCAACCACATTTTTTTGGCCACGACATGCAGCTTGCAGGATCTCAGTTCCCCGACCAGGGATTGAACCTGGGCCATGACAGTGAAAGCCCGGGATCCTAACCACTAGGCCACCAGGGAACTCCCCAGCCACATTTTATTACTTTTATATTTTTCTCTCCCATCTTCCCACCCCAAGCCTTTCACAACCTAGCATTAATGGCCTCATCCATGAAGGTGACCTTGATAGTGGACTCCTGGGAAAGGGAGAGAGTGTTTCCAGGTAATACACGTACCCGGAGTCTTCCAAACAGAGGAGCCCTGACTTACTGATTGAATTTTTGAGTGATTCTCTGGGTCCGTGCTCTCCAGTATGGTAGCCACTAGCCACACGTTTTATTTAAGTTTAAATTCAAGTTAATTAAAATTACTTGAAATTAAAAAATTCATTTCCTCAGTCTCATTAGTCACATTTCAAGTGCTCAAGAGCCACAGATGTGGGGTGGCTGCTGTATTAGACAACACAGACACAGAACATTTCCATCATCACAGAAAGTTCCATTGGACGCCTCTGCTCTCGGTCAACGGTTCTCAGCTTTTTAGGTTATAACCATTTTAACAATCTAATGATAGCAGTGGATACTTTCCCTGAGACATGTTACAGATACAAATTTCTGCATTAAGACTTGAAGGGATGCCATGGGCTCTGGATTACAGCCAACCATCTTAGGACAAATTTGAACACAAACTCATTGGAAGCCATAATGGTAAATGAAATGTAAAAAGAAGAAGACCACGCAAACATGGTCTGGGATGTAGTGGATGATATGAGGGCAGTACCCTGGCTGATAATATTCTCTGGTGGTCAGATTCCTGCTGGACTGGGCAGCCTGGTTTTGCAGAAAGAGCAACAGAATAGGCATCAGGGAACCTGTGTACCACTAGCTTCCTGCGCAAGGCTGAAGCAAGCCTTAAATCAATTGATTTAAAAAACCCCAAGTCTTCATTTCCTGAGCTTCCATCCCACAGATATGTATACAATCTTCCCACATCCCGCCTTCAGAGCAAATGCACAAGTTTCTTGCAATGTGTTACAGCAATTACACCATCCTGTAGAACTTTTTAAATAGATTATAAAAGCCTGTATCATCTTCATTTAGGTCAGATTAATAAATACCTACTGAATGCTGACCCCATGCAAGTAATTGTGCTGGATGTTGCCAGGGTTTTGATGATGCCTAAGACATGATCTTGTTCCCAACCCAGTAAGGGATGTGAGCCGTGAACACAAATTCATGAATCACTGATTCACTCATCAAATATTTAATGATATCCCCGATGTGCCGAGCCCTGGATATAGATTAGTTCCTGCCTTGGTGGAGCTTACAGTCTATTTGGGGAGGCATAAAACCCAAGTACCCAAGCAAATAAATTCATAATCACAAACTGTGTGGATTGTTATAAAGAAAAAGAAACTGGCACAGTGATGGAGAAAGGTCGGGGATGGGGGAGTGACCTCCTTAGATAGGGTAGTTAGGGAAGGCCTTTCTACAGGGATGGCATTTAAGAAGAGCCCTGAAGGATGAGAAGGGGTTAGCTATGTGAAGAGACAGGGGAAAAAGGATCTTGTCAAGGGACAATAACCTGTGCCAGGGGCTCCAACTTAGGAAGGAACTTGGCTGTTGGGAAGGACCTAATAAAGACACTGGTATGGCTGGAGGTCTGATGAGGGCAGTGTGACCCCAGGTGAGACTGGAAAGGGAGGGGGAGCCAAGTCAGGCCTATTTATCAGGCCCAATTTATCATCTTCAATGTTAATTCATCCTGGGTGGGGCAGGGCAAGGGTAGAGGTTGGGGATCGGTTGGGAGGCTTTTGCCGTCATCCAGGAGACAAACAAGGGTGGAGATGGAGAGAAGTGGATGGATTCAAAATATATTTTGGAGAAAGAAACAACAGGACTTGCTGATTGATTAGATTTGGAATCACAGGTAGTAAAGGTGAGGAAGGAACCAAGAATGACTTCCAGATGTCAAGTGTGATCAGCTGACGAGGAGTGGTGTCGTTTACTGAGATGGGCAAAAATGGAAGTTGTTCGATGGGTATAAAGTTTTGGTTATGCAAGATGAGTACGTGCTAGAGATCCTGCTGTACAACACTGTGACTATAGTTAACAGTGCTGTACTGTGCACTTCCTTTAAGAGGTAGATCTCATGTTAACTGATCTTAGCACAATGAAAATAAATGAATGATTGAATAAAAACATTTTTAAAAAGAACAGGATTTTAACATATGTTTATCTACCTACCAATTGATTCATTAACTATCAGATTAACTAGAGTTCAGTTTCAAACAGGTTATGTTTGAGGTGACCAGAAGACATCCAAGTGGATCATGTAATAAGAGGTAGAAAAGTTATTAAGAGGATGGGACCAAGTGCTACAGGAGGCAGAGGAAGAGGGAGAAGTTCCGCCTGGAGGACTAAGGAAAAGTTTTCTGGGGAAGGTGGCAACTGAATGAGACTTAAAGGACCCCTTGATTGATTGACTGACTGATTGATTTTCGGCTGCACTGGGTCTTTGTTGTGGCGTGCAGGCTTCTCATTGCTGTGGCTTCTCTTGTTGCAGAGCACGGGCTCTAGGCATGTGGGCTTCAGTAGTTGCAGCACGCTGGCCCTAGAGTGCACACGCTTCAGTAGTTGTGGCACACAGGCTCAGTAGTCGTGGCTTGCAGGCTCTAGAGCGCAGGCTCAGTAGTTGTGGCGCACAGGCTTAGTTGCTCCACGGCATGTGGGATCTTCCTGGACCAGGGCTTCAACCCTTGTCCCCTGCATTGGCAGGCGGATTCTTAACCAATGTGCCACCAGGGAAGTCCCATTAAAGGACTCCTTTAATTTAAAAAATATAACTAATTTATTGAAGAGTCACCACTCCCTTCCCTTGATCACTGTGATGCTGTGATACACTTTACCAGTCCTTTTACAAGCTCTCAGGGAAGTGTACTTCTAGTTTGAATCATCTTATCTCAGAGACAAGTCCATGCTCTCTGCTTCTTCATGAATGTTTCAATTCCTCCTTCCTGAAAATTACAGGAGGTAGATTTCAGTTCCATAGGAAAAACATCCTATTGATGCTATTTCCAAACAAAGTTGCTCTTTGAGGCCACCCCACCGTCACTGGGTGCCATTCTGTCAAGGATGCTGCCACAGGGATTCCTGCTCAGGGGAGGGATGGAGCAAGAAGACTCTAAATTATTTTCTTTGATTGGACTTAAACAATGAAACATAATTCATTGTTTCTGCACCAAATCGTTAAATTGGTACAATGTTATTAAAAACAAACGCATATGCTTGGGAGTTGGCCCTGGCTCTGCCATTTACTAGCTCTGTGGCTTCTGAATCACAGTTGGCTCAACTGTGCAATGGGCATGAAGCTGTCCACCTGTAGTACTGTTGTGAAGTGAAACAAGATAATGTGGGTAGTGACCCGGACACATGATGGATACTCAAAAATTATCTTTCCTTTCCCTATAATACTATTTTATTAATGAATTATATAATAAATTATACAGCTGGATTCTCCCACTATCCAGCTATATAATTTATTATATAGGGTATGATCTTACAGAGCTTACCAGACCCACTCATTTCTGGTCAAGAATTTCCCTTGACTATTTATCAGGGTTACTTCCTTCTTTCGGGAGGAAGTGAAATAAAATTGTACAGCCGAATTCTGTAAGTGACAATACAGTTAGAAAAGATGATATTTTTAGATTTCTTTGATTAAAAAAAAACCCACTACAATCTTACAATGATTGGGAATAAAAGCACCTCTCAACTACATACTTGGAGCTGGATCTTTGACAAAATTATACTATCAGCCACAAACAAATTGTGAATTCTGATGAAAGGCAACTTTGCGCTCTGATTCCTCAAAGCAGAGAGACGTCCTCCACCCTCTGGCTTTCTTGGAACCTGGTTCATGCCACGAGGCACGGGGTTAACCACATACCCACTGATCCTTCCTGATGGAGCTTCTTGTGAGCAACTTGACTTCTCAGTAGGGGTGTCATTCATCTTTGGGTTAACAGCTGGGAATAGAGTAGGGCTCCCATCCATGTTTGTGGACTGAGTGAGTGAACCCAATCTGCTTATCTGTTTAACGTGCACTTTTATTTTTCTAGATCCAGTGACTGCACCAGTGCTGAACATCAGTGTTGTTCAAACAAAAACAGACAGCTACATAATGCTACGCTGCATCTCATTCAACGGCTCTCTGCCCATCAATTATACTTTCTTTGAAAAAAACATGGCCATATCACCAGCTATCTCCAAGAATGTAAGAGAGCCTGCTGAATTTAACCTGACCAAGAATAACACTGGAGAAGGGAAAGAGTATAGGTGTGAAGCTAAAAACAGATTGCCTGACCATGCAAAATACAGTCAACTCGTCACCATACCCTCAGCAGGTAAAGGCGACCTGAACTCTCCCAACAGGATCTGGATTTACTTCCAGAAACCAGCTACTCCTCTGCCCGCCCATTTCCCACTTTGCCCACCTGCCTCCAAATGCTCTTCCTTCTGTAGGGTCCACATGTTCTGATGGGGTTGCTTTCTGCCATAAAGGAACCAAAGAAAAGCCTGGAAACTGGTGCAGGAAGGGACCTTGTATCAATAGTAAGACTTCCTGACTTGACCCTGCTTCCTGTCTTGACTTTTCACTGCTCAGGTTCTAAGCAGTCGCATTAGAATTTGCATCTTTCTTGAAGCTGCTGGGTCTCTTGATTTTCTTTTGCTTTTTTAAAATCATTTTTAAAATTCACTTCCAACACCTGTACTCACCTGCTTGGCTGTTTAATGCTTGGTGAGTCTAGACTTCCAGTGCCACCCTTTCCTTGAGGCAAGAATGGCTCCTGTCCCAACCTTGTGTTTTGGAAGGCACTGCTCTGGTGCTTCTTAGCCATGTGCCTTCCCATAAGCTTCCCATAAGCCATGGGGATTTGTCCGCCTGGACCCTATATCCCCACTTTTCTATACCTTACTCTAGGTTCCTAGACCTGAATTCCCTACCCAATCAGATCAGAACCCACCTTCCAGGGCCTGCACAAGTCTCCTTCCCAGCTCATCCTCCCAAGGGTGGACCATGGTAAGGATGTGAACATTCCTGGACCCACACCAAGGGAGCTGTTTGTGGGGAGTGGGGGGATGGCATTTGGCCATGCAGGCTGGGGGTGTCCACGTGCCTGTCAGGCTCCTTAGGATGCTGGTCA
The DNA here is from genome assembly GCF_002837175.3 of Physeter macrocephalus. Taxonomy (NCBI): domain Eukaryota; kingdom Metazoa; phylum Chordata; class Mammalia; order Artiodactyla; family Physeteridae; genus Physeter; species Physeter macrocephalus. Next base: position 121,186,270 of record NC_041227.1, read on the forward strand.
GAGCCTGGGTGGAAAGGGGCCCAGGCTAGGGCTGGGGCTGGCTCTCCCCATACTGTCATGTTCCAGTGCAGAACTCTGAGGAGTCTGAGAATTTTAGATTTAAATCTGGCCTTATGAAGGGACATTGGTCGAGGTAGGAGGATAGAACAAAAATTAGGTTAGCAAAGGTAGCAGGCACAATTGGGCATTGAACACCTCATGTGGCCTCATCCTCAGAAGATCAGAGCCCACACCTGGGTGTTCAATAAGTTCTGACAAGTGAGGCAACTTGTTGGAGTCAGGCTCCAGAGTCAGGCTTTGGCCTACAAATCACAGCCTTCAATTCACTAGCTGTGTGACTTTAGGAAAGTCACTTAACCTCTCTGAGTCTTACTCTACTTAATTGTAAAATGGGAGTAATACCAATGAGAAAAATGAGGTAATGCATGTAAAGTGCTTAACACAATGACTGCATACAATTAACACTCAATAAGTGGTAGGTATTTGGGTGACATAAATCATGCCGACATGACTAAAGCCTTTGCCCAATAAATGGCCAGGCTGTTCTCAGGCTTATGACCCTAACAACGTAGCCAACATCTGTCTGTTAAATGCTGTGCTGCTTTTTCTTCCTTGTATATGACCCCTTGTGGAAGATGGACTTGGTATGAACCTTAAGAACCTCACTAACAAGTTAACTCTCAAGTTGCAGGGCAGGGACTCAGGGTGCAGGGTACATTGGTTAACCTAGGAGACAGTCGTGATCACCCTTTCCAGAACATTTCACAATTCAATATTATTGGAAAAGAAGGCTGTGCAGTGACCAGTGAATGCTGTCTTCTTCCAGGAGGAGACAGCTGTCCTTTCTGCCTGCAGCTACTGCTTCTGGGGTTTCTGCTTCTGGTGCTAATAGTAATAATCCCAACTCTGGCATTTTGGATGCTACCAAAGTACAAAGCAAGTAAGTTCCTTAGGAGCTTTGCCATTGTTTTCCCTGGGTTTTGGATACAGACAGCAGGGTGAGGGCAAGGAGGAAGGGAAAGGGGAATCAGAAATGGAATGTGAAGAAAATGAGAAGAGAAGGAAAAGATGCAAAAGGAGAAGGTAATGAAGGACTTCCTGAACGGTTCACATGTAACACAGTTCTCTTTTCTCTGGTAAAGACTTCCCTATTTAGACTGCTTGCAGGTGTGTGACCTGTGCAGTCACACAGGGCCCCGTGCTAAGGAGACAGTTTAATGCTCCGCTGTCACTGTCTTGAAATTCGTAATACATTTAAAAATTTTTTTAAATTGTGGTAAAATATGCATAACAATAAAATTTACCCTGTTGACCATTGTTAAGTATACATTCCGTGGCATTAAGTACATTCACATTCCTGTGCAACCAACACCAGCCATCCACTTTTTCATCTTGCAAAACTGAAACTCTGTACCCATTAAACAGTAACTCCCCATTCATTTCTCTGTCCTCCCAGCCCCTGGCAAACACCATTCTACTTTCTATGAATTTGACTATTTAGAAACCGCATATAAATGGAATCATACAGTATTTGTCCTTTTGTAACTGGCTTATTTCATTTAGCACAATCTCCTCAAGGTTCATCCCTGTTGTATACGTGTCAGAATTTCCTTCATTTCAGGACTTCCCTGGAGGTTCAGGGGTTAAAACTCCACACTTCCACTGCAGGGAGCACGGGTTTCATCTGTGGTCAGGGAACTAAGATCCCACAAGCCATGCGGTGCGGCCAAAAAAATTTTTTTTCCTTCATTTTAAAAGCTGAATAATATTCCATTATATATATATATATATACACACACACACACACACGCACATATGTGTACACACACAAACACTTTGTTTATCCATTCACCCATCAATGAACTCTTGGATTGCTTCCACCTTTTGGCTATTGTGAGTAGTGCTGCTTTGAACGTAGGTGTACAAATCTCAATAATTTTTAAACAAGAGGCCCCACATTTTCATTTTGCACAAAGCCTGCAAATGATGTAGTGGGTTCAGACTGCCAGAGCTTTGCTTTGTAGTTTTCAGTGTCCTCACTGGGTCTGCCACTCGGAGGAAGCTCAGTACATGAAGACAAAAAAAGCCTCATACTCTCTGCCCCACCTTAAATGCTGCATTAAACCCCATTTACTACTTTTCATAATTCACGTCTTACGATCTCTAGTTAAGATTTCAAAGTGGCCTTTTCGTTTGGCACACGACTACGGAGGAATATTGAGATTTACACAAAAGACAGTTTGTGTCTCAGGACCGACACCTGCCAGTGAGCTTCGGGGCATTGAGTGGGCTCCTTCACCTGCCTGAGCCTCAGCGTTCTGACCTGTAAAATGGGGCCATGGGAGATACTGTCAGACCTGGGGAGAGAACTAAGTGACACATGTTAGGCTCTTGGCCTTCTTCCATCTCTAAAGTCCTAATTCACGGAAATCCAGGACTCAGTTGACAGGAAACTTGAAAACAGATGTCAAAATGTATACATCTTATACATTAAAAAATCTCTTTTTGTAATGCAAAACATTTTAAAAATTGAAGTATAATTAACCTACAACACTATGTTAATTTCAGGTGCACAACAGAGTGCTTCGAATTTCTATTCATTACAAAATGACCACCATGATAAGTCTCGTTACAAAGCTATTACAGTATTATTGACTATATTTCCCATGCTGTACATTTCATCCCTGTGACTCATTTATTTTGTATATATTTATTTTGTTATTTATTTTGGTTGCACTGGGTCTTAGTTGCAGCAGGCGGACTCCTTAGTTGTGGTACCTGGGGTCCTTAGTTGCGGCACGTGGGCTCCTTAGTTGTGGCATGCAAACTTGTAGTTGCGGCATGCATGTGGGATCTAGTTCCCTGACCAGGGATCAAACCTGGGCCGCCTGAATTGGGAGCACAGAGTCTTAACCACTGCACCACCAGGGAAGTCCCTGACATTTATTTTGTAACTTGAAGTTTGTACTTCTTAATCTCTCTCACTTATCTCATTCACCCCCCACCTCTGTGGCAACCACCTGTTTGTTCTCTGTATCTACGTGTCTGTTTTTTGTTATGTTTGTTCATTTGTTTTGTTTTCCAGATTCCACATATAAGTGAAATCATATAGTATTTGTCTTTCTCTGTCTGACTCATTTCACTTAGCATAATACCCTCTAGGTGCATCTATGTTGTCACAAGTGGCAAGATTTCATTCTTCATTATGGCTGAGTAATATTCCATTGTGTGTGTACCACATGCCACATCTTCTTTATCCATTCATCTATAAACAGACACTTAGATTGCTTCCATAGCTTGGCTCTTTGTTGTAAATAATGCTGTAATGAACACAGGGTGCATATATCTTTTAAAATTAGTGTTTTGGGTCTTCCCTGGTGGCGCGGTGGTTGGGAGTCCGCCTGCCAATGCAGGGGACGCGGGTTCGTGCCCCGGTCCAGGAGGATCCCACATGCCGCGGGGTGGCTGGGCCCGTGAGCCATGGCCACTAGGCCTGCGCGTCCGGAGCCTGTGCTCCGCGGAGGGAGAGGCCAGAACAGTGAGAGACCCACATACTGCAAAAAAAAAAAAAAAAAAAAAAGTAGTAAAATTAGTGTTTTGTTTTCTTCAGAAAAATATCCAGAAGTGGAATTGCTGGATCATATTTTTAATTTTTTGAGAAACCTCCATATTGTTTTCCATATTGGCTGCAGCAATTTACATTCCCACCAACAGTGCATGAGGGTTTCCTTTACTCCGCATCCTTGCCAACACTTGTTAGTTATCTTTTTGATGGTAGCCATTCTGACCGGTGTGAGGTGATATCTCATTGTGGTTTTCATTTGCATTTCCCTGATGATTTAGTGATGTTGAGCATCGTTTCATGTGCCTGTTGGCCATCTGTATGTCCTCTTTGGAAAATGTCTATACAGTTCCTCTGCCTGTTTTTACTTTTTATTTTTTTTAATGGGGTAATTTTTTAAAAAAAATTTGTTTATTTGTTTTTGGCCACACCAGGTCTTAGTTGCGGCATGCGGGATCTTTTAGTTGCAGTATGCGGGCTCTTAGTTGTGGCATGCGAACTCTTAGTTGCGGCATGCATGCAGGATCTAGTTCCCCGTCAGGGATCGAACCCAGGCCTCCTGCATTGGGAGCACAGTCTTACCCACTGGACCACCAGGGAAGTCCCTGCCTGTTCTTAAATTGGGTTTGGTTTTTTGATGTGAGTTGTATGAGTTCTTTGTACATTTTGGATATGAACCCCTTATCAGACATATCATTTGCAAATATCTTCTCCCATTCAGTAGGCTGCCTTTCTGTTTTGTTGATAATCTCCTTCACTGTGCAAGTTTGATGTGGTCCCATTTGTTTATTTTTGCTTTTGCTTCTCTTGTCTGAGGAGACAGAGCCAAAAAAATATTGCTAAGAGCAATGTCAAAGAGCATACTACCTATGTTTTCTTCTGGGTGTTTTATGGTTTCAGATCTTACATTTAGGTCTTTAATCCATTTTGAGTTTATTTTTGTAGATGGTGTGAGAAAGTAGGCCAGTTGATTCTTTTGCATGTGGCTGTCCAGTTTTCCCGATGCCATTTACTGTGTTGTTGTTCCCAATTGTACATTCTTACCTCCTTTGTTGTAAATTGACCATATAAGCACCAATTAATTGACCATATAAGCCCATACAAGCATGGGCGCTCTAGTCTGTTTCATTGATCTATGCGTCTGTTTTTTGTGCCAGTCCCATACTGCTTTGATTATTGTACCTCTGTAGTACAGTTTGAAATTAGAGAGCATGATACCTCCAGCTTTGTTCTTTCTTAGGGTTGTTTTGGCTATTTGAGGTCTTTTGTGTTTCCATGCAAATGTTAGAATTATTTGTCCTAATTATGTGAAAAATCCCATTGCTAATTTGACAGGGATTGCACTGAACCTGTAGATTGCCCTGGGGAGTACAGTCATTTACAATATTAATTCTTCCAATCTGTGAGCATGGTATATCTTTCCATTTGTTTGTGTTGTCTTCAATTTCTTTCATCAGTGTCTTATAGTTTTCCAAGTACAGGTCTTTTACCTCCTTGGTTAGATTTATTCCTAGGTATTTTATTCTTTTTGGTGCAATTACGAATAGGATTGTTTTCTTAATTTCTCTTTCAGATAGTTCATTTATGGTGTATAGAAATGCAACTGATTTCTGTATATTAATTTTGTATCCTGCAACTTTACTGAATTCATTTATTCGTTCTAATAGTTCTAATTCTTTGGTGGCATCTTTAGGATTTTCTATATATAGTATCATGTCATCTGCAAACAGTGACAGTTTTACTTTTCTCTTTCCAATTTGGATTCCTTTTTTTCTTCTTCTTGTCTGATGGCTATGGTTAGGACTACCAATACTATTTTCAATAAAAGTGGCAAGAGTGAGCATCCTTGTCTTGTTCCTGACCTTAGAGGAAATGCTTTCAGCTTTTCATTATTGAGTATAATGTTAGCCACAGTCTTGTTATATATGGTCTTTATTATGTTGAGGTATGTTCCTCTATACCCACTTTGTTGACAGTTTTTACCATAAATTGATGTTGAATTTTGTCCAAACCTTTTTCTGCATCTATTGAGATGATCACATAATTGTTATGCAATTTGTTAATGTGGTGTATCACGTTGATTTGCGGATATTGAAACATTCTTGTATCTCTGGGATAAATCTCACTTGATCATGGTGTATGATCCTTTCAATATATTGTTGAATTTGGTTTGCTAATATTTTGTTGAGGCTTTTTGCATCTATGTTCATCAGTTATATTGGCCTGTAATTTTCTTTTTCTCTGGTGTCTTTGTCTGGTTTTGATATCAGGGTGATACTGGCCTCATAGAATGAGTTTGAAAGTGTTCCTTCCTCTTCAACATTTTGTAGAATTCACCTGTGAAGCCATCTGGTCTGGGACTTTTGTTTGTTGGGAGTTTTTTGATTACTGATTCAATTTCATTGAATGGTAATTGGTCTCTTCATATTTTCTATTTCTTCCTGATTGAGTCTTAGGAGATTGTACATTTTAGGAATCTATCCATTTCTTCCAGGTTTTCTATTTTATTGGTGTATAATTGTTTGTAGTAATCTCTTACAGCCCTTTGTATTTCTGTGGTGTCAGTTTTAACTTCTTTCATTTCTGATTTTATTTATTTGAGCTCTCTATTTTCTTGATGAACCTAGCTAAAGGTGTATCAATTTTGTTTGGCTTTTCATAGAACCAGTTTAGTTTCACCAATCTTTTCTATTGTTTTCTTTTAGTCTCTATTTCACTTATTCCTGCTCTGATCTTTATTATTTCTTTCCTTCTACTAACTATTCTTCTTTTTCTATTTCCTTTAGGTGTAAAGTTAGGTTGTTTATTTATGATTTTTCTTGTTTCCTGAGCTAGGATTGTATTGCAATAAACTTCTCTCTTAGAACTGCTTTTGCTGGGTCCCTTAGATTTTGGATGGTTGTGCTTCCACCATTTTCATTTGTCTCCAGGTATTTTTTAAATTTCCTCTTTAATTTCTTCAGTGACTCATTGGTTGTTTAGTAGCATATTGTTTATCCTCCATGTGTTTGTGTTTTTTGCAGTGTTTTTCTTGTAGGTGATTTCTAGTCTCATACTGTTGTGATCAGAAAGGATGCTTGATATGATTTCAATCCTCTTAAATTTATTGCATCTCATACTTTTAAAAAACATGTCTCCTCTTCCTACAAAAAGCGCAGGGTCTTACAAAAGTGGAATTAATATTCTTGAGTACTGGCCAGGACTAAATGGAACTCAGCTGGGTAATTTACTATCTCTTGCAGATATTACAAAGCTTTTTACAGCCTATTCTTTTCAGCGAGGGAAAGAAAAGGTGTCTCTGGCCATCTCAAGCATAATCTGATAGACAAAGGATGTTATTTGCAGATCCAAGAAAATAAATCAGAAGGGTTCCTGCCTTAGAGAAGCAGATGCTATGGACTCCTTGCTGAGTCTATGGTTTTCCTTTAATAGACAACAGTTTAGGCCACTGGAGCAGGTCATTCTTTCAGAACTCTGGGGAATTCCTCTCCTGTGGCTGAAGTAGTTTAATTTAATGATTCTGCACCAATTTATACAGGAAAAGCTATGAAAGATAATGCACCCAGAGTCTATGGAAATACACCCATGGAAGATGGAATATATGCAAATATCTGTAAAAATCAAGCAGGTAAGAGAACTTTGTTGGCGATTTTGGTTGGTTTGGGGTTTTTGTCTTTAAAAAATTTTTAAGGTCATACAGACACATGTGTAAAAAATTGCAGAAGCAGAGTATGGTGTCTCCCTCCCATCCCGACACCCTATCCCACTTTCCAGGGGCAATAACCAATTTTTAAAATCCTTCCGCAGATATTTTATGTGTATGTTAGCATCTAAATAAATGGTAGCAATGGTAGCATGTCATAGATATGTCATTCTACGCCTTGATTTTTTCACTTAACAACATATCTTGGAGATTTTTTTCTATCAGTTCAGAATGATCCACACTGTGTTCCAATCTCTTTGATGATCACCTCTTAAGGCTGGCATCATTTGCTGCTTTATAGTAAACAGACCCAGGACCTTGGCCAACAATGAGAACAATACCAGCCAACGTTGACTGAGGGCCAGCCATGTGCCAGGCACAATGCTAAGCAATTTACCTGCCCTGTCTGGTACAAACACCACTAACTCCCAATTTATATCATGCCCATTGTACAGATGAGAAATCTTTGCCAGGCTTAGAACCAAGGCAATGTGTTTCCAAAGCCCGAGATGGTAAGTACTCTCTGCAAAGTCCAGAGGTGACATGACATTGTGAGGGTAGCTGGCAAGCCACTGCCCTCAAGTGATCAGAGATTTGGATTATAGGCCCAATAACTCTGTTTCTTGTCTTTTATCCAGGGACTGAATACTCTCAGGAGATACATTATACCACCCCCATGTTCCAGGAGGTGGCACCGAGAGATCAGGGTGAGCCACAGTTTGGGATAAGGGATGCTATCGAAATGGGACAGTAGTCTTTGTGAGGTCACCATACTCCCAGGCTTTAGGAACCCAAGGATGGGATGAATGGGGGAAACATGCATACCCTAGGAAACCAACAGCAATCAGTACCACGGCTCCTAACAAATTTCATCAGGAGATGGGTAGATGGGGAGGAGAGAAGGATGTGGTGGGGAGAATATCATATAAAAAATCCAGAGAGAAGGATGCAGGTGCACTTCAAAAAACTTTTCAAGAATAAATCATTTAATATAGTCCGGAAAAAAAAAAAACAGTTAATACTTGGTTCTGTCAGGCCACCCAGCTATTAAAATAGAATTTTTTAAGAGCTTCTATGGATATATATCCTAAGTTTACTGAATTATTTTCTCTTTTATATTATAGAAACCTGCAATGATTGTAAAACTGGATATGTCTATTCTGAACTCATCTTCTGAGATTTAAAGATAGAAACTACATCTCAGGGTAAGATGCTTTTTATAAAGCTGATTTACATAACGAAAAAGCAAACTTGATTGACATTTAAAAAGGTTTCACCTGGTTACCTAAAGTGAATCACTGTTTTTCATGTTTAAACACTATTCCTTTAGCCCTTTCAGATACATCCAATCATGTCATCAGACAACAGATTTGTCAGATAGGATCCTGACTAGTGACAGTTTTTAAATGCTTTTGCTATTTTTAGGCATGGACCATTTCCCCCACGACCACATCATTTAATAAAGAATCATTGTTCAACCACCGTGCTCTTCATAAGTGCATCCTGGAAGCATTACAACGATCATCTACCCATCCCCATGCCCATTAAAGGTTCAGAAGCAGACACACAAAGCAAAAGCCATGTCTAAATTCTAACACAAAAACTGGTGACCTTGAAAAGGTGTCTGAAGAAAATGGCACCTGCAGTCACCACTGGAGGAAGGCAAGATTACTCAACAAGTACACATTTATTATCCATTGCCATTAAAATCTGCTCGCAGCTTTTGGAAGCCTACAAAATTATTTATACTGATTTCCATGGACTTTCTCAGTCATTAAGATTTAGGTCATGTCAAAGGCATATGCCTTTATGTGCTGCATTTCCCATCAGCTCTCTGTCAAGAGAACAGCACAGAGTTGACTTGGGGGAGAAGAGAGAAGTAGATTAGTTTCCCAGGACTGCTGTAACAAATTACCACAAACTGGTGGCTTAAAACAACAGAAATGTATTTTCTTACGGTTCCAGAGGTCAGAAATCCAAAGTCAAGGTGTCAGCAGAGCTGCGCTCCCTCCAAAGGCTCTGGGGGAGAAGTCTCACTTGCCGCTTCCAGTTTCTGGTGGCTCCTGGTGTTTCTTGGCTTGTGGCAGCACCTCTCCAATCTCTGCCTCATCTTCACATGGCCTTCTCTCCCTCTGCTTTTCTCTTATAAAGACACTGGTCAGCAGATTTAGGTCAATCCAGGTTGACCGCATCTTGAGATCCTTAACTTATTAATTACATCTGCAAAGACCCTTTTTCCAAATAAGGTGATATTCACAGGTTCCAGGAGTTAGGACTTATCTTTTTGGGGAGCCACCATTCAGCCCACTTCAGGGGACAAAATTATTTCTGGTTTGAATCTCTTATCCTAGGAGTTATAAGTTAAGTCCAATAAAGCCAAGAGGCATCTCTTGGGTTCCAGACAAACAAAATAACTTGACCAAAATTGTTCTGCTCTGTTCTTTTTCTCTGTTCCCAACAATGGACCTCTGACTAGAAAAATCACAGCTATTAGCTATTAGACACTAAATCTGTGGAACACCTACAAGGCCAGTATTATTAACTTGCTTTTACAGGTAAGGAAATTTAGGCTTAAATGGGGTAATTTCACAGGGTCAACCCTAGCTTGGTAAGTGGTTGAACTGGGACTTAAATCCCAGCAAAGAACAGCAGCAGCACTGGCTGTGGGAATGCATCTTCAGGGTGGGAAGTCGGATATTGTGCACACAGGTCCAGATGAATTTGAGGATTTTGTTGCCTAAAGCAGCATTCATGAACATAATTTCCCCCCTTTCTCTGTTGACATTGTTATTTGGAAGAAATCGGTATATCACAGAGGCTAAGAGTATGGGGGCTGTGGAGTCAGACTGAGCTGAATCCAGGTTCAGTCCTGTGCTAATTGTGTGACTCTGGGTAAGTTACATAAACTCCCTGGGCTTTAGTTTCCTCATTTGAGAGGGTGGGGGAGAGGAGGAGGAGAGAGAGAAATAATACCTACATCATGGAGCTGCTGTGAGAATTAACTCAGATAATGGATGTAAAAGATTTGGAACAGGGCTGGGCACAAAGTAAGAACTAAAAAAATGACTAGCTATTCATAGTATGATCATGCTTAGCTTGAGTCATACTAATCGGCTGCTCCCCTTAGAAACCATTAAGTCTTTGAGGTTATAAACTTAGTGACTTGGCCACCGTTAGCTTCTTCATGTCTTAATCATGAAGCACAGCCTGAGGCAAGGAATTGGTGCAGGTTGTTTATATGAGGGCCCAGGGAGAGTGAAACAGAGAAGGAAAGGGGTGGGGAGGGGCTAGCAAATTAATGAGCATACCAGTAACTGGATTTGATCCTATTGAGACCTTATTTTTGTATATATGTATGTATGTATGCAGGCTGCACTGGGTCTTAGTTGCTTCTTCGTTGTGGCATACATGCAGGATCTAGTTCCCCAACCAGGGATCGAACCCAGGCCCCCTGCATTGGGAGTGTGGAGTCTTACCCACTGGACCACCAGGGAAGTCCCCTATTAAGACCTTCTGAGGTCTTTTGGCTCCGGACGCACAGGCTTAGCGGCCATGGCTCACGGGCCCAGCTGCTCCGCGGCATGTGGGATCTTCCCGGACCGGGGCACGAACCCGTGTCCCCTGCATTGGCAGGCGGACTCTCAACCACTGTGCCGCCAGGGAAGCCCCTTCTGAGGTCTTGAAGTCCGGAATGCCCCTGGGTTCCACAGCATGCCCTGAATTGACAGCCTCTCTTTCTCTTGCAAAGCTTCTAAAGCAGTTAGTAGAATCCAACCAACTCCACAATCCATATAATTACTATTGCCTCATGCCTTTCAAGTGCTAGAACTATTGCATAACCTAGTGCTTCATTATCTACCTCTGCTCCCTTCCCCACTGCAGGGGCAAGTCTTAGTAATTGTGAAGCTATGGCATGTAAGGATTATCTCCACTCCCCTTACCACCGGCAACAGAGTCCTTATTGCCATTCATCCTGGGAGGAATTGCGTTTCCCAGGGCTGCTTTCTAGGGCCTTCTGATAGTCTTATCCTCAGCTAGCCTGGAAAGCAGAGCTTGAGAAAAGGCCTTGTGTGGAACAGAAGGGACACTAGGGAACAGGCGTGAGGGACTGGAGGAAAAGCCAGAACAAGGTATAAGGTTGAGCTGGGCATTGCTGTGGGCAACTGGTGCTTGACCCCACTGGAACCCTCTGCAGAGTGAAAAAATGTCTCTCAGAATTGTCCACTTGAGGACTGATAGTGAGAAGCATTTACCCATCAGCTTCCATCCCCCACTAAGGGCTGCCCCAGGAGGTGATGCATCTCCCACTTCTAGGCTGTGCAGGTGGGCATTCCAAGTGCACTTCCATTGGCGTCTCACCCAGGGCACTGGAAAGCCCCAGGGCAGAAAAGGAGTGATATGTATTGTATAGTTAAAGCAAGAAAGCTGTCAGCACAAAGTGGGTGAGGCCTCAGATGAAGCTGGAATCAGAGGTGAGGCCCACAGGATGTGACTGGTGGTTGCTCTGCCATCTCTCAACATTTCCTTTGTGACAACTATAATAACGACAATAATAATAACTGCCATGGGCAGTTAAGTGTCAAGTGTACTTATCCTCACAACTCCCTCCTCACCCAACTCTGACTTTCTGTGACTTACGCCTGTACCTACCCACTGAGCAGACGTTGAGCCCCACCCCCATGGCTTTTGCATGAATTGTTTAGGAGGGGAAGAAGAAGAAAAGGAAGAGGAAGAGGATCTATTGAGTTTTCATTTCAATAGTTACACTTTTTTCATGTCTAGAAGTTTCCCTTTGGTTCTTTTTCTTTTTTAAAATTTATTTATTTATATATATATTTTTGGCTGCATTGGGTCTTTGTTGCTGGGCACGGGCTTTCTCTAGTTGTGGTGAGGGGGGGCTACCCTTCGTTGTGGTGCGTGGGCTTCTCATTGCAGTGGCTTCTCTTGTTGCAGAGCACAGGCTCTAGGCCCCCAGGCTTCAGTAGTTGTGGTACTTGGGCTCAGTAGTTGTGGCTTGCAGGCCTTAGAGTGCAGGCTCAGTAGTTGTGGTGCACGGCCTTAGTTGCTCTGCAGCATGTGGGATCTTCCCGGACCAGGGCTCGAACCCGTGTCCCCTGCATTTGCAGGTGGATTCTTAACCACTGCGCCACCAGGGAAGTCCTGCCATGTCCTTTATGGTTAGTGTTTTTTTGTGGATGTGTGCCCAGATGAATATTTTTTCAACTTAAGGTCATACAAGCATTACCGTATACTACTATCTACTAAAGGCTTTTTTAGTTTACTTTCATATTTCAGTTTATATCCACCTGGAATTGTTTCTGTGATGTGAAATTGGCATCATACTTGTTTCCACTCCTCCACATGGACATACCCCGTTGTTCCAGCACTGTCTACTGAAAAGACTGTCCTTTCCCCACTAAACTGCACTGTCACCTTTGTCACAAATCAAATGCCCATATACATGGTGGGTTTCTTTCTGGGCTCTGGATTCTGTTTCATTGCTCTACTTATCTCTCCTATGTCGATGTCATACTCAGCTTTCAAATGCATCCTGATAACTGGAAGAACAATTTTCCCACCTTGTTCTTTTTAAGAATGTCTTAGCTATTCTTGACCTTTTGCATTTCTGTATAAATTTTAGACTCAGCTTATTATTTTCTTAAAGAAAAAATGAACGTAATAGGGATTTTGATTGATATTGCATTGAATTTGTAGATCAATTTGGGGAGAATTAACATTTTTACAGTATTGAGTTTTCCAAACTACAAATACCTCACCATTTGTTTATGTCTTCTTCAATTCTCTGAATAGCATTTTATCATTTTCTGCATAAACAGCTTGCACATCTTTTGTTAGATTTAGTCCTAAGTACTTGATATTCTGATGCTATGGTAAATTGGGTTTTTTGTTGTTGTTTGTTTGTTTTTGTTTTTTTGGGTGAAGTAGAAAAGAATAGCTTTATTGCTTTGCCAGGCAAAGGGGGCCACAGCAGGCTCATGTCCTCAAACCGGTGTGTCCCAACCTGGAGGGGGAAGTGAGGAGTTTTACAGTAATGGTTCAAAGAGGAGGGCATGAACAGCTGGTGGACATTTTTCTGATTGGTTGGTGGGGCGGTAAGTGGGAGTTAGTATCATCAGCCTTCTGGTTCAAACCAGTCTGGGGTCTACGTGCTTGTGGGTAGCATAGAGTTAACTTCTCCCACCTGGTGGGGGTTTCAGTATGATTTTAGATGCTATCCATTCCAAGGTAGTGTCCCAACCAGGTGTTAGTGCCCAAAAAGTTCTCGCAAAGAAATGGCACAGAAGACATCCCAGTGGTGCTGAGGATGAGCGGGAGTTGGTCTAGCTATAAGTTGGGAATAAAGGGTCAGCACCTGGTTTCAGGACTTAATGAAGCTCAGGTTCTTGATGTCTCATCACAGAAAGAATTTAGTCAGAGACAAAGTGATAGGTAAAAAGTGGACTTATTTAGAGAGAAACACACTCCACAGACAGAGTGTGGGCCATCTCAGAAGGTGAGAAAGGCCGGTAAATTGTATTTTTATTTCATGTTGTGGATATATAGAAACACAATCACTTTTCTTGGTTGACTTTATATCCAGCAACCTTGCTAAATTCTCTTTTTGATTTTAACAATTTATCTGTAGGTTTTTCTTACAATCTGGAGATCAGAAAACTACTGCTGCTACTGTTACCGCTGTTGCCTCTGCCACAACTACTGCCTCACCCAGAAACTGAAGCCCAATGGAGTGTGGAGTTATGCCACTGGAGACATTTGCTTTTCAGTGGAAACCATCACCTCCCTTCTACTTTCCAGGTCCCATGTACATGCATCTAATTGGTAGAAGATATTCACAGCCATGCCCTGGCAACAAAGGAACTGTAATTTTTCAGGTTTCAGACCCCACCAAATAGAAGAAGGGTTATGATGTGGCTTAAGAGAGCCAATCAAAATAGCTACCACACTAGCCAAAATATCAATCAAGACTGAGGGGGAAATAAAGACATTTTAAGACAAAGACTGAGAAGGAGGTTTCCCAATCACATTCACACTGAAAGAACTACACACTGTACTTGATGAAGAAGGAAACTGAATACAGAGGAAGTGTGTAGGATTCAAGAAGCATATGAGTAAATGTAAGTGTATGTCTGTGTGTGTGTGTGTGTGTGTGTGTGTGTGTGTGTGTGTGTGTGTGTGTTAGGGGGAGGCACGGAGTGAGAGAGGTCTATGAGGTCTGAAAACATTATAAAGTTACCATAATTTTGAAAGTGTGGTATGGGTATATGGCTGGAGAAGTAGAAAAATGTAAATGTAACAGGACAGAAAGTCCAGATACAGATCTAAATACATATGGGAGTTTAGTATATGAAAAATATGGCATTTTAAGTTAATGGGGAAAAGATGCAATATTCAATACACTTAAAAAACTTGAGAGCCATATTTAATAAGTTAGAACTGCACTTCATTCTTTGCAACAAAATTAATTCAGCTAGCTCAAATATTAAAATACCTAAAAATGAAGCCACAGAAGTGCTAAAAGAAAACAGGAGGAATTTTATAATAATCTTTAAGAGGGAAAGGCTTTTCTAGGTATGACTCACAATCCAGAAGACATAAATGATTGTTAAATTTAGTTACATGAAACATTAAAAAATTACATTTAAAAATCTTAAACTAAGTCAAAAGAATGGGGGGGCATATTTTGAATCCATGTCTCTGATAAAGTATGAAGTTCTACAATATATAATGAGCTCTCACAAATTAAGAAAAAAGCCAAAAATCCAATAGGAAACCAGGAAAAGGCAGCATCTGCAAGGTGACACCAGGGCAGCACAAAAACCTTGCTGGGATGAAGAGCTGCAAATAGGTGTGCTCTGACCAGCTGCCCTCAAGCATTTGTCCCTTCTGCCCCTTCTGCTCCCAGAGCTGGGGGATTACAACCTAAGGAGACTGCCTTCTCTCAGTGCTGCTTCTCCTGAAGGATGTAAAGGGGAGACTTAACCAGAGGAATGATCAACAGTGGTTCGGTGATGTCTGAAGCTCCTTCTTTCTCCCTTACCGCCCTGGAGGGACATGGGCTAGTGCCTTGTCTTTGACCTTTATTACCCACAACCAGAGACAGTAACTGAGATTTCGGGTAGTACATAAACTTATAGGTTAGGACAATTAGACACCTAAGGATTACAATGACCTCCAAGCACATCTCCTTGGCCCCTCAGACATAATATGGGGGAAGGCACAGCTGGAGAAGGGCCAGAGCAGGACCCTCTAAAGGGCAGGGGCTCCTCTTGCGAGGTCCAGGAAGGGCATTGCTACCTCTCTTGTGCTGGCCACCATCACCTGGGCATTGTCAGAGCTCCTAACAGGTCTCCCTGCTTCCCTTCTACTCCTCTAACATTCCACTCTCCACAGTGATCTTTTCAAAATAACAGTATGTCCCTTCTCTGCTCAAACTGTGCCCTCTCCTGCCCTAGTGGCTTCCAGAGTCCTTACTGTGGCCCCCATGGCTCTAAGCAACATGGGCCCTGACCACCTCTCTGACCTCCCCTTCTCCCCTCTGTTCTGGCCTGCTTTATGTTCCTTGCTCACTCCACACCATTTTCCTCCTAAGGGCCTTAGCACTTGCTACTCCCTTCTGCCCAGAATGTGCTGCCCCAGATGTTCACACAGCTGGCTCCTTCACATCATTCAGTCTGTTGGAAGGCCAGTCCTCAGAGGCTCCCCTGATCACCTATGTAAAGCACACTACCCTAGGCATGATCTAGCATGCCATCCTGTCCTATTTTACAACACTATCGCTACCCAAAATTACCTGAAATTGCCCATGCACCTACTTGCTTATTGTCTGTCCCCACCTCCCCACCCCTAGAAGGGCCTTGTCTGTTTTGTTCACCACTACATCCCCAGCACCTAGAGTTCCTGGTACTTGGGTGCTCAAAAAGCCTTTGTGAATAAACAAAATGAACAGATATATAACACATATAATAACAGGCCAGTCTTTAGGAGAAGCACAACTACCCCTGGCATTTAAATGAGAGAAATTTCTCCCATGCTTCCTCACAGGAAGACGTGGTGTACATGGCAAACAAATGCCCTCAAGAACATTCTTATGGCTAAATGAAGAATGAGTTTCATAGAACTATTTCTAATAACATCTTTCAGTACATATTGGTGTGGTGTTAATACCCAAGAAGAGTATTTGATAGAAAAAAATTTATTAAATGCAACTGGGCTGGAGGGAAGTTTTGTCGAAACAATACCATCCAGGTATGCAGCTCTCTGATAAATTTAACAGTGGTTACTACAGGGGTGAACATCAGAAACCACCTGTAAGTATTTTAAAATATATTTATGAGGGCCCCACTGTTAAGAGAAATAGTAGGTCTGTCTGGGATAGGGCTCAAACATATTTATTTTTAAAAGATCCACAGGAGATTCTGATGTGTAACTCCAGTCGGACACCTCTGATCTGGATAATCCTCCATAAATATTACTTACCTCAACTGCAGTATAGACATTCCATGTTGCCAGTTAGTGCAGCCAGCTGATCTGAGCCCAGGAATACAATCTTCCAGTGAAGGCTGAGGCCCCTAAGAAGACAAAGTACCTAAATAAAGGTACCTGTGGGCAGGACTGAGATTTTCTTCAGAAAAATTATTTTAAAAAACATTTTAGTCTCACAGTTATATTAAAACTACATATTAGACCCCAAACTGCAAAAATGAAATTTAAACTTTTAAGTAGACATATGTAGGAATACTGGCGTTGCAGTTCTGAGAGTTCTCTGGTTAAGGTGAGATAAAGCAAATGAGCAGTTGTGTGTCATGGCATTCTAATTTTATCACCCTCAGTATTCTTGGGAATTGGGATTCTTAATGTGGGAGGAGATACAGATGTGTGATAGAAGAGGTTAAAGTAAAAACCCTTAAGTCCTAAAGGGGCATGAGGGGACTTTTGGGGGGTGATGGAAATGTTCCATATTATCATTGTGGTAGTGGCTGCATATTTGTCAGAACTCATAATCTGTACATTTAAAATAGGTAAATTTACTGTATGTAAATCATATCTCAATAAAGCCAATCCACAAACACACACACACACCAGTCCCGAATCTGAATTGTAATTATTGGTGAGTTTGTGATGGCACCCAGAGTATAGTCTCCAAACAGTTTTCCAGTAAGATAAACCAGGGCTCCTTGGAGAAACTCTAAACTATACAATCTCTATATTACATATTAGATACTAAGGAAGCGATCAAAGACTACTAAAGTTGTGTCAAAAGGACTTGAGGCCAACATGGAGAGGCTCCTACTGGCCAAAGACACAACAATTTGTGCATGAAAAAGAATAACTTTAAAGAGGACAAATCCAGCATTTCTCCCACCTTTCCCATACCTCTAAGCAAACAGCAGATGAGATGTTTTCTTTTATATAAGTATTCTAGCTAATAAATAAAGAAGGAAGATGGAATCAGAATATCACCATTTTGCCCTCTAATGAACTACCTGATCTAGGCATTGGTCAATGATTGCTAGCATTCCCCAAAGAGAAACACCCACACATTCACTGCTTCCTGATGGGAGAATACAGCCTATAAAATAATCTTGCCCACCCCACCACCAAATTCAACTTGAAGCTGATCAAGCCTCTGGATTCAATTTCCAATCTATAGGAAATATAGAGAGAGGAATAGGTTAAATTACACCAAGGGGATTCAATAAGCAAAATCCAAACAGTAGAAAACACCATAACAAACAACTCAAATGTTTTGGAAAAAAAAAAAAAAAAAGTGTGAGCGGGTGAGAGAGAGCTCAACTCTATTGTATAAGGATAAGAGAGACTAAAAGACCTACAACCAACTTCAATAAATGGGTCTTATTTGGATCCTGATCCAACAATGAGACAATTGGAAACTAAGTGGATATGATATTAAAGAATTGGTTTTAAAAAACTTTTTATTATTAAAATCTTCAAACATACACAAAAAGAAGCAGTACAATGAACTCCCATGTACCCATCACTCAACTTCAACAACTCAGCACTATCCTTATTTTCCCTACATATTCTACCACTTTTTTTTTTTGTGGTACGCGGGCCTCTCACCGCTGCGGCCTCTACCGCTGCGGAGCACAGGCTCCGAACGCGCAGGCCCAGCGGCCATGGCCCACGGGCCCACCCGCCCCGCAGCACGCGGGATCCTCCCGGACCGGGGAGCGAACCCGCGTCCCCTGCATCGGCAGGCGGGCTCCCAACCACTGCGCCACCAGGGAAGCCCTCTACCACTTTTTTAAACTAAAATTTAAAACAAGTCTCAGATATCATATATTTTTACTCAAAAATATTTAAGTATGTGTCTCTATCAATGACTTTTTAAAAAGAAAAATAAAGCCATAATATCATTATCACACCCAAGAAAATTCTCAACAATTCCTATTATCATCTACTGTTAATTTTTTCAGGCGTGAGAATGGTTAACTTAACAAAAGATCCTGAACTAAAATATTTACAAATGAACTGATAGCTGCGATCTGCTTCGAAATAACATAGAAGGGCGATGGGGGGTGGATGAGGCAAGACTGGCCACGGGTTGATGGTTGTTGGTGCTGGGTGATAGGTACATGGGGTTAATTATACTATTCTGTGTATGTTTGTGTTTGAAATTCTCCCCAAGAGCAAAAAATAAAGACCTACTAAGTAAAGTCAACTCAGACAAGCCAGCCAAGCTTTTAAGACATTTTACACAAAGTATCAGAATTTTTGTCAGGTTGGTAATGACAACATAGTTAACATAAACATAATCAGCACACAAAAGTTTAAAGATTTCTTATAAACATATCTATTAGAATCAGACATGAAATACACTAATATGAGATTATGCCATTTAACATTTATTTTAGCTTGCTTTGCAAAAGTCAATAAATGTTCTCATTTTTTAAATTTTAGTTTTAGGTTAATCTTTGATATTTGACAGTGTATATAAAGACCCTTCTTTCCTGATAACAAAACCCATTTCAGAGAAGACAAGACAGTACCGCCCCAAGGGATACATTGTGTTTGATCCAAATTAATCATGATATTCTCATTCCCTTGGACAATGACTGGCCTAGTAATGACCATGTGATTCAGTTCTGATAAATACAATAAAATGTAAATATGTCTTCTGACCGGGATGTTTGGGAAAGCTTTTACTTTCCTAATTAAAAACAGAAGAGCCTTGGCTGGCTAGCTCTTATCTCTTTGACTTTCTTCCTGACTCGAACGTGGCTGAGAAGGCTAGAAATACATCCGCCATCTTGTGACCAAGAAGAAACAAGTATAAAGATAAAAGCCAATATACTAAAGATGGTGGAAAGACAGCAAGAGCCTTGCTCCCTAACTACTATAGAGGAAACAATTACACCAGCTCTGGACAGTCTATCCCCTCGATTTCTTGTTATGAAAGAAACAAACTCCAATTTGCTTAAGCCAGTATAGCAGTCCTTTTGTTTCTTATAGCTGAACATATTCCTGATACCATGAAATACATCAAGAAATATAAGTAATAAAAACTGAATCAAAAAAAGCGCCAAAAAATCCACTTCTGAGTGCAAAGAGACTAAAAAAAAAATACTAATAATAATCTCAGTTAAATAAGACAACCAAATTAGGAAAGGAGAATATTTATTACACAAATATTAGAATCTATACATTCTTAGCTGATGATATATATTTAGTTAAAAAGTCTTTTACTTTGGATATATGCATCGTTTCCTTCATTGTGGTGTCTCTACTTCTCAGATGTATTAATCCGTTCTCCAAAGTAGCTTCAGTAATCAACACTGTGAAGAGGATACTCATTTCATCATATCTAAGAAAAAAAGGTAGTTAACCAAAACACATGAGCACAAATATAGATTGTAAATTCACCACATTACCAGCTTTAATTACTCAGGAGCCATTGCCACCTTCATGAGTCACAAAACTCAGGGACTTCCCTGGTGGTCCAGTGGCTAAGGCTCCAAGCTCCCAATGCAGGGGGCCCGGGTTCGATCCCTGGTCAGGAAGCTAGATCCCACATGCTGCAACTAAAGTTCCTGTATACCACAACTAAAGTTCTATAAAAAAATAAAGAAAGAAAGAAAGGAAAAAAAGAGTCACAAAAACTCAAAGGCAGGGCTTGAGAACTGAACCCAAAAATACTTTTTTCAAGTTTCTGAATCATTTTCAAAGTAAAATTTTCAGAAAGTTTCTGACTTATTGTAATAGCTGGGAAGTCATAAAAGAAAAGAAAATATACGAAATAAACACTGGTACCTCAACACACCATTTGGTGTGATCTGGATGAACCTCAAAATAACCTCAGTCTTTTGGTATTTGGATACAATCCAAGAAAATAATTTTAGACGAAACTCTCTTATAATACTACTATAATATTAAGATCTAGTGTACAACAAATTATACCAAAAACCATGCTAAATATATACCTTAGTACACTAACTTACAGTTTCTAGTTTAGCAATAACTGAATATGTTCCACACTGGCCTTCTTTCTGTTTACCCAGTCATACTATCTCATTGTTTCTTTTTTTTTAGGACTCCACCAGAAATTATCTTATTTATCTACTTGTCTGTTGTCTATTCTATCCCACTAGAATATAAGTGTCATTAAGAACAGGAAACTTTTCTGTGTTGTTTACTGCTGTATCAAAGTACAAAAAATATAGTGGGTGCTTAATAAATATCTGGAGAAAAGTATCCTGGGACAAAGGAAAAAAACTATCCTGGGACATAAAGCCTTTACCATGTAAAGAACAATTGTAACTTGATATTGTCCACATGACTCAAAGGATAAGATTTTAGAAACTGAGAACACTGGAAAGTTCAAGTACCACCCCTTCATTTTATATATGATAAAGCCATCAGTTGCTTTATCTATAGAAACTTATTTTTCTTCTGACATCATCTTAAAGGTATATTATATTTTAACAAGTTACTACAGAACTGAGGAGCGAAACACTAAGCTTCACAACTTTTCACCTAAAAGATATGTATTCAACACAAAAAGCTAAAAAAATAACAAAATAAACCCAAAGTAGGGAAAAATGAATTATTTTATTAAAAAACAAAAGTTAATGAAAATAGCAGGGGGTAAAACTAGAGACAGGAGATCAATTAGGAGATTATTTCAATAATCCAGTCAAGAGATACTGGAGATCTTAATGGGGAGATGTGGATGTGAGATACATTTAGGAGGAAGACAAGAGTTAGTGATGGACTAGACTCTGACAGTAAGGAAGAGGGAGGGGTGAAGGACAATATCCAGGTTTCAGTCTTGAGCAATCAGGTAAACAGAGGTGCAGATCACCGAGAAAACTAGTTCTCTGTTCTCTGGAATAGAATTACCTTCCACTCAGCCTGAGAATGAACAAGGCCAGCAAGGAAAAGGCACTCCACTCATGTTCCCTCAGTCCTGATTCAACAAATGTGTCTAATATAAATAATTCCATTCCTGATAAACTGATAAACTCAGGTACACATACTTCATGGTGTTAAGTCTTAAAGTTTCACATAATATGTGCTTATATATACCTGATGAGTATTGTTTCCTGCTGCACCAATTAACTAAGGGTATGTGGTTCTGTAAACAGGAAAGTTAGGAATAATTTTGAATTATAGTATATATAGATATTTAGAAGAAATCTGTTACTCACAAAGAAACATCGTATAATCAAAAACTCTGAATACATTTTTTAAGCAACAAAAAACACAATTCTTACTTTGAATAAAGATGTTCCAATGAGGATGGCACAGTTTCCAAATAACCAGGCCACACAGATATTCCATTTTCTAATAATTCATTAAATAGCCCTTGACAAACCTGGGGAAAAATACAAGAACTCTGAATATGAACGAAAGAAAAGTAGCTAGAGTTATTACCCTATTTTTATGAAACCACCAATCATCTTTTCACTCTTTGAAGGGGGCATAAATCCCTTTAATTATATAACATTGTTGATAATTTTATATATTGTATGCTTATAAATTGTATACTTCTTCTGAAGAACTTAAACACTGCAAAGCTGAATACTAAATGCAAATCTGAAATTTTTATACCAAATATAAGAATTTTTATTATCATCATCATTCATAACACAAACAAACAAAAGCAAAACAGATTCTATCAGAAAAAAAACAGTCCAAAGGGCTATGTTAACTCTAAACTTATCTGAGACTTGAGAACTGAGCCTAAGGGTTATAATACGATGTCAGGAAGACAAGGAAGAGCCATTAAAGGAAACTAAGGAGAAGGAACCAGAAAAGTATGAAGAAAACCCAGAGAGTGGTATTCCTGAAGCCAACTAAAGAAAATGTTTCAAGAAGAAAAGAATGATTGATTAGTTTCAGTGGAATGCTGGAGACAAAAGCCTGATTGGAAATACAGAAGTAATGATGAGTAAATGACACAGTACACTTTACTGTTTTCTTAAAAATGGTGAAGAAAGAAAAAGAAAAATTTAAAACTCCCTTAACAATCAGGATTTCTCTCATTGGCACTGCTGATACAGGATGTTTAGCAGCATCCCTGGTCTCCATTAGATGTCCGGAGCACCCTTTCCCCACCTTCTGACAACCAAAAATGTCCCCCCAAATGTCCCCAGATATTACCAAATGTCCCCATGGGGAGGGAAAGGGGGAGGATGGTGGGATGAGGTAGGGGTGTGTGCCTGAGCAAGAGCACTGTTTCTCAAACTTAAGCACCAGAATCACCTGGAGGGCTTGCAAAACACAGATGGCTCAGCCTCGCCCCCAGAGTTTCTGATTCAGCAGGTCTGGTAAGAATTTGCATTTCTAACAAGTTCCCAGGGAAAGACCACAGCAAAGTAAATGGGTGATAAGGTACAGGATATTTTGGGGATAGATGAGAATATAGACATTAATAAATCTAAGAAATTATCAGGGAAAAATAAATATGAGTTTTAGTAAGTTTAGTTTTGGTTGCCAGCAGAAAATGTGCTCTAACAGAAGGTAGAAAAGGAGAGAAAAAGTTCTAAGCATGATAAAGCGCAGGTGAAGACATGGGGAAATAACCCACAAAACCTCTTTCATAGCCCAGAAAGTTACATACATAAGGATTCTCTTTGTCATACTGCTGAGGGGAAAAGTGTTAAAAACAGAATAAGACACTACTCTTTTGGTAAAACACCCAAGGCACGAAATACTACTAATATTCTTACAAACAAAAACAAAACAAAACAAAACAAAAGGCCTGCAGTGGTAATGATGAAAATCTAGGAAGCAGAGTTCTTCTTTGTCCTTCAAGCAAAAAAATCCCTAGGAACTTGGTACCTACCAGGGTGTCGTGGAGCCTCCTGCAAACCTGGGGGAAATGTGGAAATTAAGCCATTCTCTTCCCTTTCCCTGAGCTCATTATCTCCACCTTCCCAGACCCCTGCACAGGAGCCGGGGAAAGCCACGTCAATCTTTCTCGTATCCTCACTCAGGTCCCTGGATGGGTCTGAGTTACCCAAACAGAAATGACTGCTGAAGGGGTCCTGGTTTTTCTTGACAGTATTTAATTTAACCAGATAGATTAGAAAAATAAAATAAGATTACAGATCTAGAACTTGTGCTTATACCAACAAGTATCAAACGTGTTAAGTTAAAAAGGGAAGAGGGTAAGAAATAATTCACTTAGACGCCTGTACAAATATTTTGATTACCAAAATTATGCATACTCATTTAAAAAAATGCAACTATGACTGGGCATGACATTAACAGCAAAACCCACTGAACTGTATTCAGCTTCTTTAATATACTTCAAATTATCTGTAATTAACTGTAGTATTTATTATTTAATTAAAATTATTAATGAATGATTTAATTAAAAATTTAAAAATTCATTAAAAATGAATTTTTTCATTTAATAAAAATTTCATTATTTAATTAAAATAATGTTCACAGTTCATTATTTAATTAGAATTTTTTAAAAAATGAATCAAAATAAAACTTTAGATGGCAAACTACTCATTTACTTGGAATAATGGTTATAATTGAAATCATGACATTAAAACTTATTTAACCCACCTGTCTTAGTTCCACTGTTGGGCCTCTTCCCACATCCAAAGCAACCTTAATAGGGGCTAAGCAAGGGTGAAGTTTAAGCACCTAAAACAATTTAAAGAGAAGGGGTAAAAAGGACAAGCACTAACAAACATGAAGCTGTTTAAGCAGTTAAAATTTTCTGTGTGAAAATGGAAGCTAGCTGAGGTCATAAAAAATATCACATAATGATGTATCAACCATCTTTATTCAGCTGCTCATAGACTTCTCCATTCAGGCATTCTACAGAAATAAGTTCACTTGATATTCTCCCATTTTCTGACAAATCCATTTTCTCTCAGTTGAAATGCCCCTTTCCGGCATCACTGCCTTCCCTACCCAGCCTGAGCCATGTGGCTTATCACTTGGACTTTCTCTTGCCAAAACCCATCACTCTATGCATTCATTCAGCCATTCAACAAACATGTGAATGGCTACTTGGTACGAGAAACAATTCTAGGTGATGGGGACAAAAATCCCTGTCCCTCACAATGCGGAGAAGCAGATAACAAAATAGATAAGTAAATAATATATTTGAAGGTGGTAAGTGTTGGAAGAAAAAAAAAAAAGAAGATAGGAAGTGCTGGCAAGGGGTGGGCTGGTGGAGAGTTGTTTGCTATTTTAAATAAGGTGGTAAGAGGGAATTCCCTGGCGGTCCAGCAGTTAGGACTCCACGCTTCCACTGCAGGGGGCGAGGTCTCCGGTGAGGGAACTGAGATCCCACATGCTGCACGGCGCAGCCAAAAAAAAAAAAAAAAAAAAAAAAAAAGAAAGTACAATGGGACCATTAAAAATAAATAAATAAGGTGGTGAGAGAAAGTCTCCTGTCTGAGGTGACATTTGAGCAGACTTGAAAGGGGATGGAGGGACAAGACGTGGACTTGGAGGAAGAGCACTCAGACAAAGGGGAGAACTAATGACAAGGCTCTTGAGCTGGGAGCATGCTGGGCATGTTCTAGAAACAACAATGAGGTCTGTGCTGCTGGAGCAGACTGAGTAAAGTGGAGAGAAGTTGAAGGTCAAAAAGGATAATGCTTTGTAAAACATTTTAGGGGCTTTGGCTTTTCCTCTGAGTGAGAGAGGCGCTTACTGGAGTGTTTAGAGCAGAGGAATGAAGTAACGCGTACCTTTTAAAAGGGCCACTCAATGCAGGGAGGTGGGGATGATGGTGGCTTAGATCAGACTGCAAGCAGGGGAGGTGCTAAGAAACAGTCAGATTCAGGATATATTTTGACGACAGAATCAAAGAGGTTTTGCTGATGGTTTGAAAGTGCAGTATGTAAGAGGAAAGAAAAGAAAGGATCCCCCTTGTTTGTTTGCTACACACACCTTATAAATCCCAAACAATTCTATAAATGGCCACATCAGGCTAAACGAGCACTGCATAATAAATCACTAACTAGGCAGAGTGGTGCTACAAACTCATGGTGTCTAATCCCAGTTGAGCACTCAACATGTGAAAACTTTTGATTTGGGGAAGCTCCCTTTCCCATTCAAGGGAAATATGACTATTCTAAACTCTTGCCACTTAAACCCCTACTCCTCCACATTTTAAGCTAATAATCTTGCTTCCTAATTCCCCAAGAAAATAGAGGATATGAGTATAACTTCCCTCAAGGGCTAACCAGCTCCAGTAGCCTATTTATATCTATACCATTGTTTCTTTCCACCCTGCTGTTTCAAAAAATAACTCCCTTTTCAAGACAAAACTCCCCACTTCTGTTCTTGATTCTGTCTTGGTCCTTCTTGTTTCTTCCAAAATCTTGCTCCATTAGGTACTTCATTTCTCTCCTATAGCTTCAACCCCTCCTCTCTCTTGATTTTGAGCCCATAAAAATGCTCAAACTGCACATCCTAAAGTAAGCCTTTCCCTTGACCCAGACCCATGTCTAGCTCCTGTGATCCAGTGATCAGCTACTCGGGGTCAGACCAAAAGCAGAGAGGTCAATACCACAAGTCTTGCTGGCCTGTTTTACTTACTCCTACTTAACACTCAGCTTCTGATACAAGCAGAAGCCATAAGTGAAAAGGCCCAGGGGCTAAGAATCAGAGACAGCTGTGCAGCTGCCTAAGATCAAACAGAAACGCCTTTGGGATTACCTAAGAGGGATTCCTTCTTCTATTCTGTGAGAACCTGCTTATTATTCCTGTGGCCAGATTCTAAAAAAACCTGAAAAATAAATTACTTGCACTAAAAAAATTATTATTCAGAGTTTATATTAGAAACCAAGTACACTAACATAAAAAAGGGGGAGAAATTTATATTTTTAATTTCCCAAGTCTATCTCTGCAATATCAAAGCACCTTTCTATGAAGATCTTTCTTTCTTGTAAAGGAGTTCTCTGTTAGCTGGAAAGAATCGTAGAGATATGCCAGCATGCCTCGGTCTAGATCTCCATTTATGGATAAAACAGAAGGAACCACATTTTTCCGTCCATCTCTGCCCTTCACAGAAAAGTAGAACAAAAATAAAGCATCATTTAGCAGAACTACCTCTTAAAATTACATTTTGCACTTATAGAATCAGAATACAAATTGATCAGTAAATCTAGATAGACTGATGAAACTTTTAAAATTACCATTTGGCAACCCTCATAGTAATAATTGATTTGGGCAAGAATCATCAATGGATGTTGCAACCAGTAGGGCAGAATGTGGTGAGAAACAGGTTATTTACATAGTCAAAGTATCTGCCCACAAAAGACTTATTAATTACTCATCAATTAATAAGTACAAAATACTTATCAACTTTACACTGGTGAAACCTGGAAACATCATCTTAACCAAGCGATAAAAGTTAACATCACCAGTAACAAACCGATATGATGCACTGAGAAGAGGGTAGCACCATTTCTGTGGCATTCTTAGCAAAAATACATAAATCATGAGGAAACAAGAAAGAAACTCAAACCAAGGGACATTCTACAAAGTAACCGGTCTGTACTCTTCAAAAATGTCAAGGTCATGAAAGACAAGGAAAAATAAAAGGAATTACTGGAAGGAGACTAAGGACACATGACAACTACATGAAATACTGGATCCCAGATTGGATCCTGGACCTATAAAGGGCAGATTAGAATAATTGGTTACATCTGAAGGGTTCTGTGGATTTGAGAATAATAGCAGATTACTGTTACTTTCCTGATCATAATGATTGCATTGTGGTTATACAGGTGAGTCCCTGTACTTGAGAAACGCATACTGAAGTATTAAGACGTCATGGGGCACCATGTCTACAGCTTATTCTCAAATGGTTCAGAAATGATCACAGTTAGAGAATCTGGGTAAAGGATACATAGGCGCTCAAGGTAAAACATACGTGTAATTGAGCTACATTTTCAGGATACATGTGTAAAAGTTCATGATCTCCTAGATTCCACAGGGTTTCTATTGGCTCCTTTCCCCACGGAAAATTGTAGTAAAGTTTGTTTCCTTTTTGGCCCGCTTCATCCTGACAATCACTGCTGCTGAAGTTAGATGGACTCACAGCAAACTGGAAAAGAAAGTTCGTCTTATTAACTTATTAAAATAAACATTAAAAAGTAAAGTTGCCCCCAGCAACTGAATGAAACTGGTCAAGTCCCAAATAAAAAATTGTCAAGTTTAATTAAATATGAGTGAATATACTGTTACAAATAATGTTTTTTAATCTGAAAGAATTACACAGAAAAACTGTTGATGCTATCTAGCGTTTCTGTGGTCAATTAATAAGAGGGGAAGGAACCATGAACTAAGTGGGATAAAGAAAAAGTATCACATACTCACCATTCTCACCCTTCCTTATTTGTGATCATTCCATTTAGTTTAGATGGGTGTTTGGAGATTTTGAGAGTTAGAGAAATAAGACAATGGCATGACAAAAATGCTTACTTCAACTCTTTTCTCTTAGGCTTACACTGAAACTTGACTGTAAATTACAGGACCATTTGACTAATATGGAGAGTTCATGGAGGTTGGAAGCAAAACTAACATAGTATTGTGAAGCAATTATACTCCAATAAAGATCTTTAAAAAAAAAAATAAAAAAGCTAAAGCTGTAAGAGTGGGCAAGGGTCAAACTCTACACCAGTCAGGAATGCCAGGTGAGGAATTTGAACTTTACCTAGAATGTAAAGTCTTACCAACAAAAGTTTCTGAGCAAGACATCAACAGACGTCTTTACTAAAGTAACTTTGTTTTATGGAACAATGAAAATCATTACAAAGAGTTTTTTTATATGTAGTTGTTAATTTATTATAGCTGTCTCTTACAAATATAACATAGCTACATTAAAATAAATTTCATTTATTGTAGAGAAGTATTACCTCTGACACACTAAGACAATTTGCCTAATCATTATTAAATTAAGGGTAGATGGGCTTCCCTGGTGGCGCAGTGGTTGCGCGTCCGCCTGCCGATGCAGGGGAACCGGGTTCACGCCCCGGTCCGGGAGGATCCCACATGCCGTGGAGCGGCTGGGACCGTGAGCCATGGCCGCTGAGCCTGCACGTCCGGAGCCTGTGCTCCGCAACGGGAGAGGCCGCAGCAGACGGAGGCCCGCATACCACAAAAAAAAAAAATTAAATAAATTAATAAATTAATTAATTAAGGGTAATTATTGTAGTACCTTTCTCCACCACAGGAGTCGATGACGTAACCAGAAATCAAGCCACTGGCTCGCAGTTCTTGCTGAAGTAAACCATACCAGTGAAGCTTCAGTCTTTTCACCGATTCTTTGGATATCAGAAATATCAGATAATCATTTATTTGAAAATCATATAATCTATCCCAAAGTGAAAGTGACTGTTTAAATACAAGGCCAAGTTATTTCCATTTTTGTGTGTACCTTTTAACACCATCAGATGTCTGCTTGGTATCAGAAACAGGATGAAAACACACTCCAACCTGAGCAAGGCCAAAAGGTAGCCTCTTGTTTATCAGATCCAGGTAATTAACATAGTGCTGCAAGGCACCTGTCAAAAGATAAATCAATCACTATATGAATCTATTTTATAAACCCAAATCATTTTGATCAATTTATAAACAAATTAATAATATAATGCTAACACAGCAGTAAGTACAGTAGCATGGAGCTACTAAGGCAGATCTTAATTGATTACCACTTAATTTTAGGTAGTTTCCCCCAACTTTTTAGTATGAAGATTTTCAAATCTACAAGAAAGTTGAAAGAACAGTACAATAAACATCTGTAAACCCTTAACCTAGATTCACCAATTGTCAACATTTTGCCACATTTATTTTCTATTTCTTGTTCACCCCAAAACATTTTAGCATGTACCTCCTAAAATTAAAAATATTCACTGTATACCACTATTATACCATTAATCATAATTTCATCTAACTTATGGTCAATATTCTATTTTCTCCAATTGTCACCTCAAAAGCCATTTACTGCTGCTCTCTTTCTCCCTAATTAAGGTTAACTCACCGCATTTTATTAGGTCTCTTAAATCACTGAATCTAGAATATTTCCCCTGATTTCTCCCTCTCTAACTTTGCTTTTAATGATATCAATTTTTAATTTGAGAACAGGCCAGTCATAGATTATCTCACATTAGATTTGTCTGAATTTTTCCTTTATGATTTAATTTGGGTTAATCATTTTTAGCAGGAATAAATACTACATAGTTGATGTATATGTGCTATTGCATCGTAACAGGAGTAACACATTAACAAATAATCCCACTTTTAATGAAACCAGATTTGATTACCTAGCTAAGGTAGTGAATATCCATTCCCCAACATTATCCTGCTCCCCAACAATCTTCCACCCAATATTTTATTTATTTTTTAACGAAGGGGCAATCGTTTTCTAATTATTTATTTATTTAATTTTTGGCTGCGTTGGGTCTTCATTGCTGCACGTGGGCTTTCTTTAGTTGTGGCGAGCAGGGGCTGCTCTTGTTGCGGTGCGTGGGGCTTTTCATTGCAGTGGCTTCTCTTGTTGCAGAGCACGGGCTCTAGGCACATGGGCTTCAGTAGTTGTGGCTTGTGGGCTTAGTTGCTCTGTGGCATGTGGGATCTTCCCGGACCAGGGCTCGAACCCGTGTCCCCTGCATTGGCAGGCGGATTCTTAACCACTGCACCACCTGGGAAGTCCCACACCTGACATTTTAGAATCCGTTGATGAACCCTTGCTTGAATTATTATTATACCGAGGATTACAAAATCATAAAAAGGTGACTTTTCTATCCTATCTTTCCTTCTACATTTATTGCATAGCTCCTATAAAAACAAACTCGTTTCAACTCCTCTTTCTACCAGCAGCCTCAATTACTTAATTTTTTGTTTAACACTGTGGATTAGATTTTTAATTTTACTTAATGTGTTCTGATCCCATTACCATCAATATTTATTTTAATGTTCAATTTGTCCCAAACTTAGCCAGTGGGAGTCTCCTTCAAGCCAGCATCTATGTCCTTTTAACATAAACCCACTAGTCTTCTAGTAATTCTTTGCTTTCTAGCACCGTAAACTGTGCCAAAGTCACTTTGTACTGTCCCTGCCCGAAACCTGGAATGAGCCATTTCTCCAAGCACTGGTTCCTTTAGAAACCAAATTCTGGGTACTAGGTGTGCTCAACGTCATCGCTAGAAGCTATTGTCATCGCTTCTAGGCCCCTTCAATGAAGAAAGTTAGGAAATTTGTATTTTTTTAAAATCATGAATTCATACTGATAGTCAATTCAAATTTAACATTACAAAGTTTATCCTTGCCTTTTTTTACATCTTTTCTCTTTCAGTGAAAATCTTGGTTCCTAATAAATCTAACCATTGGTCTATTTGCTTTATCCTATATGTGAAACAGCTTCAGAATTATAATTCCAATGTTTCTACTTACAATAAATCAATACAATAAAGTTCAAGATTTCTTTGTAGTTCTTTATGCACTTGATTATATCCCATTAAATGATAACACTGTGTTCAAAAGTTACTTGATTTGAGATTTCCACTTCTGGTAATAGTAGACAAGCTTGTTGATAACAAGAAAAACTAGTCAAGAAACTGAAAAAAAGAATCTGTTTAAAGACACAGGAGAGCTGTCAAGGCAGTAAGGACTTGAGGGTCCAAGATTTGGAGAGAAAGTAAGAACAGAGGTGAACCCAACATTTAGTGCTGCTTTTCCAATCTGAAGTAGGAGAACTAAGAAGCTGAAATGCTGAGCAGAGCTTCCTGACATCGTATGGGGCTAGGAAGCACAAAAATTGTAGTTCAAGGCTCTTAAGGAGGAGGGGCCCTCGAAAACACCCCAGCCTTTCACTAGGCACACTCAAAGGGCTACACTCTAGGAGTAGAGGTGGAGCAAAAAGACTGAAACGCAGCCTCAATACACTTAATCCCGGACTGTATTATAAGAAGATATGCCCTAGCTGCCTGCCTAAAGCAAAAGTAAACCCTCCCAGGTAGAAGGAAACAACGCCACCCAGAGCCTCAATTTATCTCTACAATTAACACACAAATTACCTAGAAAATCGAAGGTCCAAATGACCAAAAGCCCGGAGTAAGACTGATAACAGAAACCGACATATCTGAGTTATCAGATATAGACTTTTAAATGTGATTAATGTGTTCAAGAAAGTTAATAACAAGATGCTGGAGGATGAGTCTAACATATGTGTAATTAATCACAGAAGAACGGGGCAGTAACAATATTTGGAGACATAATGGCTGAGAAATTTTTAAAACCGTTCATAAGTAGAGGCTACCACAATAGCTCAAACATGAAATAAAGAGGATAAGGGCATTGGGCATAGAAAGAAATGGCAAACTGGTACTCAGAAGCTAAAAACACTAGACAATGAAAAATTTGGCAAGTAAGTAGATTTAAGTTTCTTAAAGGCAAGAAAATGTCTGGCACATCAATAAATGCTTTGATGAATCTAAGAGAGCTATGCTTCATTTACTAATAGGGAAGAAAAGATTGATTTGTTTTGGGACATGGCAGTGATTTAACTTCCCCCAAAATCATCATGGAATAATTAAAGTAGTACAAATCGAAATTGTCACGTTTACTCACCAGTTTAAGTTTGCTTTATTTTATTAAGGAAATCTTTAAAAGTTTACAATATAGGTACCAATTTTCAGAGAACCATGGACACTGGTTATTTTAAATTACTTCCCAGTACCACTTAACAAAAAATGGCAGGGATACCATTTTGCAAAGATGAGATGCTGTGGCAGCAAGTCTGTCCTGTAAAAATTCTTAATTTTTTTTCCAGAATCTCTGCTATCATGATCTATTTGACTTTGAAGGCATATTGTGCCCTACAAATTTCTGTGTATTCACTCAAGAATCAATTATAAAACTTGATTAGTCCTATTATTCTGCCAATTCAAAAATTACCTTAAGGGCTCTTCAAACAACAGATTGTGTAGATCAGTTTTCGGTAAGAAAAACTGGGGGAGGGCATTTTCTTGTTGCTCTATATAAACGAGCTCTCGATTAGCCTATAAGTGTGTAAAAAAAGAAAACTATGGAAGTATTTATAAATATTTTAGTAACAATGAACCAATGATTCAAACACACGATTTAATTTAGGTCCTAATTCTAGGGCCGCTCAATAAACTCCAAAATTCTAGGGTTGCCTTGTGAA
Source organism: Physeter macrocephalus (assembly GCF_002837175.3). NCBI lineage: Eukaryota > Metazoa > Chordata > Mammalia > Artiodactyla > Physeteridae > Physeter > Physeter macrocephalus. The sequence continues at coordinate 121,219,207 of NC_041227.1, forward strand.
CTGAGAGCTTTACTAGAGCCTTGGGCCGGATTCTTTAAGGAACAATAACGATCCCATGAACCAGTTTTCTCCAAGGCAGCAACACTGTCAACAAACCCAACTACTTCAAGAAGAATGAGAACCAGATAATTTCCTTTCCACGTGAATACAGGGCCAGCTGCAATTTGGGAAATCGAGCGAGTCTGCCTTTCCACCCCGACACCTATTTTGAAGCATGAAATCATGAAGCATACCGTGAAGAAGGTTCTCCCGTAGTTTCCCAGAAGTTTTCAGTAAGTTCTCAAGAAATGCTCCTAGCTGTTCCTTACTCAGCTCTTTGTCTTGCAAGATTTCGCGTAGCGTTTCTGCAGAAACTAACCTGAAGGCACTGTCCCCGGGCAGCGAAGGGCCTGGTTCATGGTGGAGGGCGTCTACGGGGAAGACCTGCTCCCTGAACACCACCACCGAGGACCACCATTCCGCCGCCAGGTTCTTCCGCAACTCTATGCCCAAGGGGCCAAGGCCGGGGTGGCACCCGCTCAGAAGAGAATCTCGACTAAGCTGTCGCTTGGTGCCACTGAGAAAACGCCTTTTCTGACAGATCTCTACCAGCGCCTCGCTCTCCTCGCCGCCAGACTCGGGGCCTTCTCTCGGCTCGCTCACCGGAGGCAGCTCCGCATGCGACCTCAAGGGCCCTACGAAGGAACCGCTCCCTTCCATCAACTGCTCCGGTTGCCCCCCATCTACTCGACTAAACCCAGACAACAGGCACCTGCAGACGTTCTGGCCGGCCCTGACGGCTGTACTGGACCGCATCGCCCTCGGGAGTTAAAAGTGCACAGTCTCCTATGAGAGGATAACATGTGTGTAATACGGATCCCGAAAATCCGCCACAACCGGGAGTAAGGGGCTACCTGCGCAGGCGCGACGGAAGTGAGCGCGCGCATGGCCGGCCAACCAACGGAAGTACGTCACTGCGTTCCGGCTGCTGCCGCCACCGCTGCTTTCCTATCCCATTCGCCAAGGCGAAGTTAGGCCTCCTGTCTCTTACTTCTGTCACGTCCGGCTCCCTCTACTTGTTCTTTTTGTCTTCAACACCGATAAAGATCATTCCCATCTACTTTTCACTATCCCGCTGTTGCCACTATTGAGTCAGCTTTACCTTCCCTTTTTTCGCAAATGGTACATCATAATACTTCGGTGTTCTACAAACTACCATTTAAATACACCTTCTCAGCCCTAAGTGTTAACGAAAATAAACCTTGGTTCCCCTCTTTACAGTTGTACTCCTTAATGGTAGCTTACAGACCCACGCCTTGCGTGCATCTGTAGGCCGCTGTCCTGCCTGCCCTCTCCTGGGAGTGCGCGTGAGGCTGTGACGGGGAAAGAGTATAGTCCCTTTACATATTGGTGTTAGAAAGGATGCCCTGGGCAAGCAGCACCTGCATCACCTGGAAACGTTTAAAAAACAAGCTGCTGAGAAGGGCCCAGCAATATTTAAAACTCTCCAGGTTTATGTGGAGGCACACTGACAACAAAACCACTCGTGTACATAAAGTTCTACCAGAGTACACTTCTAAAACGCCCTTCAAAAATAACGTGTGAAAACCTGCTTAAAAGAGAGATCCAGGGGCTTCCCTGGTGGCGCAGTTGTTGAGTCCGCCTGCCGATGCGGGGCACACGGGTTCGTCCCCCGGTCCGGGATTGTCCCGCATGCCGCGGAGCGCCTAGGCCCGTGAGCCATGGCCGCTGAGCCTGCGCGTCCGGAGCCTGTGCTCCGCGGCGGGAGAGGCCACGGAGGTGAGAGGCCCGCGTACCGCAAAGGAAAAAAAAAAAAGAAAAAACGGAGATCCAGGACTACGGAGCAGACTTGTGCCTTTACAGCTCCATTTTAACACCTAGAGCCCTTAAGAAAACTGCCCAAATACTGGAAAGTGGAACAGCCCAGATGGAGGAAAATGGTTGATTCCAAAAGCTATGTATGATTTTCACTTCCCGCTTTCCTTAAAGTGGCCAGGGAAACCTTGAAAGATCAACCCAGGTGTAAAGAACAAACTATTCCACTGGACTACCAGGAAGAGACAATTTATGTAGAGGATAGCAGCTTAGCAATGAACAGAATATGGGAAGTTAAAATTCATCACATTTAAGGTGGGGTAGGACAGGTTCAGAAAATCATTCCATACAAGAACATGTGAAAATTTGTTTAAAAAAAGATGCTAGTAAAACAATATTGCTGGAAAGCAATTGTATTAACTGCAAAGCTGAGTTAACATTTATGTGTGTTTTCCACACCCCGGAAACACACGAGAGGCCTAAACGCAAATAAATAAAAGAGAGAACGGGGAGAAAAATCACATTTATTAGTTAAGACAACCACAGGCTGGACACAACACACATGCTAAAAAGTGGACTGTCTTTTAAAACTTACTTCAAAAGGTAAATAGTTAATATTTTCCACAGCCCCACAATCATTTGTTTACAAATTAAAAGGCCCACGTTAGACACTGAACAGTAAAAGATGTAATACTCCAACCTACCCCAAAAGCTTCTTGTAAGTTGTCATAATGAATTTGACTAATCATGCTATTGAAAACTGTTCAATTACTAGAGCCTGAGCCAGTTTTCAATGTATTAGTCCTAAAAATACCACTCGTTATCCTGCCCCAGGAAAATTCTAGTTCAGTCTTACATTTTAGACATAAGGCATTAACACCAATTAAAGCCTCACTTTAATAATCAGTATTTAAATGAGGTCTCAAAAAGACCTTTTCTCTTCTTGCAAAAAACACATATGCCAGAGCTGCTGGGAAGACATTCAGGTCTTACTTCTAGCCATCACTGAAAGGAAGTATTAAGGTTGGTGAGCCAAAGTTAAACCTAAAGCTACCCACGGGATCTTTTTATCAATAAACCCACGTTCACCCTTAACAGAAGGACCTATATCAGTCTCCATGCTTTTGGGTAACATGGCTTTCCTCTAGGTTAACCATTAATTTTGAGGATTTTTTTCCTAATGTTCATTTGAACATAAATACACCTTACATTTTGAGTTCCCTGAATTAATGGACATTCATGACTCCCAGTGTGACTACAGTTGTCCCAAGCAGCCTGTCAAACGAGCATCTCTCTATACTACCTACACTAAGAACACTGAAACCAAATTCAAACTTAGCTCTTGGCCAACCATCTTCAAGGGTGTAGTCTTTCCAGCTTAGTTCAATATTTCAGTTAATTCATAACACTGCCAGGAGCACAAATATCATCTCTTCAAAAATAAATTATTTGGAGATTTTTCAAATTATAAATTTTGCAAAAGGAACAAGTCATCCGTGTTCTCACACTAAGCAGTCTGAGGGTGGGGCTATACAGTTATTTCCTGTATGTTTTAGTATCTCATTTCACCACTCTGCTAAGACTATCAAATGACTCACCTGATGTTGAGAAGTACAGAGAGCTTTTATGCAATCTAGCCTAGAATTGTTAATCAACCTAAATCAATCGCATTTTAATCCTTAAAATAGGAATAGATCACAGTAAGAAGGGCCTTCTGATCTTCCCATTTCCCAAAACAAACTATAGAAAGGAGCACTCAATTTAGTTTCTGATTAAAAAAACAAGACCATCTAAACCAAGTTTTACATGACATTATATATGTAAAATAAAGTACCATTTCCACTTAATTCAGTCTTCAAATATTTTTTATTGGAAGGCCATGCATTGCCTTCATTTATTGTATTTCAAATCACTGTACATTTACTTTTGTGAAAACACTGCCTGCATTTTCTAGTACAAAAAAAACCTAAAAATTGTTTCAGGAATGTAGAGAAATATCCAACTTAAATAGCGAAAAAGTGCACCATAATTACTGCTGCACTGCAGTCATTTCTGCATTTCCCATGTTTCTTAAATAACTATCTTGTCTGGTAACACACGATATAAAGAGCAATTATGAAAAACAGACATTTACATATACTTCTAAAGTCTTATTGAGAATATCCTGTTGGCATTGGATAACCAATCATAGGCGCAGCTGCAGTAGCAGGATATGCATATGCCTGTTGATTCATACCATTGTGCATATTTGGAACATTACTTCCATATTGCTGAGTGCTATCATAACCATTCTGGTAAGTCCCTGTTGGATTACCAGTCCTAAAACTGGTCTGTATACCAGCAGACACAAAATTACTTCCAAAGCTCCCATTGGTGTAATTTGCAGCACTGTAAACACCGTTTTGAGTTTTTGCCCCAAAATCTCTCTTAAGCAAACTAGAGTAACCTCGGTCATAATTTTCCCTGTCTCTAAATGTATTAAATCCACCCCTTTTGCCCGCAGAGTATCTGTCCCGACGGTCATCCTTCATGCCTCCTCTACCCCTGGAACGACCTGTCAAGAAAAAAATTGCAGACTCGATTATTTCCACAGCATAAATCATTACTAACAAAAGAATTAGGTCTATCTGTGAAGTATTTTCTCAACTTCATTCTGCACTGAAGATTTTACTCACCCGCCAATACCATTTAAATGGATTTGTAGGCAATTAGCTGACCCCAAACCACCGACATTTCTTATCAAAGGTTGGTCTTACCTGAACCTCTGTCTTCGACCAACTGAAGCAATTTGGGATTAATTGCTTGATTAGCTTCACGAAGCACAGAGATAAGGTCGCTCACTTGCTTTATGTTATTAGGTGTAAAGAAAGTGTATGCTGTGCCTGTTTTGGTACTGCGAGCAGTTCTTCCAATTCGATGAATATAATCCTCTGAGGAGTTAGGGTAGTCATAATTGATGACAAATTTCACATCTTCCACATCTGTAAGGTGTTGCAGTGTGGCAAAATAGCAATGTACGGAGTTTTGCACACCACAACAGCCAGACCAAAAATAAAAAGTTAGACAATTGTATTCCCAAGAAGGTATGGGCTGCAAAAAATACAGTTAAAATGGTTATCCATTCCCTGTAGGAATACCATTGAAGTTGGGCGGGCGGGCGGGGGGGGGGCGGGGGGAGAAAAAAAGGAAAAGCACACGTCATCCTTATGCCTCATTACCCACCCAATGATGGAGCCTGTCAAAAGGACGTGTGTATTCCCTAACACATTCCCAAATTAACAATCCCCTTACAGATCATCAAGTGACATCTGAATGCTTCTGCGCAGTAGGGCCACTATTAAAGGTTCACAGCAACCTCCTCATGTGCTCTCGTTTTGAGGACCTTTCAACAAAAATATACACGGTCCTTTGCATTACACACTTATCACAAGTTCAAAATTCTGGCCACACTGCTTGTCTTGCCAAGACCTTACAACCGCAGCTGCAAGAAAAACATACCTGTCCCCCAAAAGTTGTTTTTATGCACTGTGTCTCGTCTAGGCAAGCGCTTCCAAGAAGCCAGGATTCACTTGAGAATGTGTCTCTCTCTGGCAGGTCTCGACATGACGACTACTGTGCAGGTGAGGGAGGAACTTTCAAAGCACTGCTTTCTTTTCCCACTGACTAAGTGTGAGAAGTTGCTCCTGCTCTAGATCTTATGTGCCAGTACTCACCAATTTGTAAAAGGCTTAGTACCTTTTAAAGCTGCTCTCTCCATTTCAAACTTGAACAAAAATTTCATTGAACATTGAAGTTTGGAAATATTTCTTCGACATTTCAGCAAACTCACTGAAACTCAAAGACCCACAGATCACAGTAAACAGTTTGAAACAATGCTGTACCATGGCAGTCATGCAAAGCATGGGACAGAAGAAATACCACGGCAGTGAACTGTGAGGATAACTTCCATTTTTTTCCCCCGGAGAGAACAGTTTACGGGGCAGAGGTGGTATGTTCTGCCTTTTGAAGATTACTGGCACACTTTCAGCTTTTCACCTCTCTAATCGACTGGAAGCAGCCAGCCGATCACTAGTCCTCCATCCCCCTCGAGTCCTCCGATTGTCATGCCTAGGCCTTGCCACAAAGACTGCACCTTTATATGAAAAAAAAACTTAGAAAAAATGCAGAGGTTAAAGAAAGCAATAAACTTTCTTTAAAAAAATTATATGGAGATCTTCTGAGAAACCAAGCCATGAATTCGAGTTTGTACTAACCTAGCCCTCTGGAGGCCACATCTGTAGCAATCAGAATAGGAGCCTTTCCATGTTTGAATTCTGCAAAAAAAAAAAAAAAAAAAAAAAGCGCACATATATAATTACTAACGTGAATGGGATTCTAGGTTTGGGGAGGGGGGACTTCACTTGAAATACTTACCATTTAGAACCCAGTCACGTTCCTGTTGACTCTTGTCACCATGGATACCCATGGCAGGCCACCTAAAATTAAAGGAAACTTATGTTAGTAGTTGCATTTAAAACCTCATAGATTTTAATCAAGTGGTAAACTATTTTTGGTCACAGATCCTTTTAATTTCACCTGAAATAATGTACATACAGTCTTACCTATACTACCAGATTATTCCTACCTTTGAAACTCAAATCTACCACTGATTAAAGTTTGCCCTTCCCCTACACTCAGCTCTAATAAATATCTGCTTCAATGGAAGAAGCCCACATACCCATCTCTCCTCATTTTTCTAGTGAGTTCATCACATCTTCTTTTGGTTTCAACAAAAACAATGGTTTTATTCTCCTTCTCACTCATGATCTCTTCCATTAAACGAATAAGCCTTGAAGGAAACAAAAAATTGTGAATTCTAAAAGAAGTCCACAGTTATGATGAGCGAAACACTAACTTTAATCTACATGGCTACAAATCAAAAGGAAAACACCTGCTTAATCTTTCAAATAGTTCTACCTTTCGTCCTTAAATAAACCACAAGAATCTTTTTTCTATAAGAGTGCTATATTAAAACGGTGATAGTCAACAAGTACCTGAATGAAGGAAGCAAGACAATGTTCAGAGTGACTGACAGACTAATTTCAAGTTAACATTCAGGTTCCACCCAACTGAAAGTCACTTTTAAGATAACATTTGAAACAATTTGTAAAGTTTTTATAGTCAAACTTACTTTTCATCCTTTTCTACGTCATGACACACATCCACGATCTGAAGAATGTTGTGATTTGCACTCAGTTCTAGTGCACCAATGTTTATATGAATATAGTCTTTCAAGAAATCTTCAGCAAGCTGTCTTACTTCTTTTGGCCAAGTAGCACTCCACATTAGGGTTTGCCTATCAGGCTAAAGATTTTTGGATTAAAAAAAAAAGCACTGTATTCTAAGAATAGATTTAGAGCTAAATTTGAAGAGAACACATTTGAAGGGCACTTACTCTTATCTGATCCACAATCTTCCTTATTTGGGGTTCGAATCCCATATCAAGCATTCTATCTGCTTCATCAAGGACAAGGTAGGTGGTTCTTCTTAGATTGGTTTTCCCACATTCTAAAAAGTCAATCAGTCTTCCAGGTGTTGCAATACAGATTTCCACACCTTCAATTAAACACACAAATGCAACCATGACATCTAAAACTTTCAGCACCACCAGGGACAAATAAAACCTTGTTACATACCTCTCTCCAAATCACGTATCTGTGGTCCCTTGGGAGCACCACCATAAATACAAGTGGACTTCAAGCGACATGCTCTACAGTATTCAGCAGCTACTTGCTGTACCTGTTGGGCCAGTTCCCGAGTTGGTGCCAGCACCAAGCACTACGGAAAGAGAAAGTGGAACACCTTTAGCAGAGTCCTGGATTCTAGTTTTAGAGTAACAATTTATTAGTGTTTCACACTGGCAGATAACTTTGTCAATACCCAAAGCAACTTTGTCTCTAGATAAATTGGATAAGATCACTAATACATGTAAAACCAGTAGAAATTGACTTTTGCTATATATTCTACAAATTTCTACACTTCTAACCAAAAACTGATAGAATATACATATGTAAACTTACAATAGGCCCATCACCTCTCTCTAGAAATGGCTGATGATTGATGTGGACAATGGCAGGCAGCAAATACTGTTCAGAGAGAAAGCAAACAACAGAAGTTATATTCAAATACTTCTAGTTTCTTTTAATTCCCAACCCATTTTCTCTAGCACATATCACATAACTCGAAAGTTCTCCCAAACTTACAGACAACGTCTTCCCAGATCCAGTTTGTGCTACCCCAACCATATCCAATCCACTTAGAGCAACTGGCCATCCCTGAGCTTGAATAGCTGTGGGTTCAGTAAAGTTCTGCCTTGCAATCACATCCATGACGTTTGCTGTAATTATTGACGGCAATTAAAAATCAGTAATGCCAAGGAAAAAAAAATTAAAAAGAAAAAAAAAAGTGGGGAAAACTAGCACTTACCAGGGAAATTTGCTTCATAAAAATTCAGGACTGGCTTTGGACAGTTGTGACCTCTGACTGTAATTTCCTTGCTTCTTCTGTATGTCTCTACCTCTTGCTACAAAACAAATCATAAAAATCCAGTGAAGTCTCATAACTCCCGCTAACTAAAAATAAGCCCCTTAATTTATAATTATCTACTTTAAGATGACCTTCAAAAATTTGAATCCACATACAAAAAACTGCACGTAGTACAAGAACCACCTATTATGTTACACTCAACTCTTCCACGTAAAAGTCAATGTCCCATGTCTCCAAAAGTGATTAACACCTCTTCCCCAACTACTAACTTGGAAAACATGAGTTTCCCAAAATTTGCAAAAAATTTCTAGTCAGATTTTGATTGACTGAAAAGTCAATGAGTTATAGCCTGAAGAAGCCACATGAAATTACTCACTGCTGTACGCCTAGCCAAATCAGGGTGTTCCTGATAAAAATTCTTCTCAAATTTGGGCAGCTCATCAAGATTCCACTTCTTTTTAACCAGTTTCTCCCCAGGGTTTCCAAACTTCTTGCCAGATAAGGGCCCTGCCCTACTTCCTCCAAATCGAGGGGCACCAAACCTAAAATTAAAAAAAGGAAAAGGTACATTTTCAAACATGTACAGACTTACTTACCATCCCTGAGCACATGCTAAAAATCAATGAAAGACTGGAGGTGGAAGACCCAGCTGTCCTTAGCGATGGTCATTCTTTCAAAAGCCATAATAAGCACCGCATCTCCCTGATTTCACGTTGTGCCAAGTCCACACCACTGAAGCCAAATCAACAGCCCGGGATTTATCAGGTCGGAAACTGGCTGCCCGAGCGTTCCGATTACAGGAACAGACAACAGCTGGTGGCTACTAATCTTTTCCACGAGACTAAAAATTAAAAGTCTAAGAACGACAATAAAGAAGAACGCAGCTTAATGATGACGCTATTTACCAGCCGTCCTCAAGCAAAAGAGCTTTGGTTTTAATGGATAACGGAACACAGGCAGTAAAAGCAGAACAAGGAAGGTGGTCTCGGAAACGGTCATGCAAACCAATCGAGTTGGGGGGATCCCGCAGTAGGACTCCCGACCGAGAAAGCGAAATTATATAACGCAAAGAAAAAGAGGAGGAGGAGCTGGAGACTACCGAGGGAGGAGTCCCGACCCGGGCGGAGTCGGCCGGGCGGCGTTCCCGCTGGGGCGGCGCTTCCCCCTTTGTCTCGCATTTCTCTCTGCGCCACATTTTCTCGACGCTGCCATCTTGAGCTCCTCCGCCGGGCGGGGTAACAAAGGCGCCGCCGCCATGTCCGCCGCCGGCATTTTCTACCCACGGCTTAGCCACATGGCCGACTCCCGAGGTGCCTCCTGCCCTCGCCGCATTAACGGCTTCGAAGACGGCCCCCTCGGCACCCACAGAATCCCTGAGGCCCCTAAAACTCCTCCCGAAAGGTTGCACCTAAGAGCGGCGACTTTGCCTCGAAGCACTGCGCTTTCCTTCCCTAAAAATACGCTCCTCGAAATTCTCCCAACAGCTGCTAAATAATCGAGGCCGCAATGCCCCCCTCCCACACAAAAAGCGATGTTGAGAGTCGTTAACAGGAAACTCCCAGTTTTAGACTAATATCAAAATGGCGCAAACCTTCTTCAATGGAGGAGGCCCAAGGATAGGCTGAAGAAAGCCACACAACAAAAGATGTTGAGAGTCGTTAACAGGAAACTCCCAGTTTTAGACTAATATCAAAATGGCGCAAACCTTCTTCAATGGAGGAGGCCCAAGGATAGGCTGAAGAAAGCGAGTTTCCATTGCCACCCCACCCCGCAACCCTCATCGGCCTCCCATCCCCCACCCGCCGGGCCTGACAGGTCGGTTCCCACACTCACCCTCGATCCCGGCCGCGGTCTCGGTCACTCGAATAACCCGACATGGCGTCAATGGTTGCGGTTGGCGGGAAGCGAAGCGGAGAGAATGGAGCGCAGCGAGTCGCTGGAAGTGGCGACGGCGAAGCCTTGCGGGGGCGGCAGCAGCGGACGAAAGGGAATGACAAGAACCGAAGCTGCCGACAAAAGACCGGTGGAAATGAATGAGGTGCCGGCGGCGTCCCGGCAGCCGGTTTTATAGCCTGGACCGCCTCCTCCGCCGCAGAGAATGCTGGGAGCCGCTCTATGACCTAATCACTCCGCCCCTGCGCAGAGGCCGCAACGCCAGCCGGCGTTCCGGAATCCGCCATGTTCTCGCCCCTCCCCCCGCGGCCCCTCCCTCAGCGTCGCCCGTTTTTCGCCCCTTACAAGGGTGGGCCCACGGGGGGTCCCACCCACCCGGCCACCCACCACTGGGATGCCTCAGCTTGCACTCTTCTGACTTCACCTTTTTCTCGACTCTCACACTTCAAGGAAGCCACGGTGCCCTTTTCCAGGTACAGCCCAGACAATAAAATGGCTAGGCCAGGCGAACCCACACTGTCCACTTGGAGATGTTTACGTCTCCAGATGAGCCTTCACGCCCATAACCAACCAAGGCGGGAAGGCGGAGCCTGACATTGTCACGTGGCTGCCCCCTCCCACCGGGTGAGCGGGCCGCACTACTTACCCAGTTGGCTTCGGCGGAGGAGTACAAGACGGAATAGCTCACCGGAAGTGCTGTGCTAATGCCCCCGGGAGATCGGCCTGGGCTGCTGGGTGACAGGGACTGTCAAACCCACCCACCGGAGAACCCCTTAGCTGGATCTGGCCGGTGGAGAATAGTTTCTAGAGCCCGCAAACCGCCGCCTCGGCACGTGCTGCGAAAGGAAGTGCTCCCTTGGTGACCAATCAGCAGCGAGAAGCCGTTTTAACGTCCTTCCCTCTTCCACTCCTCCTTCGCGGCACTTTCGTTAGGTTCTCTCTTCTGTAACCGCTGGGTTTGCGCCGTGAGGCCCTCCCAGGCTACCGTCCCGCGCGCGCCAGGCTGGGAGTCCGGCGGCGACCTGCCTTCGCGACATGGCCGGCTCAGAGGCTGGTGAGTCTCAGCCTTGATCCCCGGTTGTGTGTGGACTGAAGCCGTACAAAGTCTCCGAACGCCCCTGCCCATCTTATCTTGAGGCCTCGGGCAGGTCTGGGCTGCCGGTGGGGCTCGTGACACACACCCCGTCGTAGTCGGCGGGTTTTCTGGATAGGGTCTGTCAGCCCCGCTCCCCGGCCCCTGCGACGCGGTCGAGCCTGATTTGGGGGCGGGGGAGAGAAGGGTCCTGCGGCGAGGCCCGCAACACGCCCGCATCCTGGCTGCAAAACGGGCGGTCGGAAAGTGTCCTTCCCCGGACAGTTGTTTCTCTGGGGAATGGGCCCTCTGCTCTTGCATTGTGGGGACTGAGGCCGTACCTGCATCTGTTTTGAACTTTTGAGGACTGGCACTGTAAATATCTGTTGATGCTCCTCCCAAAGTAGAATAGTGGTGGACTTTTCTCTTCAGTGCTTTCTAGAGTTAACTGGCTTTGTCCAGAGCCGCGTTTGAAAAGCGAATTGATTGGTTGTCTAGGACGCTTTCATTCTTTTCTCCAAGACAGCGTTCAAACCAGTTGTCATGCTATGGTCAGCTGTGAGTAATGGGCATGGGGAGAGGGAGATAATGTGCCTTGAAGTCACTCTTACACATACACACATTTATTTCTAGACATACTGAAGATAACGCATACAGAATAAAAGAATTTCCCCCTTACTCGCCAGTTATTTGAGGGAATAAGTGTTTTAAGCTTGCCAAATTACCTTTGGTCGAGAAACCCTTGAAATAATTTTGCTAATCCCAACAATAAAGGAAGGATACACAGGACACTTCGACAGTACTGGTAATGTGCTAGCTCTGAATTTAGAGACGTTTTTATGTGTTTCTCAAATTTCCTTTCATATACATCAAATATAATTTAAAGTAAAACAGATGCAGTAATGTTGGTGTCATTACTCCAGTTCTTAACAGCCTAAGTTAATCACCACCTGTTAGGGCATCAGAGAAATTCCACCTTGAACAAGATAATTGGGTAGAAACATGACTGATGCTATGGGGAATTTGAAGCAACATCCATTAATTGGTTTCTAGTAACCTCAAATTATCATTCACAATCTGTCTTATATAAAACATAATATTCCTGTTTATTTGTAAATGTGTTTTAAATAAAAAGACCTACGTATGGCTTGTAAAGTGAGGACTATGGTAAGTAACTTAAGATTTTAGGTTGCAACAGTGAAAATTGAATTTGCATCATAGTTTTGACTACATTGAAATTATTGGAAGTCATCTCAAGAAATTAAATACATCTTTTCAAAAATCATGACTAGGAGGGTCTTTGAAGTTCTCTAACAATCAAATTCCTTATCTTCTATATAATTCAATGTCTGTTTTTGTGGGGGTGGTTTTTTAAATGAACGTATATGATTTTTTCTAGTACTAGTTAAGGCTGATCTTTTCCCTTCCTTTCCCAACAGAGTGGGTAACCATTGCCAATAATCTTCTTTTGCAATGTCACATACACTTGAGGATTCGAGAACTAGAAGACTGTGATGCTAATGTTTTTATTGCTCTTTATCAGTCTATTTTGGGAGAAAAGGTACCAGGTAAGGGTACTTAAAAGTGGGAGTAATAGTGTCTGTATCTTAGGCCATAAGTTTCTAGGGTTTTCTAGTTAGATCCTATAGTATATATAAAATCTTGAGTTTTCTCTTTGCATACATCTTATTTCTATCTAAATAATAGCATTCATTGCCTTAATGAATACCTTAGGAGACCCACCTGTAATAACTGCCGTGATCATCAACTGTTTAATCATTCATAATGCCCTGTGAAAGTCACACCTTTTCTGTAAATGTACCTTCATAGTTCTAAAATTGAGTGGAATTTGGAAACTTGTTGAATTCTGGTATTTAACCAATGTTATGGATAAGAATTGTTGTTTTCACTTTGTTCCTGGTTAAATATCTCAAGAGTTCTTATCCATAGATTGCTTTGCTGCCTCTGTATCTTTATATAGTTTGTAACCATTAAGTACTAAAGTTCTGTGTAGTCTCTCTTCCCTCCATTACCGTGAGTCAGTGCCCTCATCGCTTCCTGGAATAATGGGATAGCCTCCAGCTGGTATCTTTGATACTAGTCTCAACTCTCTTTAGTGTTCAGAGGCAGGTAGTTATTAGACCAGTCTTTTAGAATACTTTTTTCATCCTTCCCCAAGACATTCATCTTCCTCAGTACCAGAGGAGAATCTCCAAATTTAAGTGGTTGTTAAAATCTTTCTGCACTATGCTGATCTTTTAAACCTTTATACCAATAATTGCCAGTAGGCTGCTTTAACAGGACATACACAAACCCCTCCTTGCACACCTGCCTATGGCTATAGGTTAAAGTCTCCCTTGGATTTTCTCCCTTATTAGAGTATTAGCATCTCCTTGAATTCAGGGACCTTTTTAGCCTTCTTTAACACACTGCTTATTATAGAGCATGTTCATATATATGTTGATTGAATAAATATTCAACCATATTCAATCAATAAATATTCAGCCACTAAAGATTCTACTTTGTGGAATTCGGGCTCTGTTTATCTATATGTTATAGCTTGCTCTGTTTGGGCAGAGCTCAGAGGCCTGGTCAGAGACAGGTGGATGAAAACTTGGACTCTCATAGATGCAAAATTATGTAGTTTTTTTTCCACAGACCTCATAGCTGTTCCCAGGAGTCAAGAGGATGAAGCGCACAATGTACAAGCAGTAATTGATTCATTGGCTTTGGATTATCTGCAGGTCAGCTTGTCTCACATAACAGGTTGGTATATACTTAACCATCAGATAATTTTGCGTTTTACTATAGTAATTTGTTTTGTAGCACTCTAGATATTGTTTAACCAAATGAGTAAACTTGTGAAATAGACCAAACAGCAAGACTGAGCCAAGACAATTCACTGGTATAGTTAAGACAACCATCCTTATGAGCTTTTCCAGGAGTCATACACTGAGTTTGGGATAGGTCTAAGATATAAGAATCCTAGGTGGTAGTTTGAGGTGTGTTTTGTTGTTGTTACTTTAAAGCTATCAGTCTGCTTGTTTGTAGTTGCTAAGAATTAGAAACACCTAAATGTCCATAGGGACAGGTTAAATAAATTACTGTAGCTCCATATAGGGAACTACTCTGCAGCTGTGAAAGATAATTGATGATGCTCTGTATACAACGTTCCATATTAGTGGAATGATCTCTAATATATACTGTATGAGAAAAACGTGGTGCGATTATAATGCTAACGTGCAGAGTATGCTACTATTTGTAAAAACAAAGGTGGGGAGAAAATATATGCAGTTGATTGAATGACAAAGGACTCTCTAGAAGCATATGCAAAAAACCTGGAATACTGATTACCTCCAATGACAGGAACTACAGGGCCGCAGGAGAAGGGTGGGATGAGACTTTTCATTTTATATCTTTTGCACTTTTTGAATTTTGAACCATGTGAATGCATTACCTGTTCAAAATAAATAAAACCGTAAATTGTTTTTTAGCCTTTTTCCAAGAAAGTGTACATGCTTGTATTCAAAAGCCAAACGTACCAAATACATTTGTAAATCCCTATTTTTGGTAAATAGAAAATGAGGATTAGTTCAGTAAATTATTACAAGCTAATGAACAGAGGGAATCTTGGGGACTTGAAACTGTACTTGTCATTAAGCGAAGGTTTATACTGCTTTATTCTTTGACAGTCGTTAAAAGAGGTATATGTTAATCAGAATAGTTCATTTACATCTCTTATTTTGATACATCAATAAGAACAGATTTTTACAAAAATACTCTGTCTTAAGATTTTTTAGTGCAGTTCTAGGTGAGTGAATGTGGTAAACTAGTTTGGAGAAAATTCATTTTGAGGGATAACCCTGGGATTTCCCTGTTCTTTTGAAATTTGGACTGGCTTTATCACCCAAGTAGGGTAATTTCTGGTATTTGTATTTACTAAATAAACATACTATACACCAAGGTTGTGTCTGCTTGTAGAACTTTTTGATGCAGAGCTGCCCCTGACAACTCATACCCACCCCATCCCCATGGAAAGTTGCAAAACTGCGTACCTTCTCCAGTAGACTGCAAAGCAGCTTTTCACTCCTTGTGTGCTGTTTAAAGCAGTTTCTCTGGGACTTCCCTGGTGGCACAGTGGTTAAGAATCCACCTGCCGATGCAGGGGACACAGGTTCGAGCCCTGGTCCGGGAGGATCCCACATGCCAGGGAGCAACTAAGCCTGCGCGCCACAACTACTGAGCCTGCGCGCCACAACTACTGAAGCCCGTGCACCACAACTACTGAAGCCCACCCGCCTAGAGCCTGGGCTCTGCAACAAGAGAAGCCACCGCAATAAGAAGCCCGTGCACCACAACGAAGAGTAGCCCCTGCTCGCCACAACTAGAGAAAGCCTGTGTGCAGCAGCAAAGACCCAACACAGCCAAAAATAAGTAAATTTATTTAAAAAAAAGAAAAAGCAGTTTCTCCTGCATCATGAAGCACTGCATTCTGGCGGGCAGTCTTAGTTGCTGGGTTGGCAGAGTATGCTCCCCATCCTAGAAACCAGTAAGCCTGCGCGCCACAACTACTGAGCCTGCGCGCCACAACTACTGAAGCCCGTGCACCACAACTACTGAAGCCCACCCGCCTAGAGCCTGGGCTCTGCAACAAGAGAAGCCACCGCAATAAGAAGCCCGTGCACCACAACGAAGAGTAGCCCCTGCTCGCCACAACTAGAGAAAGCCTGTGTGCAGCAGCAAAGACCCAACACAGCCAAAAATAAGTAAATTTATTTAAAAAAAAGAAAAAGCAGTTTCTCCTGCATCATGAAGCACTGCATTCTGGCGGGCAGTCTTAGTTGCTGGGTTGGCAGAGTATGCTCCCCATCCTAGAAACCAGAAGTCTTGGGTATGTCCTTGGGGTATGCTTGTGTATCTTGTTAAGCCAGAAAACATAGGGCTTAAAAACAAGATTTCCATTAAGCTGTTTTAAACAAAAAAACTCTCAAACATTGATTATCTTTACTAGAGTGTTGTAAAACATCAAATTTCTGGTTTAGGTTTGTTTTGCATCATGACTGAAGTTATGAATGGCTAGATTATCTCAAATATCAAATTTCCACTCTGCCTCTCCCATACTTGTTTGAACTCATGCCAGCTCTAATCTCCCAAAGGACAACCCAGGTGTCTCAGCAGTTAAGTTGAGTAGCCCCTGCTCGCCACAACTAGAGAAAGCCTGTGTGCAGCAGCAAAGACCCAACACAGCCAAAAATAAGTAAATTTATTTAAAAAAAAGAAAAAGCAGTTTCTCCTGCATCATGAAGCACTGCATTCTGGCGGGCAGTCTTAGTTGCTGGGTTGGCAGAGTATGCTCCCCATCCTAGAAACCAGAAGTCTTGGGTATGTCCTTGGGGTATGCTTGTGTATCTTGTTAAGCCAGAAAACATAGGGCTTAAAAACAAGATTTCCATTAAGCTGTTTTAAACAAAAAAACTCTCAAACATTGATTATCTTTACTAGAGTGTTGTAAAACATCAAATTTCTGGTTTAGGTTTGTTTTGCATCATGACTGAAGTTATGAATGGCTAGATTATCTCAAATATCAAATTTCCACTCTGCCTCTCCCATACTTGTTTGAACTCATGCCAGCTCTAATCTCCCAAAGGACAACCCAGGTGTCTCAGCAGTTAAGTTCCATCCATACCTGATGTTGATTGGAGTCCATTTTAGGTGATATTAAATATGTCAAGTTTCCATGCTTTTGCCAGTCCATTTTTGGTCAACATTTAAACTTAACATTTATTAAAAATCTATTATAGGCCAGGTACTGTGCTAGGGACTGTTTAAAGATTAGTTTGGGGTATAAAGCAGGTATAGTGGGAGGTAAGGCTGGAGAAGTTGGGGGTGAGGTGAGATTAAAAGTGGTTTTATATGCAGGGACCCATGGTCAGTTTTTAATCAAAAGGCATAATCTATACAAAGTGAATAGGAGTTAACAAATTTTAAAAATTAGGAATTCCTGATGAGAGTATCCTTAGTGTTTTGTGTGTTGTTTTATATTACTTTACCGCTATTGTTTTCAGAACAAACCACTATCTGAAAGTGTTCCCTCCTGCAGTTTTTTTACCAACCTAATAAAGTTCTGCTTAGTTGCTTTATTTATACTTCAGTGTAAAACTTAGAGGATGAAGTCCACTTATTTTGCTTCTTGATAAATGAAGGACTATGCCAATGAATTATCAACCATACTATTCAAGACTACCCCTTTTTCTTCAGATATAATCAAGCATCAGGAAATTAATGTTTTTAATATTTATAATATTTTTTCTCCTGGATTAATTTATAGTCCTTGTATCGTGAACAATATTTTCACAGTGGTATATCCATTTCAAAATTATGAGGCTTTCAATTTCTTGGTTAATTTTTTTAATAGCTCTGTATTCTGTGTTCAGGAGAAAATATAGTGAAAGGAGATAAAGAATCTATTAAGAATCTCCTAGAAATATTTGATGGGTTACTGGAGTATCTTACAGAGCACATCAGTGAAACATCTCACGAGAAAAGTAAGTTTAAGAAAAAAATTTGATTTATATTCTGTGTTATGTCTCTTTTTTTATCTTTTTGCCTATTTTTTTCCATAGGAATTAGAATCACTAGTACACTATATCTGATAAATTTAATTATAAATTAAATTTCAATTCTCATTGTTCCAAGTGGTTGAAACCTCTATCCTAGACTACCATCATGTCTTTTGTTAACTTGGATATTGCTTATAAGTTACTTTAAAGCTAATCTATAATAGAAAGCTAAATCTGGCTAAAATTGCTTACTGTCCTATTATTACATGAAATTCCTTACTCCAAAATTTTCTATGTCAGAACTGCCATTTTTGTTATAAATTTGGATATTGGGGAGGCATCAGCAGGATGGGTTGGTACATTTCTGTCTCCAACCTACACTTCAGTTTGTGACAGCGTGAATATTTTTTATTTCACTCTTCAAGTGACTCAGTTCTCCAAATCGTAACAGTTTATTGTATGAAATTTTGATATTATTTTTTTAATGATAAAGATCATTATGGCTGTATTATTTTCCAAAGGTGTCGTGGTTATTTAAACTGGATCATTAGTGTGTAAGTGCTATTCGTAATCTTTGGCTCCATAAATCCCATTTCTAGGGATTTGTCCTAAGAAAATAATACAAAAGAAAGGTGCTTGAAGGTCTTCACGCAATGTTATTTATCATTGGAGGAAAAAAACAAAACAAAGAACCTTATGTCTTAACAGTTTGACATTGGTCAATAAATAGTACTGTATGTATTAATACACAGTGAATAATATATGACCCATGTTAGAATGGATTTACTATTGTAAAGTAATCCAAACAAGTTTTTAGCAGCAATAGCAATTAGTATAAATTCTAGGGGCTTCCTGGTGGCGCAGTGGTTGAGGGTCTGCCTGCTGATGCACGGGACACGGGTTCGTGCCCCGGTCTGGGAGGATCCCACGTGCCGCGGAGCAGCTGGGCCCCTGAGCCATGGCCGCTGAGCCTGCGTGTCCGGAGCCTGTGCTCCGCAACGAGAGAGACCACAGCAGTGAGAGGCCCGCATACCGTGCCAAAAAAAGAAAAAAAAGCATATAGAGATAAGGCCTAGAAGGAAAGATTGAAAGACACGCCACACTGTACATTTCTTTATTTCAAAAAACTTTTTGAGTTTTGAGTGTTTATGTTAAATATCAACCTAGGTACTCTGGGAAGATTCAGAGCTGCATGCCATGTTTATTGCTCTCAAAAAAACTATACTCAAGTCAGGGAGACTGCCATAAATACATCCAGAAAAGCATTGTAGGAGAATTGGGAGGCAGTGAATGACATGGAAAAACTCACCTAATTCAAGGCTACCAGTAGGTATTTCGATGCTCTGTGGCATTTTAGTCATTTTAGCAGCAAGAGTAACGGGAAGAAAACTACCTAAAAGAGTGATTAATTTGAAATGTACTAACGACAGCAGATTTTATGATATAGTACTTGATCGCATGTAGGGGAGGGATGATAGGCAGTGGGGATGGAGAGGAGGACAGAACTGAGAGATACTTACATGTGAGGCTGATAATGAAATGCTGAGCGGGGGATCTTCCCAGCGGAGGTCTGTAGGATATGATAAGGTTAGTGCTGCTAGAAGGGAGTTGCTCAGATGGCGCCTCCCTATGTGATAGTAATGTAGTTGGAGAATGTTTTCTGAAGTCTGATTCTCACCTTTGCAGGTCCAAGTTTATATAGCAGTATTACCTAGAGCTGATCAGAATCTTCAAAATGCCAATTAATAATGGGAAATAAATTTGTATTATCACTAGTCATGTCAGGTACAGAGCAGTTTCTTCTGAGCTAGCATTTTATTATCATTTACCACTGAAGATCAAGGGATTTGAAGGCAGACTACGGGCTTAATGCTGCCACTCACTGTATGAGTCACTAAGTTTCATCCCTCACTGTAGGACTGAAGCTCTCTAAGCCTCAGTTTTCTCATCTGAAATTCTTTCATGATTTTAGTGAAGGTTAATAGATATGCATAAATAATTTAGTACTGAGCCTAGCCCAGAGTAAATACACAATGAATATTGACTAATGTTAAAATGTTGCTTGGCGAATATAGAAACAGAAAAAAGTGAAGGTGGTTGTTTAAACAGGAAATCTCTAGAAGTGGGATGGGAATATCCAGACGGGTATATCTGAAGTAGGAGGTTTCACCCACATACCTCCTGAAATCACTTCCCTAGTGAGTTACTGCCACCGTGAAAGTGTATTTCTTAAGTATGTTGGGGTAGAAGAAAGGTTGAGAGTCTTTTTTTATTTTTGGGTGTGCTGTGTGACATGAGGGATCCTAGCTCCCCGACCAGGGATCGAACCCGTGCCCCTACAGTGGAAGCACAGAGTCTTAACCACCGGACCGCCAGGGAAGTCCCAAGGTTGATAGTCTTAAGGAAAATTTCATCCACACCTTGATGTGGTCTCTTATCTTAGGCTAGGGCATGATTGTCTTGGAGCTTGAGGTAGGCTGACATCTTCATGTTTTTCTGAAGCCACATCCTAGTCATCTTGCCTCAGATATCTCACAGATATCTCTATCTCACAGATAGAGAGGTGTAAAGAATACTAAATGAACCTACCGCCTGGCTTAAAAAATAGAACATTGCTAATACAACTGTAGACCCTGCTTTTAAAGCAACACTTGCGTGCTCATTGCAAGTAATGATTTGGTTCTTACTTCACTTTCACAAGAGCCCAGTTTACCAGGAAGGGGTTGAGGGTATTTCACTGTCCTTACCTCTACCCATCCCCTGTAGAGAAATAGTTGCATTAACTTGGGTTTTTTGGTATTGTTTTTATCTGTTCTAAACAGGTGAAACTGGACAGGGTTCTAAACAATCCCATCAAGGAGACCCTTTGGAAGAGCGAGAAAGTACTAAAGAATCCAGATCATCATGGAAAAGAGTTTCTTTTGAGAGGTAGCACTCAATATCTGTGAATTTAAGCAAAACAAGTTATGCTTTTCTTTCTACTAAGAATTAAAATTGCACACAATATACCAGAATGGCAGCAAAAAAACAAAACAAAAAACAAAGCTGATATGAAAATTTACTAACTTCTAATGTTTTACACCTCCCTGAGGGAGTTTTAAGCACCTCGAGCTATATATAATACTTAATTCTCAGCATTAGCCACCTACTTAATTTAAAACATTTCCCTTAATCATCAAAGTAGTTTATGTTCCTTGCTGAAAACTTGGAAAGTACAGAGGAATAAAAAAGAAGCAAAAAAAGAAAAAAGATGAACTGTATCATTCAGAACTTAGTAACTGCTTGTTAACATTTTGTTGTAATTTAGCCTTTTTTACTGTGTTTTTTCTTTTGGGGATTTAGTCATATTGTCTGTATAATTTTGTTTCCTGCATTTTAAAGTTTAACACATCAAGTCTTTTCCTAACTTGATAAACTCTTTATTTATAATCATTTTTAATCATTGTATAACATATCATGCATATGGGCGCATCATAATTTACTAAACCACGCCTATGAAGTGGAGGTAGTTGTTCGTTTTTCATATTATTTTTTTAATGTGATACATACTTCTGTTTATTCTTTCTCTGCCCTCCTCCCACTCATATATTTAAGCTACATTCAGAGTCGAAGACTATGAATGATATAAGGCTATTAAAAGTTGCCAAATTACTTTCCCAAAAGGCTGTGACTATTTAAATACCCACCAGCAGTATAAAAGTACTGGGTTACTGCACCCTCATCAACCAGTATCATCGACCAAAACCAGAGTTTTAAAATTTGGGCTGTTTTCATAGGCAAAATGTAATGTTGCAGGTTTGATTGTACTTCTGCTAAGTAGAGGTTGAACATGCTGCTATGATTTTCCTTTAAGTATCCAATTACCAGTTTTTTTATGGAGTTTGTCATGGTTTGAAAAGCACAGGCAAAGCCTTCTTGTTTAAATATAGTATGTTGTAGAAAATGTGTCTTAAAGGAGACCATCAGGAAATAAATTTTTTGACCTTATTTTTCATTATTAGATTAAAAAAATAACAAAAGTGCAAAAGTGAAACAATAAAAGGATGTTTAACACAAAATTAATATCCTACCTAGATTCCCTTCACTTCCACACCTCTAAAGTAACCAGTATTTATTGTTCTCTGTGTATATTCACTTATACATTTATTCTTTGACACTTTATACACAGCTTTTCCCGCCATACATGTATCAGTTAAAACAGTTAAGCAGCAGAAGGAAAAGTCTCCTGTTTTCTGCACATAACAATGACGAATCTGAACATCCATAGGCAGGCTGCTTGAAGCAGCTCGCGGGGTCCTCACAGAAAGGGCCCTTTGTGGTCAGGCCAGGCCGTCAGTAAGTGAGGAAACTCTTTCAGGTGCTCCTCGTCATCTGAGGCATTGGGCCCCTCTTGGGGTGGAGATGAAGCAGAATCCACTGGTGAAATAATTAGACTTGGAGACACAGCACACACCTTTTCTCTAAGAAGTAATGGTGAGTAGTTAAACTTCAGATATCAGTTATTGTTATTCAACATAAAACTATGAAAATGTAAATAGTTATACTTACAGGTGTTTAAAAGTTGAGAAGAAAAGAGAGAGCCCTAACTGGATATCAAAATTGAAATTCCAGAATACTGCCATTACCCACTGTATATGAACAGTTGTCTAGAATGAGTCAAGTGCGAGTCCTAGGCGCATGGGCAAATAGGTGGATGCAAGTTTGTCATGTAATATGTGGGACTTGATACCCTAGGAAGAAAATTCTGGATACAGCTTAACAGTCTGGTCACACTCAGAATACCCCTTAAGTATAGTTTCCTGAGCTGGGTGACTCACTTTTTTCATGGTTTCAACCAAGTGTGTACATCCAGTGACAGTTTTTCTCCCAGGCTTCAGGCAGTATTTCCAAGTCTCCTACTTATACACAGTAAACCTGAATATCTCTCAGGCCTGTTTTGAGACTCTCACCTTGCCCTCCTCCAACCATCCCACTTCCTGTTCTGCCCATCTTGGTTGTCTTGCTTTTCTCTTGGCATCATATAGTTTCTTTTTTCTTTTCTTTTTTTCTTTTTTTGTTTTGGCTGTGCCACGCAGCTTGTGGGATCTCAGTTTCCCGACCAGGGATTGAACCTGGGCCACGGCAGTGAAAGCCCAGAATCCTAACCACTAGGCCACCAGGGAACTTCCAACATCATAGTTTGTTTTGTTGGAATGCTCTTCCTTTCTGTTTCTGGCAAACTCACTCTATACAAAGCCCAGCCTCTGAGGCTCTGTATTCCTACATTGTGGTCTTCTCACCTTGACTATTATGTAAACTGTGAGTTCCAGGGACAGTAGCGACCTCATATTCATTCAGCAAATATTTATTTAATGCCTTCCCTTTGCCAGGCAGTGGTGATACAGTAGTAAACAGAATAGACACAGATACAAATCCCTTCCCTTATAGAACATATATTCTGCTTGTGGAGGCAGTCAGTAAATAAGACAAATAAGTGAAATGTCTAATAAAATTATTCATATTCGTCTTAGTATTCCAAAAATTAGCAAAACATTAGGCCCACAATAAGTATTTTTTTAAATGGAAGAACAGGAATGCTAGAGTAGAATTAAGTACATTAAATTATGGGAATCAAGTGGCCTGCATTCTCTTCCAGACTCTGCTACTGGCTGTGTGACTTTGGACAAGCCCCTTATCTTTTCTGAGCCTCTGTTTCTTCAAGTATGAAATTAGAGAGTTAAACTAAACCATCTTTGAAATCCCTTTCAGCATTAATACTCTAATTCCAAGGAATAGACACTCCGTTCCAAGGAATTGTGTTCGAAGAACCTATGTCTGGGAGTCAGACAGTAAGCCAAAGACATGTATTTGCCACTGGGATGGGCAAAGTAGCAGAATGACCAGAGTCAAGTGTAGGTAATGCAAGAATGTTTCAAGGTAGAGAGTCAGATGAAAGGGATGGTGATTTTAGAAATGGTGTTCTGTGATAGCAAGTGCCATGTAGAAAGGTTATATCTATAAAACGTGAATTATTATTTTCAGATTTTAACTATTCAGATTATAATGCAATTAAAAGAAAAAAACAAATGATTGAGAGAAAAGCCAGGCTAA
Source organism: Physeter macrocephalus (assembly GCF_002837175.3). Classification (NCBI taxonomy): domain Eukaryota; kingdom Metazoa; phylum Chordata; class Mammalia; order Artiodactyla; family Physeteridae; genus Physeter; species Physeter macrocephalus. Next base: position 121,243,162 of record NC_041227.1, read on the forward strand.
GGTGTTTGGGTTTGATGTCATAGGGTAGCTTCCTTTTATATTTGGATTTAATTCATCAGATAAATGTCATCATACACATTCTTAGACATCTAATTTAGGCTTTAATTCCAGGACTATAAATCTTTCTTTTTTATTGCAATATAATTGACATATAACATTATATTACTTATACAGATGTACAATATGATTCTTCAGTAGTATGTATTACAAAATGATTACCACAGTACGTCTAGTTAACATTCGTTACCAAAAAGTTACAAATTTTTTTCTTGTGATGAGAACTTTTAAGATCTACTCTATTAGCAACTTTCAAATATACAACACAATATTTTTTTTCTTAAACCTTTTTAAAAATTGAGATATAGCTGATGTACAATATTATATGTTACAGGTGTACAACATAGTGATTCACAATTTTTAAATTTTTATATTCCATTTATAGTTATTATAAAGTATTGGCTATATTCCCTGTGTTGTACAATATATCCTTGTAGCTTATTTTATACATAATAGTTTGTACCTCTTAACCCCATCCCTGTCTTGCCCCCTCCCCACTGGTAACCACTAGTTTGTTCTCTATATCTGTGAGTTTGTTTCCTTTTTGTTATATTCACTAGTTTGTTTTATTTTTTAGATTCCACATATAAGTGATATCTTATAGCATTTGTTTTTCTGTCTGACTTATATCACTTAGCATAATACCCTCCAAGTCCATCCATGTTGCAAATGGCAAAATTTTCATTCTATTTTTATGGGTGAGCAGTATTTCATTGTGTGTGTGTATATATATATATATATATATATATATACACATATTCCATATTTTCTTTATTCATCCATCGGTTGATGGACACAGGTTGCTTCCATATCTTGGCAGTTACAAATAATGCTGCTATGAATGTTGGGGGTGCATGTATCTTTTCAAATTAGTGTTCCCATTTATTTTGGATATATAGCCAGAAGTGGAGTTGCTGTGTCATACGGTAGTTCTGTTTTTAGATTTTTGAAAAACTGTTACACTGTTCTCCACAGTGGCAGCACCAATTTGCATTCCCACCAATAGTGTACAAGGGTTCCCTTTTCTCCACATCCTCACCAACATTTATCATCTGTGGTCTTTTTTTTGTGGGGGGGTCAACATACACTTTTTTTAATGTATTATTTTTTAATTAATTTTTATTGGAGTATAGTTGCTTTACAGTGCTGTGTTAATTTCTGCTGTACAGCAAAGTGAATCAGTTATATGTATACATATATTCCCTCTTTTTTAGATTTCCTTCCCATTTAGGTCACCACAGAGCATTGAGTAGAGTTCCCTGTGCTATACAGTAGGTTCTCATTAGTTACCTATTTTATACATAGTAGTGTATATATGTCAATCCTAATCTCCCAGTTCATCCCACCCTCCCCCTTCCCCCCTTGGTATCCGTAAGTTTGTTCTCTATATCCGTGTCTCTATTTCTGCTTTGCAAATAAGTTCATCTGTACCATTTTTCTAGATTCCACATGTAAGTGATATTATACAATATTTTTCTCTTTCTGACTTACTTCACTCTGTATGACACTCTCTAGGTCTATCCACCTCTCTGCAAATGGCATTATTTCATTCTTTTTTTATGGCTGAGTCATACTGCATTGTATATATGTACCACATCTTCTTTATCCATCCCTCTCTTGATAGACATTTAGGTTGCTTCCATGTCCTGGCTATTGTAAATAGTGCTGCAGTGAACATTGGAGTCCATGTATTTTTTTGAATTACGGTTTTCTCTGGTATCTGTGGTCTTTTTGATGATAGACATTCTGACAAGTGTGAGGTGATATCTCATTGTGGTTTTAATTTGCATTTCTCTGATGATTAGCGATATTGAGCATCTCTTCATGTGCCTGTTGGCCATCTGTATGTCTTTTTTGGAAAAATGTCTGTTCAGGTCTTCTGCCCATTTTTTAATTGGGTTTGTTTTTTTGATGTTGAGTTGTATGAGCCTTTTACATATTTTGGATATTAATCCCTTTGTCAGTCATCTCATTAGCAAATATTTTCTAATTTTAAAGGTTGTTCTTTTTTGTTTTTTTGTTTGTTTCTCTGGCCACGCTGCGTGGCATGTGGGATTTTAGTTCCCTGTCCAGGGATCAAACCTGCACCCCTGCATTGGAAGCACAGGGTCTCAACCGCTGGACCATCAGGGAAGTCCCTAAAGGTTGTCTTTTTGTTGATGGTTTCCTTTGCTGTGCAAAAACGTATAAGTCTAACTAGGTCCCATTTGTTTATTTTTGCTTTTATTTCCTTTGCTTTAGGAGACAGAGCCAAAAAGATATTGCTACAGTTTATGTCAAGGAGTGTTCTGTGTATGTTTTCTTCTAGGAGTTCTATGGGTTTTGGTCTTACATTTAGACCTATAATCCATTTTGACTTTATTTTTGTATATGGTGTGAGAAAATGTTGTAATTTCATTCTTTTACATGTAGCTGTCCAGTTTTCCTAGCACCGCTTATTGAAGGACTGTCTTTTTCTCTATTGTATATTCTTGCCTCCTTGTCATAGATTAATTGACCTTCAGTGTGTGGGTTTATTTCTAGGCTCTCTATTCTGTTCCACTGATTTATGTATCTGGCTTTGTGCCAGTTCCATACTGTTTTGATTACTGTAGCTTTGTAGTATAGTCTGAAGTCAGGGAGCATGAATCCTCCAGCTCCTTTCTTGCTCAAGATTGTTTTGGCTATTCAGGGTCTTTTGTGTTTCCATACAAATTTTAACATTATTTGTTCTAGTTCTGTGAAAAATGTCATTGGTAATTTGGTAGGGATTGCATTGAATATGTGAATTGACTTGGCTAGTATAGTCAATTTAACAATATTCTTCCAATTCTTGAACATGGTATATCTTTACATCTGTGTGTCGTCTTCAGTTTCTTTCATCAGTGTCTTACAGTTTTCTGGGTACAGGTCTTTTACCTCCTTAGGTAGGTTTATTCCTGGGTGTTTTATTCTTTTTGGTGCAATGACAAATGGGATTGTTTCCTTAATCTCTCTTTCTGATAGTTTCTTGTTAGTGTATAAAATTGCAACAGATTTCTTCATATTAATTTTGTATCCTGCAACTTTACTGAATTCACTGGTGAGCTCTGGTAGTTTCTGGCAGCTTCTTTAGGATTTTCTATATGTAGTATCATGTCATCTGCAAACAGTGACAGTTTTACTTCTTCCTTTCCAATTTAGATTCCTTCTATTTTTTTCTTGTCTGATTGCTGTGGCCAGGACTTTTCAATTCTATGTTGCATAAACGTGGCAAGAGAGGGCATCCTTGTCTTGTTCCTGATCTTAGAGGAAATGCTTTTGGCTTTTCACCATTAAGTATGATGTTAACTGTGGGTTTCTTACATATGGCCTTTATTATGTTGAGGTATGTTCCCTCTGTGCCCACTTTCTGGAGAGTTTTTATCATAAATGGGTGTTGAATTTTGTCAAAAGCTTTTTCTGCATCTATTAAGATGATCCTTTGATTTTTATTCTTTCAGTTTGTTAATGTGGTGTATCACATTAACAAATTTGCAGATTCTGAAAATCTTTGCATTCCTGGCATAAATTCCATTGATCATGGTGTAGGGTCCTTTTAATGCATTGTTTGATTCAGTTTACTAATATTTCATTGAGAATTTTTGCGTCTATGTTCACCAGTGATTTGGGCCTGTAATTTTCTTTTTTTGTGATATCTTTGTCTGGTTTTGGTATCAGGGTGATGCTGGCCTCATTGAGTGAGTTCGGAAGTGTTCCTTCCTCTGCAATTTTTTGGAATAGTTTGAGAAGATTAGGTGTTAACTCTTTACATGTTTGGTAGAATTCAGCTGTGAAGCCATCTGGTCCTGGACTTTTGTTTGTTGAGAGTTTTTAAATTAGTGATTCAGTTTTGTTACTGGTAATTGGTCTGTTCATATTTTCTATTTCTTCCTGGTTCAGTCTTGAGAGATTGTACATTTCTAGGAATTTGTCCTTTTCTTCTAGGTTGTCCATTTTATTGGCATCTAGTTGTTTGTAGTAGTCTCTTACGATCTTTTGTATTTCTTTGGTGCTGGTTGTAACTTCTCTTTTTTCCTTTCTGATTTTATTGATTTGGACCTTCTCTCTTTTTCTTGCTGAGTCTGGCTAAAGGTTTATCAATTTTGTTTGTTTTTTCAAAGAACCAATTCTTAGTTTCATTGATCTTTTCTATTGTTTTTTTAGTCTCTATTTTATCTGTTTCTGCTTTGACCTTTCTTTCCTTCTATTAACTTTGGGTTTTGTTTGTGCTTTTTTTAGTTCTTTTAGGTATAAGGTTAGGTTGTATATTTGAGGTTTTTTTTGTTTCCTGAGGTAAGCTTGTATCACTAACTTCCCTCTTAGAACCGCATTTGCTGCATCCCATAGATTTTGGATTATTATGTTTTTGTTTTCATTTGTCTCCAGGTATTTTTTAAATTCCTCTTTGATTTCTTCAGTGATCCATTGATTGTTTAGCAGCATATTGCTTAACCTCTATGTGTTTGTGGTTTTTTTTTTTTTTTTTGTGGTATGTGGGCCTCCCCCTGCTGTGGCCTCTCCCGTTGCGGAGCACAGGCTCCGGACGCGCAGGCTCAGCGGCCATGGCTCACAGGCCCAGCCGCTCCGCAGCATGTGGGATCCTCCCAGACCGGGGCGCGAACCCGGTTCCCCTGCATCGGCAGGCGGACGCGCAACCACTGCGCCACCAGGGAAGCCCTGTGTTTGTGTTTTTTGCAGTTTTTCTTGTAGTTGATTTCTGGCCTCCTAGTGTTGTGGTCAGAAAAGATGCTTGATGTGATTTCAGTTTTCTTAAATTTACTGAGGTTTGTTTTGTGGCGTAGCATGTGATCTATCCTGGAGAATGTTCCATGTGCACTTGAAAAGAATGTGCATGCTGCTTCTTTTGGATCGAATGTTCTGTATATCTATTAAGCCCATCTGGTCTAATGTGTCATTTAAGGCTCGTGTTTCCCTGTTGATTTTCTGTCTGGATGATCTGCCCATTGATGTAAGTGGGGTGTTAAAGTCCCTTATTATTACTGTGTTACTGTCAGTTTCTTCCTTTATGTCTGTTAATGTTTGCTTTATGTATTGAGGTGCTTGTATATTGGGTGCATATATATTTACAGTTGTTATGTCTTCTTGGATTGATCCCTTGATCATAATATAATGTTCTCCTTTGTCTTTTGTAACAGTCTTTAATGTCTATTTTGTCTAAAATGAGTATTGCTACCCCAGTTTCCTTTTGTTTTCTATTTGCAGTGTCTCTCTCTCTCTCTCTCTCTCTTTCCATATATATATGTGATTGTCTTAAGTTGCTGATCTCTCACTTTTAAATGCATTTTAACAACCCTGCATTTGTACTCTCCTTCTTTCGTGATTACTGTTTTTGATATTATATCTTACATCTAATTGTTTTGTGTATCCTTAACTGCTTATCTTGGATAGAAATGATTTTGCTCCTTTTCTCTTTTAACCTTACTAACTTTGTGTGTGGATGATTTCCTACCTTTACTGTATGGTTGAACTTTTTCATTTTGTAATTTTCACCCTGCTAGTTATGGCCTTTTCTTTTTCACTTAGAGAAGTTCCTTTGACATTTGTTGTAAAGCTAGTTTGGTGATGCTGAACTCTTTTAGCTTTTGCTTGTCTGTAAACTTTTTGATCTCTCCATCAAATCTGAACGAGAGCCTTGCTGGGTAGAGTATTCTTGGTTGAAGGTTTTTCCCTTTCATCACTTTAAATATAGCCTGCGACTCCCTTCTGGCCTGCAGAGTTGCTGCTGAAAAGTCAGCTGATAGCCTTGTAGGAGTTCTTTTGTATGTTATTTGTTGCTTTTCCCTTGTTGCTTTTAAAGGTATTTTTAAAAATTTATTTAATTTATTTATTTTTGGCTGCATTGGGTCTTTGTTGCTGCACGTGGGCTTTCTCTAGTTGTGGTGAGCAGGGGCTACTCTTCGTTGCAGTGCGGTGGCTTTTCTTGTTGCACAGCATGGGTTCTAGGTGCCCAGGCTACAGGAGTTGTGGCTCGCAGGTTCTGGAGCGCAGGCTCAGTAGTTGTGGCGTACGGGCTTAGTTGCTCCGCGGCATGTGGTATCTTCCCAGACCATAGCTCAAACCCATGTCCCCTGCATTGGCCGGGGGTTTCTTAACCACTGCACCACCAGGGAAGCCCCCCCTTGTTGCTTTTTAAATTCTCTCTTTACCTTTAATTTTTGCCCTTAGAACTAGAGTGTGTCTTGTAGTATGGGACTTCTCTGTGCTTCCTGGACTTGGCTGTCTGTTTCCCTTCCCAGGTTAGGGAAGTTTTCAGCTATTACGTCTTCAAATGTTATCAGCTCCTTTCTCTCTCTCTTATCCTTCTGGAACGCTTATAATGCGAGTATTAGCGCACCTGATATTGTCCTAGAGATCTCTTAAAGTGTCCTCATTTCTTTTGATTTCTCTTTAATTCATTCGGCATCAGTGATTTCCACTATCCTGTCTTCTAGCTCACTGATCCATTCCTCTGTATCATTTAGTCTACTTTTAATTCCTTTTAGTGTATTTTTCATTTGTTACTGTATTCTTTATTTCTATCTTCTTGTTCTTTATATCTTCTAACTCTTCATTAAAAACTTCTAACTTTTCGGGCTTCCCTGGTGGCGCAGTGGTTGAGGGTCCGCCTGCCGATGCAGGGGACACAGGTTCGTGCCCCCGTCCAGGAAGATCCACATGCCGCTGGGCCCGTGAGCCATGGCCGCTGAGCCTGTGGGTCCGGAGCCTGGGCTCCGCAACAGGAGAGGCCACAACAGTGAGAGGCTCGCGTACCGCAAAAAAAAAACCAAAAACAAATAAACAAACAAAACTTCTAACTTCTCGTTCTTTGCATCCATTCTTCTCCCGAGTTCTTTGATCATCTTTATGATCACTACCCTGAACTCCTTCTCCAGTAGATTGCCTATCTCCACTTCACTTAGTTCTTCTTCTGGGGTTTTATCTTGTACCTTTATCTGGAACATGTTCCTCTGTTGCCTCATTTTGCCTAAGTTGCTATTTTTATTTTTGTGTATCTGGTATGTTGGTTATATTTCCCAACTTTGGAGAAGTGGCCTTTTGTTGGAAACGCCCTATGTGTCCCAGCAGTATGTCTTACCTGAGCTATATGCTCTAGGGGTTCCCCCTATGAGGACTGCATGGGTCTTTCTGTTGTGGTGGGCTGACTATGTGGGCAGTCTTGTATACTTGGTTGGCCCCTGGGCCAGTTTGTTGCCTTGTGCAGAGGCTGCCAGCTGCAGGTGGCTAACTGCATAACCACAGGGACCCCCGGGGCTTATACTGGCTCAATGGTGGGGAGAGTCAGGGTCTAGAAGACTCCAGGGCTGTTGCCTGCCCACTGGTGGGTGAAGCGAGGTCCTGAGTTAGTGCTGGTCTACTGGTGGACAGAGCCAGGTCCTGGTTGCAGAGCCCAGGGTCCCAGAGGTTGTGTTGGATTGCTGGGGGGGGACGGGGGGGGGCAGTTCCTGATACAGTTGAGTATGGGGTCTGGGGTGTCCTGAAGCTTGTGTTGGCCTGCTACTGGGCAGGGCTGTGGTCCAGCTGTTCCCAGCACAGGGTCTGGCCTGCTAATGGGCAGGCTGGGTCCATAAGTTGCAGGACTAGTTTTCTTTCTTTTTTTTTTTTTTTTAATAATTTTTAAAAATTAACTAATTAATTTGGTTGTGCCAGGTCTTAGTTGAGGCTCACAGGCTCCTTTGTTGAGGCTCACCAGCTTCTTAATTGCGGCAGGCGGGCTTCCTTAGTTGCGGCTCGCCAGCTCCTTGGTTGCAGCAGGAAGGCTTCCTTAGTTGTGGCATGCAAATTCTTAATTGCAGCATGCATGTGGGATCTAGTTCCCTGACCAGGGATCGAACCTGGGCCCCCTGCATTGGGAGTGCAGAGTCTTAACCACTGCGCCACCAGGGAAGTCCCGGGACTAGTTTTCTTGAGTCTCATGTCTGTCCCCTGGTGGGAGAAGCTGGTCCAGAGGCTAGAGCAGGCTTCCTGAAGGGCAGGGCCAGGGCCCAGTGGATTCTGAGACTGGTGCATGCCTACTGGTGGGTGAAGCTGGGTCCTGGGCCCTCTGGTGAGCAGGTCTGTGTCCCAAGGCTGTATCTGTAGGCTCAGGGGATCTTAAGGCAGCCTGTCTGCTGATGGGTGGGGCTGTGTCCCTGCCCAGTAGTTGCTTGGCCTGATGTGTCCCAGCACTGGCACCTACAGGCTGTTGGGTTGGGGCCACGTCTTGGCGCTAATGAGCTAGAGGTAGGATTCCACAATGGCACTTGCCAGCACCAGGGTCCACATGGTAGAAGGAGCTCCTAAAAATGGCTGCTGCCAGTGTCTGTGTTCCCACGGTGAACTCCAGTTGCCTCTTGCCTCTCCGGGAAGCTCTCTAAGATCAGCAAGTAGGTCTGGCTTAGGCTCCTCTCAAATTACAGCTTCTGTCCTGGGTCTCAGTAGATTTTGTGTGTGCCCTTTAAGAATGAAACCTCTATTTCCTGCAGCCCTCTGGGATTCCCAAAAGTAATCTCCAGTGGTCTTCAAAGCCAAATGTTCTGGGAGCTCATCTTCCCGGTGCAGGCCCCCCAGGCTGGGGAGCCTATGTGGGACTCAAGACTTCTCACTCCTTTGGCAGAACCTTTGCAAAGTAATTGTTCTCATTTGTGGGTCACCCCCTGGGGGGTATGGGACTTGACTATATTGCAAGTCTTCCCCTCCTAGCCATCTCATTGTGGTTCGTTCTTAATGTCTTTAGTTGTAGAAGATCTTCTTTGGTAGGGTCCTATCTTTTTCATCGATGGTTGTTCTGCAGATGGTTGTGATTTTGGTGTGCCCATGAGAGGAGGTGAGCTCAGAGTCTTTCTACTCTGCCATCTTGGCCATCTCCTTTCCTTAAACCTTTTATATAAGTAAGGAGAAACCCCTTCCTAAGCGCCTCGTAACAGGATACACAGCAGGATCTCACCATTATGCAGATCTGGCCTGCCCCTGGGGCCAAGGCACTGCTGCTCTGTGACTGAGTGGGGGAGGGGGTAATGAGGCCTCTACAAGAATTGGGGTTTGCTTTATAGGTGGCGTGAGCCAGATTCCTTATGGAGGAGCCTGGGATGAGAGGCCTTCGGCACCCAGGGCACCCCCCCCAATACAGTATTAATGTAGTCACCATACGGTACATTACATCCCTATGACTTACTTATTTTATAACTGGAAGTTTGTACCTTCTGACCATCTTCACTCATTTGTTCTACTGAAGAACCTTTTTTTTTTTTTGGTAAATGAGATGTATTTACTATACAGATACTTAAATAATTGCCTTTTTTTTTTTTTTTGGCCGCATCGTGCAGCTTGCGGGATCTCAGTTGCCTGACCAGGGACTGAACCCTGGCCATGGCATTGAAAGCTCGGAATCCCAGCCATTAGGCCACCAGGGAACTCCCTAACTGAAATATTATTCATGCTTACAGTAGAGAAGTTCACAATCTCTGCAATAATAAAACAGTATGTTCTAAAAAACAGTTTGAAGATCATTGAGAGAAATTTGTATAACTTTCAATCTGACAAATTAAAATTTCCAGATGATAACTAAGCATGAGATTTTAGGAGAAATTCCATCACAAAGAAAGAGCATATGAAATGGTTATTCAAGGAGCCGAAGAAAAAAATGGACCCAGATAAAAATGAATTAGTCTGTGGTCAAACTGATGACAAATTCAGTATCACGAAATTGAGGACCAAGTTGTGAATTTTGAACATTATGTCTTAGAGGATATTCATGTGAAATACGAACTTATGGAGGGAAATATACATAAAATATTTTGATATGAAAATGGCCATATTGCACTGGATTGGGGAAAAGGAGAGCACAAAAAGATGTATTTGCAGATTTTTAAAAGACATCAGTTGAGTGTCAAAAATACAGTATTCGGGAATAAATTGTGTGGATTTGGGGATCTGTACAAGGTGAATTTTTCTGTATTTAGTGATTTTATCAGTTGACCGTATTGGTAAACAACGAGTTTTCAGGGTGTATTCTCATACTTTCAAAGTGAGGAATAAGTTTACAGTGAAGTCTTTCATTAAACTGAAGAAGGGATAGATAAATAGAAAGTTATTTAGAGAGGGGAAGTCATTAATCCATTTTGTTTATGAGAAGTTTGTGTATTATAGATTTACAAGGGAGCAAAGTGGATATTCCCTCAATTTCAGAGCTTTTTTTTTTTTTTTTGCGGTCCTCTCCCGTTGCGGAGCACAGGCTCTGGACGCACAGGCTCAGTGGCCATGGCTCACGGGCCTAGCCGCTCTGCGGCATGTGGGATCTTCCCGGGCCGGGGCACGAACCCGTGTGCCCTGCATCGGCAGGCGGACTCTCAACCACTGCGCCACCAGGGAAGCCCCCAGAGCTATTTTTAACGTAGCTCTCTGTGTACTAACATTATAGAGCTGATTCAAAATATTAAGCGTTTGAAAATTAGACAAAACAATTTGACCTACAAATCTTTGATTATGGTACCAGCCAAGATCTCTAGTTTAGAGGTATACCCGTGCAACAGTCAGCATTTCTGTTACTAACAGTCTGGCACCTATTTTTCTAAAGCAAAGGAATGAAACATTGTGTAAAACTTTGTTTTTAAGTTATGTAAATGATTCTGGGCTACAGAACTACATATTGCTATCTGATAGTTATTAAAAGTAATTGGTATTTCAAGCAATCAGACCAACATAGTTCTATGATTATGTCACTTCTGATATTTTTATCCTCAGGGTATTAAACTCATAGCTTTTAGTCTAACATTCAGCAATAAAAAAGTTTTACTTTAATATTTTCTAGATGCCCAAGGTCCTAATGAAATGCAGTCTAATAAAGCCTCAACCCTACCATGTTCTGACTCACATGAAGAAGTGTTGAACACTCCCTCATCTAGTTTTTTGTCCAAGAGTGGGACATCCTTTGTTGAAGACAGTGAGTAGTAATGCATTGAGTTCTTGAGACTATTGCTGTGAGTTGGAGACAATAGTTCTTGCGGCAGTTGCTATTAGCCTTTTTACTTTTGTTGCTCTACAATTAATGGGATTCATTTTGGTTTTATGTGACCTCATTTGCAAATGTTTGCTATTAATTATGAACTCGGATTGCTTCTTAAGATGGTCTTTGGTCACGTTTTGCATCCGCTCTTTTATTTAAATCCTCTCAAACAGAGACTTTAGGACAATAAGAGTCTGTTATGTTAGACTGATTAGATATCAGTTGGTGGTCTTCAAATTATAATAACTTGAAAAATATTCTCATTTTGTATTGTCTCTGAGGTTTTCATATGGTTAGTATTATATAAAGTCATTATTAATGGCTAACTATTTTTATAACATGTGGATGAACCATAATTTATGTAGCTATTCTTCAAGCCGTTTAGGTTTTTAGTAATTTTTCATTATTTTTAAATAACTTTTTAGGAAGCATTTTTATGATAATATTAAAATTACATTCTTCCTGATTTAATTAGGTCCCTACTTGTTTACTGAGGATGAGTCCTTATTTTCATTGTTTTTTTTGGTGTGGTTTTTTTTTTTTTTAGTCAAGTTTAAAGTACATTTCTAAGTAGTGTGTGTGAACATGTTTATATAGGGCATGTGTATATATAAAATGATACAGGATATATATATATAAATATATATATATATATATATATAATGGTCTATTTCTTAGAGTTCATCTTAATGTACACTTTGATTTGTCCAACTAGCGGAAATTCCTTCTGTGGATATGATTCCAAATGCTAGGAAGTTAGGGGAGCCTATCCGATCAGCTATTCCTTTACAGCCACCTTACCATCCTTCAGAGCCTCGAGCTCCCTGCCCCATAGGAAAAGAATACTTGCGTTCAAGTCACTGCTCCCATACCATGAATTCTACTGGAGAAGGCACAGGATTTTCTGTGGTAAGTGGAAAAGCTTGTTTTCAACTGGTCATAAGTCTATAGATTTAAAAAGGTCTCTGCTAGAATTGTAGTCAAAGATACTGCACTAATCAGAGCACTGTACTTCTTAAAATTTACCTCTGCATATACCTGTATATTCTTACCCTAGGAAGATAGGGACAGGATGACTATGTAAAAGGGGAAATAGTAAGAGCTAACACATACTGTTTATTTTGTGCCAGGCACAGTTCTCCCTAATTTGCAGGTATCGAATAAATTTCTTCTTACAGCACAGCTCTCGAGTAGGTACTATTTATATTTCCCATGGGGAAGCTGAAATAGAGAGTTTAAGAATCTTGTCTGAGGTCACACAGCAATTGTAGAATTAGGATTAGAATTCAAGCATTCTAGTTTCAGAACCCATATTGTATGTCTCTAATTAAGCAATTGAAATGTTTTAACATATAGGAAAGTGTCAAAAATAATCTTTCATCCATATTCCTGTTATCCAGCATGAACTACTGTTAACATTTTGGCCTATTAGCTGCCACTCTTTTCTTCTTTGAAAATAAAATCCTTTTTTATACAGTCATCCTGTTCCTATCTTTCTAGCAACAAGAACACTCAGGTATATGCCAAGGGTAAATTTATAAACAATGATACACTCATTATTAAAAATTCACACAGTGCCGAAAAAGTAGTTAGTATTAGGTGACCATAATTCTAAACATTCTGTGCATCTGTTTAGATAGGAGGGTGGATGGATTAAAAAGAGAAAAAAGGGATCATAGGATAATGGTTACATTTGGGGAAGGCTTGCAGGGATGGTGGAAGGCCTTCTGAGTTGCTGGTAATATTCTTTTTCTTTACCTGGGTTGCAGTTAGGTGGGAATATTCTTTTTCAAATAATTCTTGAGCAGGACACTAACTTCAGTTTTAGACGTTTTTTTAAAATGTGATTATATTATAGTTGTTATTTATTAAGAAGTATTAAATTTAATTTTACTTTAATAGAAGAAAAAGATACTGAAGTGAAATTGAAGAGATTGTTAAACATCAGATGTTTCTTTACCACAAGAAATATTTTCCATAAGATTCCCTCTAAAGTTAAGAAATAAATTGTTTAAAATGTTGAGTTTATATTCATATTTTGGAGGTTTTGTCTTTTGTTTCAGTTTTGGACAGTTTCTGTTGACTTCTTGATATGAAAGATAATGACTTTAATACTTTCTACTTGTGATTTGATCATTTTTTCATTGTCCACATGTAGCCGTAACCCCTAAATTTTTATATTTGAGAACACCTCACTTGCATTTATATTTGAATGCAATCCTGAGCATTTTCTTTTTCTTTGAGTACAAGTTTATAGACATTGCTCCATCCTTTGGCATTGGGGATCAATAGAGTGTTTTGACAAATGTGTTTTTAAAAAAAGCAAAACATGGAGAATGAAGGGACCTAGCTTTGTGTCACAGGTCCTCCCTTCCCATCACACCCAAAATGTTCTTCTTTTTGTGTCTTCCTTATATCTCTTTCAAATCAGCTCTCCTCTGTTTTTAATAGGAACCAGATAATAGAGTTTTCTTAACTTCCAAGTTGTCTAAAGAGGGCAAACAGGAAATGTATCCAGTTCAGGTCCAAGGCCCTAGGACAAGGAAGCTTCCCAAAGGAAAAAGGTAACATTACTGTAGGCTTCAATGTTTACAGTTTGTCTGCAAAGGGATTTGAAGAGTTAAGGGTATACTCTCCATATTTTGCTGTGAAGACCAGTATGAAATATTTGGTAAAACATGTATTACAGTAGTTTTGAACTAAGTAATGTACATACACTTGTCTACTTAAATGTGTCACAAGGTCACTTTTATTACAGATATGAAAACAGAGCTGCAGTCTCATCCTGGGATTCACCTTTCTCCCAGAGGGCAGGAAAGAGGTTAACAGAACAAGAATTACACGCAGTATCAGAGAAACTATCTCAGCGCCTCTCTGAACTAGATTGGGCAAGTCTTGTTTTTTTTTTTTTTTTTTTTTTTTTTTGTGGTACGCGGGCCTCCCTCTGCTGCGGCCTCTCCCGTTGCGGAGCACAGGCTCCAGACGCGCAGGCTCAGCGGCCATGGCTCACGGGCCCAGCCGCTCCGCGGCATGTGGGATCCTCCCAGACCGGGGCGCGAACCCGGTTCCCCTGCATCGGCAGGCGGACGCGCAACCACTGTGCCACCAGGGAAGCCCAAGTCTTGTTTTTTAATCTGTATTGAGATTGCTATAGTTGGTGAGCGTTTAAGTGATTTTCCAATTGAAGGTGAGAGCTAAGCTAAGGTACTAGGAAGTTAGTTGTGTCTTACTGAAAATCTTCCATAAGTCAAGCAGGTAGGACATAGGATGATAAATTATATCCTAGCCTTTTATTATATAACCAAATTTGGTATAGATTTATCCAAATTTGTATCAAATTCTATCTATCTATTTATTTATTTATTTGGCTGCGTCAGGTCTTAGTTGCGGCATGTGGGATCTTTTATTGAGGTGCACGGGCTCTTCATTGCAGCGCGCGGTCTTCTCTAGTTGTGGTGTGTGGGCTCAGTAGTTGCAGCCCATGGGCTCTCTAGTTGTGGCGTGCAGGCTCCAAAGTGCGCAGGCCTCAGTAGTTGCGGCGTGTGGGTGCAGTACGCAGGCTCTAGAGCGCACGGGCTCAGTAGTTGCTGTGTGCAGGCTTAGTTGTCCTGTGGCATGTAGGATCTTAGTTCCCCAACCAGGAATTGAACCTGCGTCCCCTGTATTGGAAGGCGGATTCTTAACCACTGGACCACCAGGAAAGTCCCAAATTTTTATCGAATTCTGATGAAAACTAAATAATTTAATGAAAATGATTATATTAAACCGTATATCTTGAGATACATCTGTATTGTTTCCCTTTGTCAGTAAAGACACATTTGGTATAAAATTAGATGGATCTCTGATTTTCACAAAATAAAATACTGTAGTTTGGGGGTATCATTGAATAAATATATTAAATCCCTATGTGACTTACTTTTAAGATTATTGAAACTGAATAGTCCATGGCACTGATATATATATATCCTTTAGAAACTATGCATAAGCATCTGAAAATTTATGTCTAAACTTGGGCTTAATTATCTGAGAAAACTTTTAAAAGGTTATATTTGTCTAATCCTTCCAACTTGCATTCTGCTGAAGTCAATGAAAGATGTTAAAAAGAATTTTCTTGATAGATGTTAAAAAGTGCCCTGGGTGATCGAATTAAAGAAAAGACCGGCTTTGAAGAGGAGGATATTGGAAACGAAGAGGTGGAAAGTGGAAATGATGAGACACTGTCTCAGCATAGTGACAGCATCGTGGAGTATGGGCCGAAGAAGCAAAGGCCAGGTACCTATCTCAGGCCAGGTTAAGGACGTCCCCAGAAACCACTTAGCCACTCTGATCTAATGACTGGCTTTCTTTTTTAAATATTTCAGGAATATGTGAAAGCATCAAAAATAATATCAAATACCTGTATCTCCATCTAGTAGTAGCAGATGTTAACAGTTATATTTGCTTTACACCTTTTGTGTTTAAGAAATAAAGAGTTAAAATCTCTTCTCTCCTCTCCACATTCTTTTTCTTTCCCTCAAATGAATTACTCTCTCAAAGTTGATATCTTTTCTTCATATCTCTGATTTTATTTATTTTTAATTTTTATTTTTTCCAGTTTTATTGAGATATAATGTACATTGTATCATTTAAGGTGTACAACAATGATTTGATATATGTGTATCTTGCAGAATGATTACCACAGTAAGTTTAGTTAACATCTATTACTTCACATACTTTCAGTTTTTTTATGTGATAACTTTTTTTTTTTTAATTTATTTATTTTTGGCTGTGTTGGGTCTTCGTTTCTGTGTGAGGGCTTTCTCTAGTTGCGGTAAGCGGGGGCCACTCACTGTCGCGGCCTCTTTTGTTGTGGAGCACAGGCTCCAGACGCGCAGGCTCAGTAGTTGTGGCTCACAGGCCCAGTTGCTCCGCGGCATGTGGGATCCTCCCAGACCAGGGCTTAAACCCGTGTCCCCTGCATTGGCAGGCAGACTCTTAACCACTGCGCCACCAGGGAAGCCCCGATGATAACTTTTAAGATCTAATCTCTGAGCAACTTTCAAATACACAGTACAGTATTAATTGTAGTCACCATACTGTACATTATATTCTGAGAACTTATAACTGTAAGTTGTACCTTTTGAACAACTTCACACATTTCACCCATCCTTCATATCCCCTACCTCTGGCAACCACCAGTCTGTTCTTCTCTGTATTTTATGCATTTGATTTTTTAAAATTCCACATATAAGTAATATCATAGAGTATTTGTCTTTGACTCATTTCACTTAGCATAATGCCCTCAAGGACCATTCATGTTGTGCATATGGCAGAATTTCCTTCTTTTTTATGGCAGAATAATATTCCATTGTGTATATATCATATTTTCTTTATCCATTGACTGAACACTTCATTGTTTGCATGTCTTTGCTGTTGTAAATAATGCTTCAGTGAACATGGAGATGCAGCTATCATTTTGAAGTAGTGATTTCGTTTCAATTCTGGATATATACCCAGAAGTGGAATTGCTGGATCATATGGTAGTTTTATTTTTAATTCTTTCAGGAACCTCCATATTGTTTTCCATAATGGCTGCACTATTTACATTCCCACCAAGGATTCGCAAGGGTTACCTTTTCTCTACATCCTTTCTAACACTTGTTACTTCTTGCTTTTTTTGAGGATAGCCATTCCCATGGGTATGTGTTGATACCTAATTGTGGTTTTGATTTGCATTTCCCTAATCATTAGTGATGTTGAGCACCTTTTCATGTACCTGTTGGCCTTTGTATGTCATCTTTGGAAAAATGTCTGTTCATTTTCTCTGCCTATTTTTTAATTGGATTTATTTTTTTTCTTTTTGCTGTTGAGTTAATACTTTGACTATAAACCCCTTATCAGATAACCTGATTTGCAAATATATTCTCCCATTTGGTAGATTGCCTTTTCATTTTGTTGGTGGTTTTCTTTGCTTTGTGGAAGTTTATTAGTTTTAATAGCCCCACCTCTTTATTTTTCCTTTTGTTGCCTTTACTTTTGGTGTCAAATGCAAAAAATCATTGCCAAGGCCACTGTCAGCCAGGTTAGTGCCTTTTTACTTACTTTTATTTCTTCTAGGAGTTTTATGGTTTCAGGTCTTATGCTCAAGTCTCTTAATTCATTTTGAGTTGATCTTTGTGTTTGGTGTAAGATAGGAGTCCAGTTTCATTATTTTGCGTGTGGCTGTCCAGTTTTCCCAACACCATTTATTAAAGAGGCTGTCCTTTCCCCACTGTATATTCTTGGCTCCTTTAGCATAAATTAATTGACCATATATTCATGGGTTTGCTTTTGGGCTCTCTATTGTGTTCCATTAAGCTCTGTGTCTGTTTTTTGCTAATATATTGTTTTGATTACTATAGCTTTGTAATGTAGTTTGAAATCAGGAAGCATGATGGCCTCCAGCTTTGTTCTTTTTTCTCAGGATTGTTTTGGCTATTTGGGGTGTTTGTGGTTCCAAACAAATTATATGATTGTTTGTTTTATTTCTGTGAAAAATACCATTGGAATTTTCATAGGGTTTGCATTGAGTTTGTAGATCTCTCTGAGGAGTATGCACATTTTAACAGTATTAATTCTTTCAATACATGAACACAGATCATCTTTCCATTTATTTGTGTCTTCTTTAATTTCTTTCATCAGTGTCTTATAGTTTTCAGTGTACAGGTCTTTCACCTCCTTGGTTAAATTTATTCCTAGGTATATTATTCTCTTTGAAGCAATTGAAATGGGATTTTTCCTTAATTTCTCTCTTTTTATTTTTTTAAAGAGGAGAAAACAAAAGTTTAGTAACATATATATGGGAGAGACTTAGGAAAACTGAGTAACTCCAATTTCTCTGATAGTTTGTTATTAATTTATAGAATTGCAACTATTTTTGTACAGTTGACCCTTGAACAATGTGGATTTGAACTGTGCAGGTCCACTTATACATAGATTTTTTTCAATAAATACATACTATACTACTACATCGTCAGTGCCGGTTGAATCCGTGGATGCAGAACTGTGGATACGGAGCACTATCTGTAAAGTTATACTCATATTTTTCGCTGCATGGAGTCAGTGCCCTAAGGAACAACTGTATATTCATTTTGTAACCTGCAGTTTTACTATCTTTTATTAGTTCTAACAGATTTGGTGGCTTCTTTAGGGTTTTTTATATATAATATGTCATCTGTAAAGAGTTATATTTCTTCATTTCTGATCTGGATGTCTTATTTATTTATCTTGCCTAATTGCTCTGTCTAGGACTTGTAGTACTATGTTGAATAAAAGCAGGCATCCTTTTCTTGTTCCTGATCTTAGAGGAACTACTTTCAGCTTTTCACTGTTCAATATGTTAGCTATGGGCTTGTCATATATGGCATTTATTATGTTGAGGTACACTCCTTCTATACCCAGTTTGTTGAAAGTTTTAAAAATGAATGGATGTTGAATTTTGTTAAATGCTTTTTCTTTATTTATTGAGATGATAATATGATTTTTATCTTTTGTTAATGTGGTGTACACAGTGACGGATTTGTGAATGCTGAACCATCCTTGCATTTCTGGAATAAATCCCACTTGATCATGGTATATGATACTTGTAGTGTACTGTTGAATTCATTTGCTAATATTTTGTTGAGGATTTTTGCATCTATGTTCATCAGGGATATTGGTCTAATTTTTTGTGGTGTCTTGTCTGGTTTTGGTTTTAGGGTAATGTTGGCCTTGTAAAATGAGTTTGGAAGTGTTCCTTCTTCTGTGTTTTGTAAAGGTTTGAGAAGGATTGGTATTCTTTAAATGTTTGGTAGAATTCACTAGTGAAGCCATCTGGTCCTTGACATTTTTTTTTTTAATTTTTATTTTATATTGGAGTATAGTTGATTAACAATGTTGCATTAGTTTCAGGTGTACAGCAAAGTGATTCAGTTATACGTATATCCATTCTTTTTCAGATTCTTTTCCCATATAGGTTATTACAGAATATTGAGTATAGTTCCCTGTGCTGTACAGTAGGTCCCTGTTGGTTATGTATTTTAAATAAAGCACCGTGTACATGTCAATCCCAAACTCCCAATCTGTCCCTCCCATCGACCCTTCCCCCGTAACCGTAAATTCGTTCTCTAAGTCTGTGACTCTGTTTCTGTTTTGTAAATAAGTTCATTTGTATCTTTTTTTTTTTTTTTTTTTTTTTTAGATTTCACATATAAGCGACATGAATATGCTATTTGTCTTTCTCTGTCTGACTGACTTCACTTAGCATGATAATCTCCAGGTCCGTCCATGTTGCTGCAAATGGCATTATTTCATTCTTTCTAATGGCTGAGTAATACTCCATTGTATATATGTACCACATCTTTATCCATTCATCTGTTGATGGACATTTAGGTTGCTTCCATGTCTTGGCTATTGTAAATAGCACTGCAGTGAACATTGCAGTGCACGTATCCTTTCAAACTCTTGTTTTTCTCCAGATATATTCCCAGGAGTGGGATTGCTGGATCATATGGTTTTTAGTTTCTAAAGGAACCTCCGTACTGTTCTCCATAGTGGTTGTACCAATTTACTTCCCCACCAACAGTGTAGGAGAGTTCTCTTTTCTCCACACCCTCTCCAGCATTTATTGTTTGTAGACTTTGATGATGGCCTGGTGTGCGTTGATATTTCATTGTAGTTTTGATTTGCATTTCTCTAATAATTAGCGATGTTGAGCATCTTTTCATGTGTCTCTTGGGCCATCTGTATGTCTTCTTTGGAGAAATGTCTGTTTAGGTCTTCTGCCCATTTTTTGATTGGGTTGTTCTTTTTTTGTTTTTGTTTTTTTGACACTGAGCTGCATGAGCTGCTTGTAAATTTTGGAGATTAATCCCTTGTCGGTCACATTGTTTGCAAATATTTTCTCACATCCTGTGGTTTGTGCTTTCGTTTTGTGTATGGTTTCCTTTGCTGTGCAAAGCTTTTGAGTTTAATTAGGTCCCATTCATTTATATTTTTTATTTCCATTACTCTAGGAGACAGATTGAAAAAGATATTGTTGTGATTTATGTCAGAGTGTTCTGCCTAAGTTTTCTTATAAGAGTTCTATATTGATAGTATCTGGTCCATTTAGGTCTTTAATCTATTTTGAGTTTATTTTTGTGTATGGTGTTAGAGAATGTTCTAATTTCATTTTTTTTTTACATGTAGCTGTCCAGTTTTCCCAGCACCATTTATTGAAGAGACTGTCTTTCCTCCATTGTATAGTATTGCCTCTTTTGTTGTAGATTAATTAACCATAGGTGCATGGGTTTATTTCTGGGCTTTCTATCGTGTTCCATTGAGCTATATGTCTGTTTTTGTGCCAGTACCATACTGTTGTGATGACTGTAGCTTTGTATCAGTAGTACAGTCTGAAGTCAGGGAGCCTGATTCCTCCAGCTCCATTTTTCTTTCTCAAGATTGTTTTGGCTATCCAGGGTCTTTTGTGTCTCCATACAGATTTTAAGATTTTTTCTGTTCTAGTTCTGTGAAAAATGCCATTGTCAATTTGGTAGGGATTGCATTGAATCTGTAGATTGCCTTGGCTAGTAAGTCATTTTGACAATATTGGTTCTTCCAATCCAAGAACATGGTATATCTTTCCATCTGTTTGTGTCATCTTTGGTTTCCTTCATCAGCATCTTATGGTTTTCTGAGTTACAGGTCTTTTGCCTCCTTAGGTAGATTTATTCCTAGGTATTTTATTCTTTTTGATGCAGTGGTAAATGGAGATTGTTTCCTTAATTTCTCTTTCTGATCTTGTTAGTGTACAGAAATGCAACAGATTTCTGTGTATTAATTTTGTATCCTGCAACTTTACCGAATTCATTGATGAGCTCTAGTAGTTTTCTGGTAACATCTTTAGGATTTCTATGTACAGTATCATGTCATCTGCAAACAGCGACAGTTTTACTTCTTTTCCAATTTGGATTCCGTATATTTCTTCTCTGATTGCCGTGGCTAGGACTTCCAAAACTATGTTGAGTGTAAGTGGTGAGAGTGGACATCCTTGTCTTGTTCCTGATCTTAGAGGAAATGCATTCACCTTTTCATTGTTGAGTATGATGTTAGCTGTAGATTTGTCATACATGGCCTTTATTATGCTGAGGTATGTTCCCTCTCTGCCCACTTTCTGGAGAGTTTTTTTTATCATAAATGGCTGTTGAATTCTGTCAGAAGCTTTTTCTGCACAATTGAGATGATCATAGGATTTTTATTCTTCAATTTGTTGATGTGGTGTATCACACTGACTGATTTGCAGTTATTGAAAAATCCTTGCATCCCTGAGATAAAATTCCACTTGATCATGTTGTATGATCCTTTTAACGTATTGTTGGATTCAGATTGCTAGTATTTTGTTGAGGAGTTTTGCGTCTATGTTCATCGGTGGTATTGGCCTGTAATTTTCTTTTTTGTGCGGTATCTTTGTCTGGTTTTGGTATCAGAATGATCATGGCCTCATAGAATGAGTTTGGGAGTGTTCTTTCCTCTGCAGTTTTTTTGGAATAGTTTCAGAAGGATAGGTGTTAACTCTTCTCTAAATGTTTGATAGAATCCACCTGTGAAGCCATCTGGTCCTCAATTTTTGTTGGTTGGGAGTTTTTAAATCACAGTTTCAATTTCAGTACTTGTGATTGGTCTGTTCATATTTTCTATTTCTTCCTGGTTCAGTCTTGGGAGATTTTACCTTTCTAAGAATTTGTCCATTTCTTCCAGGTTGTCCATTTTATTGGCATCTAGTTTGTAGCAGTCTCATAAGATCCATTGTATTTCTGTGGTGTCTGTTTTAAGTTCTCCTTTTTCATTTCTAATTTTACTTAGTTGAGCCCCCTTCCTGTTTTTCTTGATGAGTCTGGCTAAAGGTTTTATCAATTTTGTTTATCTTTTCAAAGAACCAGATTTTAGTTTCATTGATCATCTCTATTTTCTTTGTTTCTGTTTCATTTATTTCTTCTCTGATCTTTATGATTTCTTTCCTTCTACTGAATTTTGGTTTTGTTTGTTCTTCTTTCTCTAGTTGCTTTAGGTGTAACATTAGGTGTTTATTTCTGATTTTTCTTGTTTCCTAAGGTAAGATTGTATCACTATAAACTTCCCACTTAGAACTGTTTTGCTGCATCCCATGGATTTTGGATCATCATGCTTTCATTTTCATTTGTCTCTAGGTATTTTTTTGATTCCCTCTTTGATTTCTTCAGTGATCCATTGGTTGTTCAGTAGCATATTGTTAGCCTCCACGTGTTTGTGTTTTTTACAGTTTTTTTCTTGTATTTGATTTCTAATCTCATAGTGTTGTGGTCAGAAAAGTTGCTTGATATTATTTCAATTTTCTTAAATTCACCGAGACTTGCTTTGTGGCCCAGCATGTGGTCTATCCTGGAGAATGTTCCATGTGGGTGGAATGTTGTATAAATATCAATTAAGTCCATCTGGTCTAATGTGTCATTTAAGGCCTGTGTTTTCTTATTGATTTTCTTTATGGATGTCTGTCCATTGATGTAAGTGGGGAGCTAAAGTCCCCCACCTTTATTGTGTTACTTTCAATTTCTCTTTTTATGGCTATTAGCGTTTGCCTTATATATTGAGGTGCTCCTATGTTGGGTGCATATATATTTATAATTGTTATATCTTCTTCTTTGATTGATCCCTTGATCATTATGTAGTGTCTTTCTTTGTCTTTTGTTTACAGTCTTTATTTTAAAATCTATTTTGTCTGATATGAGTATTCTACTCCAGCTTTCTTTTGATTTCCATTTGCATGTAATATCTTTTTCCATCCCCTGACTTTCAGTCTGTATGTGTTCCTAGACCTGAAGTGGGTCTCTTGTAGACAACATATAAATGGGTCTTGTTTTTGTATCCATTCAGCCAGTCTTTGTCTTTTGGTTCGAGCATTTAATCCATTTACATTTAAGGTAATTATCCATATATATGTTCTCATTGCCATTTTGTTAATTGCTTTGGATTTGTTTTTGTAGTTCTTTTTCTTCCCTTCATCTAGTTTTCTGCATTTGTGTTCTCTGTTCCACAGGCTGCAGGATTGTAGTTCTTCTTGCTTCTGGTGTCTGCTCCCTGGTGGGTGAGGTTGGTCAAGGTGCTTGTGCAAGCTTCCTGGTGGGCGGGACTGGTACCTGCCCACTTGTGGATGGAGCTGGGTCTTCACCTCTGATGGCCAGGGCCATGTCAAGGGGTGTGTTTAGAGGCAGATGTGGGCTCAGCATGACTTTAAGCACCCTGTCTGCTGATGGGTGGGGCTGTGTTCCCACATTGTTGGTTGTTTGGCCAGAGGCATCCCAGCACTGGAGCCTGCAGGCTGTTGGATGGGGCCAGGTCTCAGTGCCAAAATGGCAATGTCCAGGAGTGCTCACGCTAAATATTCCCTGGGGCCTCTACTATCAGTGTCCTTATCTCCAAAGTGAGCCACAGCCGCCCCCCACCTCCCCAGGAGACCCTCCAAGACCTGCAGGTAGGTCTGGCCCTGGCTCCTATGGAGTCACTGCTTTGCCCTGGGTTCCAGAGCACATGAAACTTTGTGTGTGCCCTCCATGAGTGGAGTCTCTGTTTACCCCAGTCCTATGGAGCTACTGCACTCAAGGCCCACTGTCCTTCAATACCAAATGCTCTGGGGGCTTTTCTTCCTGATGCCAGACTCCCAGGCTGGGGAGCCTGGTGTGGGGCTCGGAACTCTCACTCCTGTGGGAGAACCTCTGTGATATAATTATTTTCCAGTTTGTGGCTCGCCTACCCAGCGGGTATGGGATTTGATTATATGATGAAAGTGCCCCTGCTACTGTTTCGTTGTGGCTTCTTCTTTGTCTTTGGATGTGGAATAGCTTTTTTGGTATGTTCCAGTCTTTTTTTCAGTGGTTGTTCAACAATTAGTTTTGATTTTGGTGTTTTCATCTGAGGAGGTGAGCTCAAGTTCTTCGACTCCACCATGTTTTCCTAATCCCCTCCCTCCCATCTCTTTAGATCCCTAATTTTCTAGATAGTTATTTCATATCTTCAATCACAACACTTTTCCCATTTACTTTTTTTTTTTTTTACTCAGTCAGATTTTTTTTTTTTTTTTTTTTTTTGCGGTACACGGACC
This sequence comes from Physeter macrocephalus, assembly GCF_002837175.3. Classification (NCBI taxonomy): domain Eukaryota; kingdom Metazoa; phylum Chordata; class Mammalia; order Artiodactyla; family Physeteridae; genus Physeter; species Physeter macrocephalus. The sequence goes on from NC_041227.1 coordinate 121,267,332, forward strand.
TCTCACTGTTGTGGCCTCTCCCGTTGTGGAGCACAGGCTCCAGACGCGCAAGCTCAG
>NC_041227.1:121267601-121272558 GCF_002837175.3 Physeter macrocephalus
TTTCTAAGAATTTGTCCATTTCTTCCAGGTTGTCCATTTTATTGGCATCTAGTTTGTAGCAGTCTCATAAGATCCATTGTATTTCTGTGGTGTCTGTTTTAAGTTCTCCTTTTTCATTTCTAATTTTACTTAGTTGAGCCCCCTTCCTGTTTTTCTTGATGAGTCTGGCTAAAGGTTTTATCAATTTTGTTTATCTTTTCAAAGAACCAGATTTTAGTTTCATTGATCATCTCTATTTTCTTTGTTTCTGTTTCATTTATTTCTTCTCTGATCTTTATGATTTCTTTCCTTCTACTGAATTTTGGTTTTGTTTGTTCTTCTTTCTCTAGTTGCTTTAGGTTTAAGATTAGGTGTTTATTTCTGATTTTTCTTGTTTCCTAAGGTAAGATTGTATCACTATAAACTTCCCACTTAGAACTGTTTTGCTGCATCCCATGGATTTTGGATCATCATGCTTTCATTTTCATTTGTCTCTAGGTATTTTTTTGATTCCCTCTTTGATTTCTTCAGTGATCCATTGGTTGTTCAGTAGCATATTGTTAGCCTCCACGTGTTTGTGTTTTTTACAGTTTTTTTCTTGTAGTTGATTTCTAATCTCAGCATTGTGGTTAGAAAAGATGCTTGATATGGTTTCAGTTTTCTTAAATTTACCAAGACTTGCATTGTGATCCAACATGTGATCAATCCTGGAGAATGTTCTATGTGCACTTTAGAAGAATGTATATTCTGTTGATTTTTTTTTTTTTTTTTTTTTTTTTTTTGTGGTACGTGGGCTTCTCACTGTTGTGGCCTCTCCTGTTGCGGCGCACAGGCTCCGGATGCGCAGGCTAGGCAGCCATGGCTCACGGGCCCAGCCACTCCTCGCCATGTGGGATCTTCCTGGACCGGGGCACGAACCCATGTCCCCTGCATCGGCAGGGGGACTCTCAGCCACTGTGCCACCAGGGAAGCCCCTATTCTGTTGATTTTGAATGGAATGCTCTATAAATATCGAGTCTATTTGGTTTAATGTGTCATTTAAGGCCTGTGTGTCCTTATTTATTTTCTATCTGGATAATCCATCCATTGATGAAAGTGGGGTGTTAAAGTCCCCTACTATTATCGTGTTACTGTTGATTTCTCTTTTTATGGCTGTATTTATTTACCTTATATATTAAGGTGCTCCTGTGTTGGGTGCATATATATTTATAGTTGTTATATCTTTTTCTTGGATTGATCCATTGACCATTATGTAGTGTCCTTTGTCTCTTACAGCATTCTTTATTTTAAAGTCTATTTTGTCTGATATGAGTATTGCTACTCCAGCTTTCTTTTGATTTCCATTTGCATGGAAAACCTTTTTCCATCCACTCACTTTCATTCAGTATGTGTCCGTAGATCTGAAGTGAGTCTCTTGTAGACAGCATATATATGGGTCTTGTTTTTGTATCCATTCAGCCAGTCTGTGTCTTTTGGTTGGAGCACTTAATCCATTTATGTTTAAGGTAATTATTGATATGTATGTTCTTATTGCCCTTTTGTTAATTGTTTTGGATTTCCTTTTGTAAGTCTGTTTTCTTCCCTTTCTCTTTTGTTCTCTTCTCTTGTGATTTGATGCCTAACTTTAGTGTTGTCTTTGGATTCCATTTTCTTTTTTGTGTGTGTATTTTTGTAGATTTTCAGTTTGTGGTTACCGTGAGGTTTTGATATAGCAGTCTATATATAAACAAGATTGTTTTAAGTTGATGGTTTTTTAATTTCAGATGTAATTCCAATATCCTGGATTTTTGCTCTCTTCTTCTCACAGTTGCTGGTTTTGATATGATATTTGCATGCAGATGATTTCCTACCTTTACTGTATGTTTGCCTAATGGTGAGCTTTTCCATTTGTATTCTTCTTGTTTCTAGTTGTGGCCTTTTCTTTTCTGCCTGGAGAAGTTCTTTAGCATTTGTTGCAAAGCTGGTCTGGTGGTCCTGAATTTTCTTAGCTTTTGCTTGCCTGTAAAGCTTTGATTTCTCCATTGAATCTGAACGAGAGCCTTACTGGGTAAAGTATTCTTGGTTGTAGGTTCTTCCCTTTGATCACTTTATTAATTTATTTATTTTAATACATCTTTATTGGAGTATAATTGCTTTATAATACCGTGTTAGTTTCTGTTGCACAACAAAGCGAATCAGCCATATGCATACACATGTCCCCATATCCCCTCCCTCTTGAGCCTCCCTCCCATCCTCCCTATCCCACCCCTCTAGGTGGTTGCAAAGCACCGAGCCGATCTCCCTGTGCTATGCTGCTGCTTCCCACCAGCCAACTATTTTACATTCGGTAGTGTATATATGTCGATGCTACTATCACTTCGCCCCAGCTTCACCCTCCCACCGCATGTCATCAGGTCCATTCTCTATGTCTACTTCTATTCTTGCCCTGCAACTAGGTTCATCAGTACCTTTTTTTTTAAGATTCCGTATATATGCGTTAGCATATGGTATTTGTTTTTCTCTTTCCGACTTACTTCACTCTGTATGACGGACTCTGGGTCCATCCACCTCACTACAAATAACTCAATTTTGTTTCTTTTTATGGCTGAGTAATATTCCATTGTATATATGTGCCATTGTTTCTAGCTTTTTTGATAATGGCCATTCTGACCAGCATGAGGTGACACCTCATTGTAGTTTTGATTTGCATTTCTCTAATAATTAGTAATGTTGAGCATGTTTTCATGTGCTTCTTGGCCATCTGTATGTCTTCCTTGGTGAAATGTCTATTTAGGTCTAACACCCATTTTTTAACTCGATTGTTTGTGTTTTTGATATTGAGTTCCATGAGCTGTTTGTATATTTTGGAGATTAATCCTTTGTCTGTTGTTTCATTTGCAAATATTTTCTCCCATTCTGAGGGTTGTCTTTTTGTCTTGTTTATGGTTTCCTTGATGTCAAAAAGCTTTTAAGTTTAATTAAGTCCCATTTTTTATTTTTGTTTTTATTTCCGTTACTCTAGGAGGTGGGTCAAAAAAGATTTTGCTGTGGTTTATGTCAGAGTGTTTTTCCTATGTTTTCCTCTAAAAGTTTTATAGTGTTTGGTCTTACATTTAAGTCTTTAATCCATTTGGAGTTTATTTTTGTGTATGGTGTTAGGTAGTATTCTAATTCCATTCTTTTACATATAGCTGTCCAGTTTTCCCAGCACCATTTATTGAAGAGGTTGTCTTTTCTCCATTGTCCGTTCTTGCCTCCTTTGTCGTACTTTAGGTGCCCATATGTGTGTGAGTTTATCTCTGGGCATTCTGTCCTGTACCATTGATCTGTATTTCTGTTTTTGTGCCATTACCATACTGTCTTGGTTACTGTAGCTTTGTGGTATAGTTTGAAGTTGGGGAGCCTAATTCCTCCATCTCCATTTTTCTTTCTCAAGATTGCTTGGTCTTTTGTGTTTCCATACGAATTGTAAGATTTTTGTGTTCTAATTCTGTGAAGAATGCCATTGATAGTTTGATAGGGATTGCATTGAATCTGTAGATTGCTCTGGGCAGTATAGTCGTTTTCACAATATTGATTCTTCCAATCCAAGAATATGATATATTTCTCCATCTGTTTATGTCATCTTTGGTTTGTTTCATCAGTGTTTTATAGTTTTCTGAGTACAAGTCTTTCACCTCCTTAGGCAGGTTTATTCTTAGGTATTTTATTCTTTTTGTTGCAGTGGTGAATGGGATTGTTTCCTTAATTTCTCTTTCTGGTTTTTCATGTTGGTGTATAGGAATGCCAGAGATTTCTGTGGATTAATTTTGTATCCTGCAGCCTTACCAAATTCATTGATTAGTTCTAGTAGTTTTCTCGTGGCATCTTTAGGATTTTCTACATATAGTATCATGTCGTCGGCAAATAGTGACAGTTATACTTCTTTTCCAATTTGTATTCCTTTTATTTCTTTTTCTTTTCTGATTGCTGTGGCTAGGAGTTCCAAAACTATGTTGAGTAAGAGTGGTGAGAGTGGGCATTCTTGTCTTGTTCCTGATCCTAGTGGAAATGCTTTCAGTTTTTCACCATTGAGTATGATGCTTGCTGTGGGTTTGTCATATATAACTTTTATTATGTAGGTTCCCTCTATGCCCATTTTCTGTTTGTATTCTTTAATTTGTTAATGTGATGTATCACATTGATTGATTTGCATATATTAAAGAATCCTTGCATCCCTGGGGTAAATCCCACTTGATCATGTTGTATGATCCTTTTAATGCTGTTGGATTCTGTTTGCTAATATTTTATTCAGGATTTTGGTGTCTATGTTCATCAGTGATATTGGTCTGTAATTTTTTTTTGTGGTATTTTTTTCTGGTTTTGGTATCAGGGTGATGGAGACTTTGTAGAATGAATTTGGGAGTGTTCCTCCCTCTGCAATTTTTGGAAGAGTTTGAGAAGGATTGGTATAAGCTCTTTTCTAAACGTTTGATAGAATTCTCCTGTGAAGCCATCTGGTCCTGGACTTCTGTTTGTTGGAAGACTTTTAATTAAGGTTTCAGTTTCATTACTTGTGATAGGTCTGTTTATATTTTCTAATTCTCCCTGGTTCAGTCCTGGAAAATTGTACCTTTCCAAGAATTTGTCCATTTCTTCATGGTTGTCCATTTTATTGGCATATAGTTGTTTGTAGTAGTCTCTTACAATCATTTGTATTTCTGCAGTGTCAGTTGTGATTTCTTCTTTTTCGTTTCTAATTTTATTGATTTGCATCCTCTCCCTTTTTTTCTTGATGAGTCTTTGGTATAAGCTCTTTTCTAAACGTTTGATAGAATTCTCCTGTGAAGCCATCTGGTCCTGGACTTCTGTTTGTTGGAAGACTTTTAATTAAGGTTTCAGTTTCATTACTTGTGATAGGTCTGTTTATATTTTCTAATTCTCCCTGGTTCAGTCCTGGAAAATTGTACCTTTCCAAGAATTTGTCCATTTCTTCATGGTTGTCCATTTTATTGGCATA
>NC_041227.1:121272613-121343825 GCF_002837175.3 Physeter macrocephalus
ACGTCCCTCTTAGAACTGCTTTTGCTGCGTCCCATAGGTTTTGGGTCGTCGTGTTTTCGTTGTCATTTGTTTCTATGTATTTTTTCATTTCTTCTTTGATTTCTTCAGTGATCTCTTGGTTATCTAGTAGTGCACTGTTTAGCCTCCATGTATTTGGGGTTTTTTACAATTTTTTTTCCTGTAATTGATTTCCAGTCTCATAGCGTTGTGATCAGAAAAGAGGCTTGATACGATTTCAATTTTTTAAATTTTCCGAGGCTTGATTTGTGACCCAAGATGTGATCTATCCTGCAGAATGTTCCATATGCACTTGAGAAGAAAGTATATTCTTCCACTTTTGGGTGGAATGTTCTGTAAATATCAATTAGATCTGTCTGGTGTATTGTGTCATTTAAAGCTTGTGTTTACTTATTTTCTGTTTGGATGATCTGTCCATTGGTGTAAGTGGGGTGTTAAAGTCCTGTACTATTATTGTGTTACTGTCAATTTCTCCTTTCATGGTTGTTAGCCTTTGCCTTATGTATTGAGGTGCTCCTATGTTGGGTGCCTAAACATTTATAATTGTTATATCTTCTTGGATTGATCATTTCTTGATTATGTAGTGTCTCTCCTTATCTCTTGTAACAGTCTTTATTTTAAAGTCTATTTTATCTGATACAAGTATTGCTACTACAGCTTTCTTTTGATTTCCATTGGCATGGAATATCTTTTTCCATCCCTTCACTTTCAATCTGTATGTGTCCCTAGGTCTGAAGTGGCTCTGTTGTAGACAGCATATATATGGGTCATGTTTTTGTATCCATTTAGCCAGTCTGTGTCTTTTGGTTGGGGCATTTAATCCATTTACATTTAAGGTTATTTTCAATATGTATATTCATATTACCATTTTCTTAATTGTTTTTGGTTTGTTTTTGTGGGTCTTCTATTGTGTTTCCTGCTTAGAGAAGTTTCTTTAGCATTTGTTCTAAAGCTGGTTTGGTGGTGCTGAATTCTCTTAGCTTTTGTTTGTCTGAAAAGCCTTTGACTTCTCCATCGAATCTGAATGAGATCCTTGCTGGGTAGAGTAATCTGGTTGTAGGTTTTTCTCTTTCATAACTTTAAGTATATTCTGCCATTCCCTTTTGGCCTGCAGAGTTTCCACTGAAAAATCAGCTGATAACCTATGGGGATTCCTTTGTATGTTATTTTTGTTTTTCCCTTGCTGCTTTTAATATTTTTTCTTTGAATTTAATTTTTGTTAGTTTGATTAATATGTGTCTTGGTGTGTTTTTCCTAGGATTTATCCTGTATGGGACTCTCTGTGCTTCCTGGACTTGGGTGACTATTTCCTTTCCCATGTTAGGGAAATTTTCCACTATAATCTCTTCAAATATTTTCTCAGACCCTTTCTTTTTCTCTTCTTCTTCTGGGACCCTTATAATTCAAATGTTCGTGTGTTTAATATTGTCCCAGAGGTCTCTGAGATTGTCAGTTTTTTTCATTCTTTTTTTTTTTTTAAATATACATTTATTTATTTATTTATTTTAGTCTGTGTTGGGTCTTCATCGCTGTGCGCAGGCTTTCTCTAGTTGCGATGAGCGGGGGCTACTCTTTGTTGCGGTGCGAGGGCTTCTCATTGTCGTGACTTCTCTTGTTGTGGAGCACGGGCTCTAGGTACACAGGCTTCAGTAGTTGTGGCACATGGGCTCAGTAGTTGTGGCTTGCGGGCTCTAGAGCTCAGGCTAGTAGTTGTGGCACACAGGCTTAGTTGCTCCATGGCATGGGGGATCTTCCCGGGCCAGAGCTCGAACCCATGTCCCTTGCATTGGCAGGCAGATTCTTAACCACTGCGCCACCAGGGAAGCCCTCGTTCTTTTTTCTTTATTCTGCTCCTCAGCAGTCATTTCCACCATTTTGTCTTCCAGCTCACTTATTCATTCTTCTTCCTCCGTTATTCTGTTATTGATTCTTTCTAGTATATTTTTCATTTCAGTTATTGTATTGTTCATCTCTGTTTGTTTGTTCTTTAGTTCTTCTAGATCTTTGTTAAACATTTCTTGTATTTTCTCAATCCGTGCTTCTATTCTGTTTCTGAGATTCTGGATCATCTTCACTATCATTGCTCTGAATTCTTTTTCAGGTAGATTGCCTATTTCCTCTACATTTATTTGGTTTTATAGGTTTTTACCTTGTTCCTTCATCGGTGACATTTTTTTGCTGTTTCTTTTTTGGTTTTTTAATGAGTGGGATTGTGTTCCTGTTTTACTGGTTGTTTGGCCTGAGGCGTCCAACATTGGAGTTTGTAGGCTGTTGGGCAGAGCTGGGTCTTGGTGCTGAGATGAGGAACTCTGTGAGACCTCACTCCAGTAAATATTCCCTGGGGTCTGAGGTTCTCTGTTAGTCCAGTGGTTCGGACTTGGAGCTCCAACTGCAGAGCTCACGAATCAAGATCTTGCAAGCTGCGTGGGGCAGCGAAAGATAAATAAAAAATAGAACAATAACAATGTAAAAAATAAAATTAGACTAGGAAACCAACAGATACGTTAGAAAGAGTGTAAAAATAAAAATATAGGTGAATCAACAACCGGAAAGTACATCAGTACAACAATTGTAAAAAAGAGGAGGGAAAAGAAAAAAAAAGGGCGGGGTGGGGGAGCCCTTGGCTGTGGAGAGGGGGGCCTAAGCAAGGGTGAGATTTGTGTGGTGGGCGGGGCCAATGCTCAGGCCCCACAGGGCTGGAAAAGGCCCTGGGGGCTGAGGGGGGTGGGGGCTTAGGCTCAAGGAACAGAAGGGGCCCAGGCGTGCCTCCCACCCCTGGTCTTAGAGGGCAGGGGACCTCACCTGGGAGCCCAGCAGGCTTCCTGGGCTCAAGTGGGCAGGGCAAACGCCCTCCTCTCCTCTTCTTCTCCTCTGGTCTGGGGCCTGGGAGGGCCCCTCCCGCCTTCTTCTCCTGATCTCCCGGGCCTCCCTTCTATGCCCCCAGGACCAGTGCAGCTGGGGGTGGGGTAAGGGGGGGCCTTGGAGGGCAGGAGACTGGCCTGGGAGCTCAATAGGCTCCCTCTACCCTAGTGGGCGGGGCAGTTGCCCTCTGCTCCTCTCCTGCTCCTCCTGGAGGCCCCCTCCAACCTGCCTCTCCTGATCTCCCTGGCCTCCTTCCTCTGCCCCCAAGGACCCACATGGCCTGGAGGAGGGGGCTTTGGATCGCAGGGGACCAGCCTGGGAGCTTATTAGCAGGCTCCCCGGGCCCCAGTTGGCGGGGCAGTCGCCCTCCGCTCCTCTCCCGCTCCTCCTGGATGGCCCCTCCCGCTTGCCAGTCCTGATCTCCCTGGCCTCCCTGCTATGCCCCCAGGACCCACGCAGCCTGGATGGGGCTTTGGAGCAGGGGGAACCAGCTTGGCAGCTCAGCAAGCTCCCCGGCCCGAGTGGGCCAGGTGATCACCCTCCGCTCCTCTCCCGCTCTTCCCAGAGAGTCCCTCCCACCTGCCTCTCCTGACCTCCCCGGCCTCAGGGGCACCAATCTTGGCCTTCACTTCTCCTCCCCCCTCGGTTCCCCTACGTCCTACTGGTTCACTCTGGGGTTCCTCCTGTCTCCTTGGGGGTCAGAGTCTCTCACCAGCGGCTGGCAGGTGCCCTAGTTGTGGGGAGATGCTAATTCCACGTCTTCCCACACCACCATCTTGACTCCTTCCCCATCACTTTAAATATATCATGCTACTCCCTTGTGGCCTGCAGAGTTTCTGCTGAGAGATCACCTGATGACCTTATGTGAGTTCCCTTGTATGTTATTTGTTGCTTTTGGTATTTTTTCTTTGTCTTTAATTTTTGTCAGTTTGATTACTGTGTGTCTCATCGTGTTCCTCCTTGGGTTTATCCTGCCTGGGACTCTCTGCGCTTCCTGGACTTGGGTGACTGTTTCCTTTCCCGTGTTAGGGAAGTTTTCATCTGTTATCTCTGCCAGTGTATTGTCAGGTCCTTTCCCTCTCTCTTCTCCTTCTGGGACCCCTATAATGTGAACGTTGGTGCATTTAATGCCCCAGATGTCTCTTAGACTGTCCTCATCTCTTTTCATTCTTTTTTCTTTATTCTGTTCCTTGGCAGTGATTTCCACCATTCTGTCTTCCAGCTCACTTATTCATTCTTCTGCCTCAGTTATTCTGCAATTGATTCTTTCTAGTGTATTTTTCATTTCAGTTATTGTATTGTATTCATCTCTGTTCTTTAGTTCTAGGTCTTTGTTAAACATTTTTTGTATCTTCTCGATCTGTGTTTCCATTCTTTTTCTGAGATCTTAGATCATCTTTACTATCATTACTCTGAATTCTTTTTTGCATGGATTGCCTATCTCCACTTCACATAGTTGTTCTTCTTGGGTTTTATCTTGTTCCTTCATCTGGGACATATTCCTCTGCTGTCTCATTTTGTTTAACTTCTGTGATTGAGGTTTCCATTCCGCAGGCTGCAGGGTAGAGGCTCTTCTTGCTTCTGCTGTCTGCCCTCTGGTGGATGAGGCTGTCTAAGAGGCTTGTGCAGGCTTCCTGGTGGGAGGGACAGGTTCCTGCCCACTGGTGGGTGGAGCTGGGTCTTGTCCCTCTGGTGGGCTGGGCCGTATCAAGGGGTGTGTTAGTACTTATGTGCTAGTACTTATTTTACAACTGGAACTTTGTACCTTTTGACCAGTTCCCCCACCCTTTACCCCCTGCCTCTAGTAACCACAAATAACCACAAATCTGATCTCTTTTTATATGAGTTTGGCTTTTTTTTTTTTTTAAGATTTCCACATTTAAGTGATTTGGTTTCTTTTTTTTTTTCAGTTACACATACAGGTGATTTCATACAGTATTTGTCTTTCTGTCTGACTTATTTTACTTAGCAAAATGGAATCAAGGTCCATCCATGTTGTCACAAATGGTGGAATTTCCTTCTTTCTTATGACTGAATAACATTTCATTGTATGTATATACCACATCATCTTTATCCATTCATCTGTCAGTGGACACTTACTGTTGTTCCATATCTTGGTTATTGTAAATAATGCTGCTTTGAACATGGGGAAACAGATATCTCTTTGACATAGTGTTTTTGTTTCCCTTGTATATATTCCCAGAGATTAAATTGATGGATCATATGGTAATTCCATTTTCAATTATTTGAGGACCTTCCATATTGTTTTCCATAATGGCTGTACCAATTTATAATCCCACCAGCAGTGCACAGTGGTTTCCTTTACTCCACATCCTTGCCAACACTTGTTACTTCTTTTTGATAGCCATTCTAACAGGCGTGAGATGACATCTCATTGTAGTTTTAATTTACATTTCCCTAATGATTAGTGCTGTTGAGCACCTTGTTATGTACCTGTTGGCCATTTGTATATCTTCTTTGGAAAAATAACTCTTCGGGTCTTTTATGCATTTTTAAATTGAATTATTTGGTTTTTTGCTATTGAGTTGTAAGTATTCTTCATATATTTTGTATAGTAACCCCTTATCAGATACCTGATTTGCAAATTTTTTTTCCATTCTGTAGGTGGTTTTTTTCATTTCTTTGATCATTTCTTTTGTGGTGCAGAAGAATTTTACTTTAATATAGTTCCACCTGTTTATTTTGGTGCTTGACTTTAGGTGTCATATTTTTGTTTTTTAATGTAGGCATTTATTACTGTGAACTTCCTCTTAACAACGTTTTGCTGCATCCCATAAGTTTTGGTATATTGTATTTCCATTTTCATTTTTCTTAAGATTTTTTAAATTTCTCTTTTGATTTCTTTGACCCACTGGTTGGCTAGTATGATATTGCTTAATCTCCATGTATTTGTGAATTTCCCATTTTCTTCTTGTAATTGATTTCTAGTTTCATACTATCATGGTCAGAAAAGATGCTTGATACGATTTCAGTCATTTAGAATTTTCAAAGACTTGTTTTGTGGCCTAATATATGATCTATCCCAGAGAATGTTTCATGTGCATTGGAGAAGAATGTGTATTCTGCTGCTTTGGCATAAGAGTTTTCTGTAAATGTCTGTTAAGTTATCTGGACTAACATGTAATTTAAGTCCAGTATTTCCGTATTGATCTGTCTGGGTGATCTATCCACTGCTGAAAGTGGGGAATCAAAGTCCCCTACTATTTTTGTACTATTATTTCTCCTTTTAGGTCTGTTAATATTTGCTTTATATATTTAGATACTCCTAAGTTAGGTGCAAAAAACTTACATAAAATTATATTCTCTTTATGAATTGACCCTTTTATTATTGTATAATGATCTTATTTGTCTCTCATTATAGTTTTTGTCTTAAAGTCTATTTTGTCTGTTAGAAGTATAACTACTGCACCAGCTTTCTTTAGGTTTCCATTTGTATGGAATATCTTTTCCCACCCCTTCACTGTTAGTCTGTGTGTGTCCTTAAAGATGGAATCTCTTGTAGGCAGCATAGTTGGGTCTTTTTTTATTTTTAATCCGTTCAGCTACTCAGTGTGTTTTGATTGGAGAATTTAGTCCATTTACATTTCAAGTAATTATTTACTGATGGATATGGTCTAAATGTTGTCATTTTGTTAATTGTTTTCTGGCTGCTTTGTAACTCCTTTGTTCCTTTCTTCTTCTCTTGCTGTCTTCCTTTGTGACTTGAGGATTTTCCCTAATAGTAGCTTAGATTTCTTTCTCTTTATGTTTTGTGTATCTAAGTTTCTGCTTTGTGGTTACCATAAGGCTTATATAAAACATATTTATAACAGCATATTTTAAGGTATAAGTTGAAACACATAAAGTTCTACATTTTTACTTTCCCTTTCCCTTCATTTTATGTTTTTGATGCCACATTTTACATTTTTCTCCCTTGTGTATACATTAACAAATTATTGTAGTTATAGTTATTTTTGTTTGTCAATCTTCATACTAGATTTGGTATATCACTTACCACCATTATAACATTATTCTGAATTTAAATAATTATTTATCTTTACCAATGAGATTTATACTTTTCTATATGTTTTCTTGTTACTAATTAGCACCCTTTTATTGCAGCTTGAAAAAGTCCTTTTAACCGAGTGGCCTAGTGTTTAGGATTCCAGACTTTCACTGCCGTGGCCTGGCTTCAATCCCTGCTTGGGGAACTGAGAACCCACAAGCTGCATGGTGCAGTGCAGCCAAAAAAAAAAAAGTCCCTTTAAAATTTTTTGTAAGGCTGTACTAATGTTGATGAACTCCTCATTCATTCAGCTTTTGCTTGTCTGGAAAGCTCTTTATCTCTCCTTCAATTCTGAAGGACAGCTTTGCTGGGTAGAGTATTTTTGGTTGCAGTTTTTCTTTCGGCAGTTTGAATATATTTTGCTGTTCTCTTCTGGCCTGCAAAGTTTCTGATGAAAAATCTACTGATAGTCTTATAGGGGTTTCCTTGTACGTAACAAGTTGCTTTTCTTTTACTGCTTTTAAGAGTCTCTCAAATTAAATTTGACAGTTTAATTATTATATGTCTCAGTGTGGGTCTCTTTGGATTTATCTTATTTTAAAATTTCTGGGCTTCTTGGATCTGAATGTCTTGTTTCTTTCCTCAGATTAGGGGAGTATTCAGCCATTATTTCTTTGTATAAGCCTTCTGCCACTTTCTCCCTTCTCCTTCTGGGATCCCTATAATGTGAATATTGGTCCACTTGATGGAGTCCTTTAAGTCATCTTCACTTTTTCTCATTGTTTTTTCTTTTTGCTCTTCTGTTTGGATGAATTCCATCACCCTAAGTTGGCTGATGCTTTCTCTCGCTTCACCTAGTCTGCTGTTGAACTCCATTATTGTATTCTTTTTTTTTTAATTAATTAATTTATTTTTGGCTGCGTTGGGTCTTTGTTGCTGCATGCAGGTTTTCTCTAGTTGTGGTGAGCAAGGGCTACGCTTCATTGTGGTGTGTGGGCTTCTCACTGCAGTGGCTTCTCCCACTGCAGAGCACAGGCTTCAGGCACACGGGCTTCAGTAGTTGTGGCATGCGGGCTCCAGAGCACAGCCTCAGCCGCTGTGGTGCACAGGCCTAGCTGCTCCATGGCATGTGGGATCCTCCGGGACCAGGTCTTGAACCCGTGTCCCCTGCATTGGCAGGCAGACTCTCCACCTCCATTATTGTATTCTTTAGCTCTGTGATTTGTTTGGTACATAAAATTATTTTTTATTATTAAAAAAAAATATTTTTTTTTATGTTTGGTACTTTCTTATATTTTCTCTTCATTAAAATTCTCACTTTGTTGAAATTCTCATTGTTCTGACCTCAGTGAGCATCTTTATGACCATTATTTTGAACTCTTGTCAAGTAAATCCTTTATCCATTTCATCAAGATCTGTTTCTTGAGTTTTATCTTGTTCTTTTGTTTGGAACATATTCTTCTGTTTCTTCATTTTCCTGACTTTGTGTTGGTTTCTGTGCATTAGGTAAAACAGCCACTCTCCCAGTCTCAAAGGAGTAGTCTTGCATAGGAGATGACTCTTATCATTCAGCCCATCCCTAGCTTTTGGTTGGCTCTCAAATCTTTGTGTTTGTCCAAACCATTTTCTTCATTCTTAATGGCTCCTAGTAGATTAAGGGGTGCCACAACCATTTTTGATGTGGGTTTTTTCTCATGTGTCACTCAGCTAGTGTCTGGATTCCTTTCAGAGGGAATTATTCCACATTTATTGTAGGTTTCAGTGTCTGTGGGAGGAGGTGAGTTCAGGAGCTTCTATTTTGCCATCTTGAACTGGACCGTCTCATCCCTGTCTTTATATTTTAATAGCATTGTGTTACTTGTCTAAATATACTATTGTTTTATGTTTCTTGAATATACATAGATATATATTATTCTGCAACTTTTTTTTTCTGTTAACATTGTTTTAAAAATCTATGTTGATACTTCCAGTTCATTTTAACTACTGCATAACTGAGTTCATACAGTATACCTCATTTGTATGAGTATGTATTTTTATTTATGTATATATATATGTTCCCCCCACCATTGCAGGACATATAGATTGTTTCCAGATTTCATAACAGCAAACAGTTCTGAAATGAGCAACCTGTAATATGTGCAGAAGTTTCTCTAGGATCTGTATCTACTAGACTTGCTAGACCGAGGAGTTTATACTTTTTCACCATTGCCAAATTCCCCTCCAAAGTGATTGCACCAGTTTGTACTCATATCAGCAATGCATGACAGTTTCTGGTTTGCCACATCCTTGCAGATGTTTCCTACTGCTTGTTCAAATAATTATCCTGTCTTCCACTAACTAAAATTTTGCATGTTTTCCATTCACTTTTATCGACTTTGGTCATCCCTTGTTTCTCTAGAAGCAGTCCATTTCTCATCCATAATTTCCGTAACTATTCAGTTTTGTTTTGTTTTGTTTACTCCAAGAGTACTTTTTCGCTCTCTTGATTATTTCATCTCTCTTCCCTTAAATTTGACTCAGGTAATCTCTAGGAACCCTCATCCAGTAACCTACATGTTTCCCTGACATGTACATTGTATCCCATCTTAAAAATGCATTATAAGTTAAAATGTTATTTTTATTGGCTCTTCAGTTTCTAAAGAAGAATACATTGTGGACATAGTAAAAGTGTTATTAAAACATCATTTAAAATAGATCGTGCAAGTCAGTTTTACTTAACATCTTTAAGTTTTAAGTTAATTTGAAAGATTTGAATTAAAAGAGAGTGAAGAGAAAAATAAAAGCTCAGGGACATTTTAATTTTCTGGGAAAATTTATTTAGAAGGGTATCAAATTTCCTTGACCTTAGAGCTGTACTGAATTATTTGCTTTTCCAAAAAGGCATGGAGTCCCCCTCTTCACAATTAACAGATTCCTGAGCATATTTATAAATGATGGAACATAAAAAGGTTTGTGGAGGGAAGTAATTTGTTAGATCTCAGGCAGTATGGAATTAGGAGGGCTAGATTGCTAAGTAGGGAAGAACAGGACTGCTTAAAAATGCTGAACTACAGTAACCTTTGTGTATAAGCATTCTGCTTTATAAGGATGTGTATATGTACTTACAGCCCCCTCCTCAGGACCTAGATAGGTAAAAGGATAGCAGACATACAGCTCAGATGGCTTTTTCTCCTCCACCACCACGAGTACTAAGTATAGGACTTTGTGTGCAGCAGGCATTCCACATGTTGCTCCATTTTCAACCCAAAATTGAATATAGAACCTTAGTACTTTTTTGAGACATTTTGAGTACACATTATGTGCATTAGTCCGTTTGCTTGGTGTGATTAAACATATAAACAAACAGAAATTAGTTATAGGAGAGAGTACATTTAGCACATCCATAGTCTCTGGATTTGGTAACAGTCAACTATTTGGTGCCCACTTAACATTTCTGTCAGAAACTGATGGTACATGTCTCTTTTGTGTTGTAGGACTTGCCATGCATAGAAAGCCACCCTCCAGATCTCATTCACTTTCTCCATCTCCAATTAACAAAAACAAACAGTTCCATATGGAGAGAAAAAGGCAGCAAAAGCCAAAAGAAACAGATATCCGCCGATTTCAAGCAAAGGTATAACCCATTTCTTGACCGCCACTGGGCAGCAGGCATTACCATTTACCCTTAGCCAAATGCTACAGTGAACATGCTGTTGACTAAAGGCTTAAAAGGCATTTAATATTCTTGAGCTGAGTGGATGACAAAATTATGTGACATAGCTTTTACGTCCCCCATTAGGGAACATAAAACTTGTACTTATGAAACTCTAAGAAAACTAACCTTATTAGATATAGCTTAGTCAGTACTCTAGTGGGTTAAGAAAGTATATCAGTGTAGACAGGCATTTTCAGAGAGAGCTTTAGAAATGAAGAGAATTTGAGGTGGATTAAATGTGACTGGCCATTTGAATTACAGATAGGATGAAAATGCCCAAACAGGAATGAGACCCCTCCTGTTAGGGTTCAACAGGAGAATGTATGATTACTAAGGAAGACTTTCTACTGTGGAATAGGGATTTTGAAATGTAGCATAAATTTAGAACACTTAAGTTGTTTGCTACAGTATGTTTTATAATGGTGAAAACAAACTAATTTAGATCTTACAATAACATGTAACTTCAACTCAAACATGTAACTTCCACTCAAGTGTGTATCAAAATAATTACAGAAACTGTGAGAACAAAAGAAATACATTATGTAAAGTTGTGTTTTATGTCCCAATTACATATCTGTTAAATAATGTATATTTAATGATATATATAGCCTGAAAGGAACTTTAGAAAAGTGAATGGAATGGCAGAATCTTAGATTGATTTTTTTCCTTCATTTTCATTTGTATGTTTTTAATAACTATAATATCATATGGCCTTTTCCCCTGTAGGCAATAACTGAAGCATTTGAAAAGGAACTAAGAAGAAATAAAGTTCAAGAGAATATTGGACCTCTAGGAATAAATGACGAGGAGGAAACAGTGGGTAAAAGTCTCTACTGTAATAAATGCCATTTGATCAGATCAGTGGAAAGTACAGAGATGATCTTTTTAAAAGGAAAAAAATCAACAGGGCCTTAATCATTATTAGCCCCTTAGAAAAGAGCAGAATTTCATTTCATGATGTGGGATTTTCTTTTATTCATAGGTAGACAAGTTGCTAAAATGTGGCAAGACATGGTACCCAAAACTAGTATTTTTCCCTCCTGCCTAAAACTTCCATCAGTTTTTAAGGGCTTCTATTGCTTATCAGTTCACCAAGGCTTTAAAAGATAGTCTAGGCTGACAAGTTAAAGAGGGAGAGTAAAAGAAGACAGGAAATCCCAGTTGCTCCGTGCCTGGTTGGAAGACACCCAAAGCATAAGTTTTTGTTGCCTTTCAAAAGAATAGTTACAGAAGCTAAATGAAGGCCTGGAGAAAATGCTTATGCTAAAATGTTCATAAACAAAACAGAATACAGCATACAGCGTGGTTATAACTAAACATCATTTAAGAACTTTTTTAATCTACGTGGAAAAGGTTGTCAAAAGAAGCAAGTACATCAGAACATCAGTAGTAGTTGTATTTAGGGTGTGGGGCTATGGCAACTATGAAACTTGAAAAAGATTCAATGCTTTTTCAAATTCCAAAGGATGCCAGAAACTAAAGAGGCATTTAACTTAGAGTAGGTAAATAACCAGACTGTAGAAAATTTTTTTTAATTAATTTATTTACTTTTGGCTGTGTTGGGTCTTCGTTGTGGTGTGGGACTTTTCTTGTTGTGGAGCACAGGCTGTAGATGCGTGGGCTTCAGTAGTTGTGGCACACGGGCTCAGTAGTTGTGGCTCGCAGCTCTAGAGCACAGGCTCAGTAGTTGTGGCGCACGGGCTTAGTTGCTCTGCGGCATGTGGGATCTTCCTGGACTGGGGCTCGAACCCCTGTCCCCTGCCTTGGCAGGTGGATTCTTAACCACTGTGCCATCAGCAAAGTCCCCAGACTGTAGAAATTTGAAGTAAGGTGGTTTGCGTGGGGATTATGTTAGCTATTTTTGTCCCTATGTAATATTTAAGATGATGTATGAAAGAGTTATTAGACTTCTCATTTCTATTCTGTTTTATATCTGCTCCTAAGGAAAAAATATACAGAGAAACTGTTCATAAAGGAACTCCAAAACGTAGTCAGCCCTGGAAGATTTACTCTAGAAAAACCACAACTCCAGGTCCACGAGGTGGCTTGCCGAAGCCAAATAAAGCAGTTCCAAGTAAGAACCACAAAATTGTACTTTATGGAAAACTGGCATCCTTTGAAAGTGTGTGCTACCTGCCAAGGACACAGCACTGAGAACCAGCATCTACCAGTCAGCTGGAGAAAGTTCCCTCTTCTCTCACTGCCATATGCTAGATTTCTGTAAAGAGAGATAAAACTCTTAAATGAGGCATTTCTCTAAAACTCTTAAATATATACCAATATATTGGCACCAAAGGAATGTGATGGCTGTGACCAGCTGTTCCAGCTTTAGCTTCACTCTGCTCATTCATGCTGGTTGTCTTGTTTCTGGGAAGTTGGTAGAACCAAAGGGATGCTCCAAAGCAAGCAGAGGGCCTCTCCAGCTCCTGTTATATTGACAGTTGGTGCCAGGGTACAGTTTCAGAGACCACTGGCCTTCTAACTACATCCCATCAGACAGAGACTTAGAATCCTCAGCCCTCCTGGGAGGCAGTTTGACCACACACACAGCATCCACCCCAGGCGCTGAATCAGCTGAGCAGTTAAGATGGACTTCACAAAACCAGCATGTCATCAGTCAGAAATGTTGAGGTTATTTTCATCCTTACTAGTAATTGGCTATCCCAATCAGAAGGAATGCAAAAGTAATAACACACTTTTAGAATTGTTCTTTTCAGGCTCAGAACCACATCACTTAGATAAGCTTTGATCTCCCAGGAAGGTGGGATGATAAGAAATCTTCTTAAAAGCTGTCAGCGAGTTTCTCAGATTAAGAGCATCTTTTTTTTTTTTTTTTTTTTTTAACCTTGCAGTGAAAGTGAATGAACACAGTCTCCTGCCCCTGATGCTGGAGCAGTTTCCATTTCTCTATGTTTCTGGTCAAACACTAAGCAAAATGTGGAAACAGCAAATTGCACAGGTTGAACAGCTCAAAAAAGATGCATATAGAGAAAATCGATCAAAGAAGAAACTCCAGGATGAAGTAAGATAACTGTCAATTAAGCATAGGAATATAAACCAAAAAGGGGCAGAGCTTATCCTTGATAATATAGTGAATAGAATTATTAACCTCGTTTCCTTGTATCCCACTTAAAGATAGAAGAAGCCTTGAGAAGGCACGACCTCCTTACTGTGCTTATCAAGAAAGAATATGAGCATAACAAGAGACTGGTAAGTTATATTAATTACTTTTATTTGTACCAGCTGGGCAATATCCCCACTGACTCATACCTCTTACACTTACCTGTGGAAGCATTTAGGTCTTTAACCAAAATTGATGAGAGGGTAAGGTGCTAGATACTTTATATACACAGTTTCATTTAGTCTTTATAGTAACATAAAAGAAATGTTTTCTATGAAATGGAAAACCTGAAGCTTTGAGATGTTAACTTGCCCTGGGTTCCACCGTAATCAGCAAGGGCAAGGTTGAGATTTTAATCCAGGTCTGTCTCTACCTCCAAGACTCTTCGAGGTACCAGGTGGTTATAACTTAGTGTTTTTTGTCCTCTCCCTTCTTTCTCAGGTCCCAAATAGAAAGGTGAGGTTGTCTATGCCTCCATTATAATTTGGACTAAGAATCGTACATAGTACAACATTATCCTCTGAGTATCATGAAGGGGGAGGACAGAGATCAAAGACAATAAGCCAGAGGAAGAAACTTGAGTATAGAGATAAGCAATGAGAACTATAATTCTAAGCAGTTCCAGAGAAAGAAGGGGAAGCCATCAGGAACTGTATGTGGGACTCTGGTGTGGGGGAAAAGAAAACAAGTGTCTGGACACCTAGTTGAAGGCTCTGTGTACATGACTTCATTTCACCCTCACTACTTTGCTAAGATATTACCTAATTTCCTTAGTTTTGATATAGATACTTTTGTTAACTCAAGCTCTGCTTGAACATCTTTGAGGGTGCCAGTTTTCTACTTCTTTTAAGCAGGCATCTGGGTATGGCTGAGATGACTCCCTGGTGAAATGGGGAGATGAGAGTCTCAGTCCATGAGGATTGTTGCTGCTCTCTGCAGGCTTGGGGGCTTACTGGGGCAGCTCTTTTTTTTTTTTTCTGGCTGCGCAGCATATGGGATCTTAGTTCCCTGACCAGGGATTGAACCCGTACCCCTGCAGTGGGAGTGTGGAGTCCTAACCACGGGACTGTGGCGCAGCTCTTCTGACTGAGGTGATGAACCTATTAAAGACTAAAGGATTTCTGGGGACGGACAGGCTTTCACACTGTATGCCCAGCCAGCAGGCTACTGGCCCTCCGTACCCAGCTTACTGCCTGAAGACATCGTGTTGGGGAGTGGGACAGATGAGAACACCGGAGTCTGTCTTCCTCTTGTCCTTACCTCTTTTTCCCCTTCCCTTTCTTAGCAAGACTTCAAGGACCGCATTCATAGGCAGAAGTTGACCCAATCAAAGATAAAAGAAAATCGGCAGCAGACTGTTCGTGCCCGAAAATATTATGATGATTATAGAGTTCAGTTGCATTCAAAAATGATGAGAATGAGGACCCGGGAAGAAATGGTAAATATTGCTTTTCTGTCCAATCCAGTTAAGAAGGTAAATTTTGTCTGTTACCTTTTAGGACCACCTTCTTTGTGACTCTTGTCCCAGTGTGAATCCAAAATCCAAATGCAAGTCCAAAATTGCTGGCTAGAGTTCAGACTTGCCCACACCTCATTTTATTACCCCCATAGTGCATCCCAGTCTACTCTGTCTCTACTGCCCTTGTCTTTTTTTTTTAATTGTAGTTGGTTTACAATGTGTTAATTACTGCTACACAGCAGTGATTCATATATATATGATATATATACATGTATATATAGTATACATATATATATACACATTTTTTTTATATATTCTTTTCCATTATGGTTTATCGTAGGATACCGACTATAGTTCTCTGTGCTATACAGTAGGACCTGTTGTTTATCCATCCTATATATAGAAGCTTGCATCTGCTAACCCCAATGTCCCACTCCATCCTTCCCCCAACCCCCTCCCCTCAACCCTCTCTCCCTTGGCAGCCACCAGTCTGTTCTCTATGTCTGTGAGTCTGTTTCTGTTTGGTTCATTTGTGTCATATTTTAGATTCCACAGATTAAGTGGTATCTTATGGTATTTGTCTTTCTGATTTGACTTAGTATGATAATCACTAATTGCATCCATGTTGCTGCAAATGGCATTATTTTGTTCTTTTTTTATGGCTGAGTAATATTCCATTGTATATAAATACCACATCTTTATCCATTCATCTGTTAATGGACATTTAGGTTGTTTCCATGTCTTGGCTATTGTGAATAGTGCTGCAGTGAACACAGGGGTTCATGTATCTTTTCAAATTAGTTTTGTCCGGATATATGCTTAGGAGTGCAATTGCTGGATCATATGATAATTCTGATTTTAGTTTTTCTGAGGAACCTCCATACTGTTTTCCATAGTGGGTGCACCAACTTACATTCCCACCAACAGTGTAGGAGGGTTCCCTTTTCACCACACCCCTCCAGCATTTATTTGTAGACTTTTTAATGATGGCCATTCTGACTGGTGTGAGGTGATACCTCATTGTAGTTTTGGTTTGCATTTCTCTAATAATTAGTGAAGTTGAGCATCTTTTCATATTCCTCTTCTCTGTATTTCCCTACTGTCCTTATCTTAATGTCAGGTCTTAATTCCCTCTGACCTCCCAAGTGTCGGTACTTCTCCAGGACACCTGCTTTAGGGGTTTGGGAGCATGTTGTAAGAGACAGGAATTTAAGGTGTGATTAGATGACCTCGGATTCCACTCAAAACCAGGAAAATAATGTAGGACAGATGTGCTGTGAGATCTTTCCACAAGCTATTTGCCATCTCATCCTAATCAAGCTTGGGATTCCAAACTAGCAATAAATTTCATCTCTAGAGTAAAACATTAAGGTAATTATACTTAACGGGACTAAATACTCTGAAGTGGGTCGTACTATTATCCTCATTTCTAGAGGATACTACTAAGGCTTTGAGAGGTTAAGTAACTTGACACTAAGGCAATACTGCCGGCTGATGAAAGCATGACTGTACTTTAGTAAGAATTCTTGATCAGTCAGTGGAGGACAAGTGAGCATATCCGAATCCTTTGAACAATTTGTGTACCTGTGGCCTAGTTAGATGATAACCACATGGCCCTCAGTTATGCACAAGTGTACATGCAGTATTTGTTTCTACTCTAGGGTTCTTTTCCTATATACATGGCTGCTTGAGAGTTCTTTTCTGAAAGTAGTAAAGAATCTTTGGGATACAGGAAAAGATGCTGAATACCGTTAGTCATTTAAGAAATACAAATCAGACCCACAATGAGGTAAACTCTCACCTACTAAGATGGCTAAAATAAAAAAGAGTTGGCAAGGATGTAGAGAAGTTGGAACACACGTGCAGGGCTGGTGGGGTTATAAAATGGTGCAACCACTTTGGAATACAGTCTGGCAGTTCTTCAAAAGGTTAAACATATGATTCAGCACTTCTACTCCTAGGTAACTATACACAGATGTTCACAGCGGCACTATTTATAACAGCCAAGAGGAAACGTCTATCAGTTGGTGAATTGATAAAATATGATATATCCATACAGTAGAGTATTATGTGGCAATGAAAAAAACAATTTCGTAGTGATTCATGCTATAATATAGATGAACCGTGAAAAATTATGCTAAGTGAAAGAAGCCAGATACAAAAGGCCACATACTATATGATACCATTTATATGAAATGTCCAGAATAGGTAAATCTATAGGCATAGAAAGTGGAGTAGTGATTGCTAGGGGGAGGGGTAGTGGCTACTAATGGTTATGGGGTTTCTTTTTGGAGTGAAGAAAATGTTCTGCAGTTAGTGGTGATGGTTGCTCAACTCTGAATATAGTAAAATCTACTGATTGATACATCTTACAAGGGTGAATTTTATAGTATGTGAATTATATCTCAATAAAGCTGTTACTTTATACTGATTATATTTCACAAAGATTTTTTACATACCTCTAGTTGGGCAGAATTTTATTCCTCCATGAAAATTCATCATAACTATTTTTCTGACTAAATAACTGGCAGATATTTAAGAAACTGTTTGAAGAAGGTTTACAAATTCAAAAGCAAAGATTACGAGACCTAAGAAACTATGCCAAAGAAAAGCGAGAGGAACAAAAGAGACAGCACCAAAATGAACTGGACTCAATGGAGAACTACTATAAAGACCAGGTGGGTTCACCCACTGCTAGTTTACATTCTGACGTGCTTAATCCTGACCGCCCGGTGTCAGACATCAGCTTAGTCTGCTGAACAAGTAAGCCTCCACATATTAATTCAGAACTTGTCACTATACAGGTTGGACTGACTGAAATTTAAGGTAAAATAAGCTAGTGCTTGACCACAGTACAGAATATTGCCCTATTTCCATTAAAATAAGATTTTAAGCCTATGAACATAAGAATTGTTACATTTAGACTACAGACAAATATGTTTTTTTTTCTCTTCCCTGTAAACAGTTTTCATTGCTGGCAGAAGCCATATCACAGGAACGTCAAGAGCTCAAAGCCAGAGAGAAATCCCAGGCCCAGGTAATAATTAACAAGATAGAAATCATTTATTTACATTTTTACGAAATGGAAAACAACTGTACTACACTTTTTAAGGGGAATGGAGAGGATACTAATAAGATCGACCTATGATTCAAAACATGTATTCTGTGATTTTAACTTTACCTGTTCAGGTCTCCGTAAGAGCTGCTGCGAAATTATTAAAATTACTGCAGAAGCTTGATGAGCAGGAGGGGTGGAGAGGGAATAAAAATACATGAGGGCCTGGATCAGTGTTGTGAATAGCAGGATGACATGAATTCTCTTTTAGATGTTGTATAAGGTGAAGAGGGAACTGAGATCTAAGATGGAGAAGGAAATTCAACAGCTGCAGTACATGATAACACAGAACGACGATGATGCTTTCTTCCAGGAATTGGAAGCTGAGCGTTTCAAATCTCGGCTTCATCTGGCTTCCTTTCAGTACAGTAAAAATCCTTTCCTATGAGGCCAGACTTCCTAAGTGTGGACTTTACTGGCTCAGTTCTAGCTCTGCCCTGGTAAACAATCTAACCCAGAAGAATCATTTCTAAATAACTTATCTATATACCGACTCTAATACTTTTTATGAAATAACTAACTTTGAAAATAAAAATTGTTTTCTTAAAGTTTATTGCTTTGAATTTATGACCTAAAACTTTAAAAGAGGTGCACAAAAGCAACTGAGCAGCCAGCTCCTGAAGCCTATTGCTGTAGGTGAACAAAAACAGTAAAAAAAAAAAAAAAAAAAAAAAAATAGCACTTGAGGACCCCAAAAAAAGATCTCTGAATCAGAAAAGAGCTAAAGTGTGGGCTTGTCATTAGAGGTGGGACTTACTTAGGGTTAAACCTTAAAGATACGATGGTTAAGCGTGTGTAGCTTTTTCACATGGAGGCTAGAAGATGAGAATTTATGCATTATGGCTTCTGTCAATCTGTTGGGAGGGGCGACAGATGTAAGGCCCTTGGTGCTCAAAAGAGCACTAGTGATTGCAGGTGGGAAGGAGGCGTAATGGACTTGAAGTGGGCAAGAGTACACCAACCCTATTTCTAGTATGGGGGCAGATGAGGAAGAAGAAAAGCCCACTCAAGGGTGGTGTCCTTCCTGGAGAGGAGGGCTTCAGTGAAGGCCAGGAGCTGGAGGGAGGCTTCAGAGCAGTTGAGCATACGGGGAGTTACTGATCAAAGCCAGAGAACGGCAGAGGGCACCAGGAAAGGGATTGGAAGGGAGGAGAGGTTCCCATTAGGGCATATAGGGAAATAACATATATGAACAATAATAGAGGCCAGGAGGCATGATGGGGTGGGATCTGATTATCCTGCAGAAAAGAGTAGGCAGCTGTATCCAGTGCTGTGGTCCCAAGTGCTGCCCTTTTGGAATGGCAGCTGACAGAGTAGGGCCTGTAGGCAGGCAGGGGCCTCCTGGGTTAAAGACTTGGAAGATGATGGCCAAATTTGGAGCATCATGAAGGAGAGACAGGCAGATAGCTGCAATATATATATATAGTGACAAGTCAATCAGTGCAGGTGAATGGACAGGATGGGGGAAATGCACAAGAGCTAGAACATAAGTTCTAAAAATGTTAGAGAAAATGATAAAGAACTTCTAGATAGAAAGATACACACTAGGGACTTCCCTGGTGGCACAGTGGTTAAGAATCCACCTGCCAGTGCAGGGGACACAGGTTCGATCCCTGGTCCGGGAAGATCCTGGAAGATCCCACATGCCGCAGAGCAACTAAGCCCATATGCCGCAACTACTGAGCCTGCAATCTAGAGCCCACAAACCACAACTACTGAAGCCCGTGCACCTAGAGCCCGTGCTCCACAAGAGAAGCCACTGCAATGAGAAGCCCGCGCACTGCAACAAAGAGTAGCCCCCTCTCGCCGCAACTAGAGAAAGCCCATGTGCAGCAATGGAGACCCAATGCAGCCAAAAATAAATTAAAAAAAAAATACACTATATCCTTGGGTAAAATGAGCAAATCTTTAAAAAGCTATGGTATGAATGGGTATCATACATAAAATGCAGTATAATCAATACAATGCAGAAAAGGTCTGGAAGAACAGTCCCCAAATGTAATAGTAGTTGTGACTCTGGTAGATTATATAAACTTTCACTCTGCTTAATATATGGTTTGAATTTGTTATAAAGGCATCATTACACTTGTTTTAATTTTTTTTTTTAATGTTTTAGGAGGACTCTTCTGCTAGCTCTTTACCAAACTAATTAACTGGGAATAACCAAAAAGAAGAAAAAGTGAGGGAATTTACCAGGAAAGGGATGGGACTGCCAAGTAAAGGTCAAAGAATAGGAGAGGAAATAAAAGATGCCAATGCATTTTTGAAAAATAGAAAACAAATGAAGTGGTAACTAACTCAGCAAGCGGAGGGGTGTTGCTATCCAAGTACCAGTGGAGAGAGGATTGTATGTGAATCCAGTTTGCCCAGAAGAACCCAGGAAAAGCACATCATGGTCACGCATTTGAAAAGTTATTTAGAACTATAACTTAACTATAACTGTATAGGGTGGGTGTGGAGGTGTTACAGAATGAGGTGGTTGGTGTAAGAGCTAAATCTTTAAATATTCCCCTACCCCACCCCCCAAAAAAACCAGACTCTAAAATTAAGTGCGCTATTAACCATATCATTTAGAAATGCGGAAATACCAGAAGAGCTGACAGAAAGTTTAGGAATAGTAGCTTCTGGAAAGCAAGACTAGGGATGAGGGGAAAGGGTGATGAAGAGTCACCCTCCCCCAGTTTTAATGATATAATTGACATATACCTTAAACTTAACACAGTTTTATATATCAATGATTTGATAAATGTGCATGAAATGATTCAAGTTTAGTTAACATCTGTTACCTCACACAGGTTTTTTTTAACTTGTAATGAGAACTATGGTTTTTTTTAAAACTACGTATGTCTAGCTGTGTATATGCATTACTATATCATGTGGGGCACTGGAGAAATTACCTGCCTCTCCTATAAAATGTAAGAAGGAAAAGAGAGAACCTGTGTTGAGGTAAGGCAGGAGAACAGAGCCTTCAGTGAGGGAACTAAAGGTGTAGGGGAAATTTATTCGCAATGGAAAGAGGCATCACATTGAAAAACAGTTAGGGGGAGTCTGCAATGGGAGAAAGAGGCAGGGCAGACATAAGATGATGTCATTAAGAGAAATGCTATAAAGAAGGAATCCAAAATTGGGGTTTAAGCTGCATCTTATAGAGTATTAGATCCCAAATCCAGACATGCTGAAAACATGTTATATCTGGCATTTCAAGCCATTTGAACCATTACCCAGAATTTGACTGATGTGACCAGTTTCTTATCTTTAAAAAAAAAACATTAAATTTGAACTGCATTTAAAACGTTGCCCCCTGAAGAACAAAGCTGGAGGCATGAGGCTCCCTGGTTTCAAACTATATTACAAAGCTATAGTACTCAAAACAGCATGGTATTGGCAAAAAGACACATAAATTAATGGGACAGAACAGAGAGCCCAAAATAAACCCACGAATATATAATCAATTGACAAGTGAGCCAAGAATATACAACAGGGAAAGGACAGTCTCTTTAATAAATACTGTGGGGAAAACTGAACAGCCACATGCAAAAGAATGATGCTGGACCACTGTCTTAACCGTACACAAATAATTAACTCGGAATGGATTAAGACTTTAAGACCTGGAACCATAAAACTCCTAGAAGAAAAAGGCTGTAAGCTCACATCGGTCCGGGCAATGATTCTTTTTGGATTTGACACCAAAAGCAAAAATCAAGTGGGACTACATCAAACCAAAAAGCTTCTGCACAGCAAAGCAAACCATCAACAAAATGAAAAGGCTATCACTGAATGGGGGAAAATATTTGCAAATCAGACATCTGATACGGGATTAATATCCAAAATACATAAAGCACACAACTCAACAGCAAACAATCTAATTATAAAATGGGCAGAGGAACCAAATAGATGTTTTTCCAAAGAAGATATACTGAGGGTCAACGGGTACATGAAAAGGTGCTCAACAACACTAATCATCAGGGAAATGCAAAACAAAACCACATACCAAAATCACAATGAGAGATCATCTCATAACCGTTTGGCTGGCTGTTACCAAAAAGAAGTGTTGACAAATACGTAGAGAAAAGGGAACCCTGGTGCACTGTTGGTGAGAATATAAATTGGTGCAGCCACTGTGGAGGTTCCTCAAGAAATTTAAAACAGACCTAACATATGACTCAGCAATTTCACTTCTGGGTATGTATCTGAAGAAAATGAAAACACTGACTGGAAAAGCTATCTGCACCCCCATGTTCACTGAAGCATCATACACAATAGCCAAGATACAGAAACAACCTAAAAGTCCACCGATGAATGAATGGATAAAGAAAATGTGGTGTATGTATACACAATGAAATATTTATTCAGCTGTGTTTTTTTTAAAAAAGGAAATCTTGTCATTTGCAACACAATAGACCTTGAGGGCATTATGCTAAGTAAAATAAGACAAACACCATATGATCTCACTTATATGTGGAATTTAAAACAACAAAAACAAACCCACCCCCCAAAACCGAGCTCATAGATACAGAGAACAGACTGGTGGTTGCCAGAGATGGGGAATGAGCAAAATGGGTGAAGAGAGGCCATAAGGTATAAACTTTCAATTATAAAATAGGTCATAGGGATGTATTGTACAGCATGGTGAGTATAGCTAACAATGTACTGCATATTTGAAAGCTGCTAAGACAGATCTTAAAAGTTCTCATCACAAGGAAAAGAAAATTTTATGACTGTGTGTGGTGATGGATGTTAGACTAATTGTGATCATTTCACAAATATCAAATCATTATGGTGTATATCTGAAACTAATACAATGTGGTATGTCAGTTGTACCTCAGTTAAAAAGCAAAACTTTGTCCTTCTGGTGTCGATGGTTCTCCACCTTCTTGCCATGCCAGCATCGTCTTTGGGAGTGAGTGGTCTCAAAGGTTGAGTGTGATGTGCTCTCCATCTTTACTTTCCTGGGCTGAAAATCAAAAGACTTCATAAACACTTAAGTCAGCAGGAGGAAAATCTTGGATGGATCGCTTACCCACCCCACAGGCTGCTACAGCTGCCTCTTCACCTCCTTTGCTTATAAAACACTGTAAGAGAGAAATGGGGTTTACAGCTCAGACTATTTTGATAACCTAGATAAAACCAGCCCAAATATCCACAAAAGGTATGCTAGGATCTGAGATGTCATGGGGAAAGGGGGATGGGGGAACAAAACCAACTGTTTTAAAAACCAAGACTGGGAGTTGAATCCTTGCTTACGTGAGGTATTCAATCCTGTGCTCCCGTCATGACCAACTTCTTTGCCGTACACAAACTGAGTTCTGAGTACCTCAGTTTGCACTTCAGCGTCTACCGAGACATACGCTAGAAGCACTAGTTTCGAAGTTCAGTTTTTTAACAACCATCCAAAGCTAATCCCTAAAGCTAGTACAGAGCCAGACACATAGTAGGAGCACAGCAGATATTTGCTGAGTGGACAAAGAACAAGTCACATTTAGGGCATATACCTTTTAATGAAATATAACTTTAAAAAAATCTGATTTGGGGCTTCCCTGGTGGCACAGTGGTTGAGAATCTGCCTGCTAATGCAGGGGACACAGGTTCGAGCCCTGGTCTGGGACGATCCCGCATGCCGCAGAGCAACTAGGCCCGTGAGCCACAACTACTGAGGCTGCGCGTCTGGAGCCTGTGCTCCGCAACAAGAGAGGCCGCGACAGTGAGAGGCCCGTGCACCGCGATGAAGAGTGGCCCCCGCTCGCCGCAACTAGAGAAAGCCCTTGCACAGAAACGAACACCCAACACAGCAATAAATAAATAAGAAAGCCAAGCATTTGAAGCCCTTTAAAAATAAAAAAGATCTGATTTGTCTAGTTTTCTAAGAATATTAACATAGGGATTTAACCCTTTTTCTGTATAATTACCTCTACTCAGTTCTGCTATGCATATACTACCATAAGCATTTGGGATATAAAGTACAAATAAATGCAGTGGGTGTGAAGGTTAACCTTCATTATAATGAAAGGACAAATCTTTCAGGTCACGACAGAGCAGAAAAATGTCACATATTGCTCAAACTTTTGGGTAATTTATAGATGATAATACTAAATCCTTAATGTACTAAAAATTTATAAATTTTAGATCACAACCAATTGTAAACTGGCAATGGGAGGCAAAGCAGAAAAATACATTTTGCAAAAGGGTGTAAAAAATGGACCCCATGCCTACTTTTGGAACTTTAATACATCACTGCTTCCACTCCATCTCCCAGACATTCCTTTCTGTATGGCCTATGCTGTGAAGAGACTTACACAGACTATTCTTAATGAAAAAACATCGTTATCCAGTTCTTTTTCCACCCACATATCTAGCTGGACTTTAATCCACTATATTTATAGAATTGTGAATCATGACCCAAGAAGTCACAGCTTCTTTGAAAAATATAACTGATTTCTGCATTTCATTTTGAGGATTTTACTGCTCAACACCAAGGTAGCAAATGAGGCCCCGGTCATAGCTCTGCCCTCCAGAGCCTGTGACAGTTGTTACAGGCCATTGCCCACCAAGAGCCACTGCCAACCTAAGGATGTGCCATGGCAGGAGAAAACAAGCACCTTCCCTGCTCAACCTGGAGACAGAAAAGGGGGTCCTGAGCCCTCTGAGGCTCTACCATGTGACAAAGGCATCAACTAAGGAAGGCCCATGAATCTTAAACTTCACATTTTATGGCTCGTATGCTGTCACTCTTCATAGACCCAATCAAATTTCTTCAAAACATTTCATTATAAACTCAATATTCTTTAAAAACTTTGATGCTGTGACAGTGCAAACAGCATTCATTTTATTGCTCAACTTCGGCATGGGCACATACATAGTTAATTCTTAAAAACCATTTATACAGATGTTATTGATAAAGCTCATGTAACAACTGAGTGAAAATACAAAGAATATCAAAGCTAAAACACTCTGTAATAAATACAAATACAATGAAAATGATAAAACTTTGTTTTTAAAGTCAGTTTGAGAGAAGGAAGAATATTACATTAAGTGAACTAATTACATCTAGAAACACAACAACTCAGCATTTGGTACAATCATCATCCTAATGTAAGTACAGTAAATACTACAAATGGCACCCATTGACTGTGCTGCGGCCTAAGGACAGAAGCGGAAGGAGGCTGCTCTATCCAACTGTAAAGATGTCTGGAACAATCTAACTCCCATCAATGCAATCAGCTCGATGCACCAGAAGTTCAAGCAGACTTAGTGTTGTAAAATAAAGCAAATGACATTGTATTTAAAAGAAAGGAAACTTGTGCTCTGGAGTGTAATTACAAGGAAAAAATAAAAGACTTGGTAAAAACAAAACCCATTCAGGGCAACAAACTATGTGCAAAACAAAATATACACTATACACAGCACTATTTAAAAACTCTTTACACCAAAGAAGTAAGACCCTTGGAAACAAAACTCACCTCTGTATTGCATATGAGCTCTACAAAGTAACCACTGTTCATAATTAAGTATTCATGATGCAAAGGCAATGTATGGAAACATGATATCACAAATCTGAAATAAAACTAGAGGAAGGATTAGAAAAAACCCAGCTAAGAGGGACATGTGGAAATAAATATTCACATTACACATGAGGTGCAAGTCCAAGGTTCAATGATACATTGGCACATTTTGTTTGCTTAGCACCTATTTGGAAGTGATCAGGTAACATAACTTTGAAAATGAAATCTAAATCATCCTGTTCTTATAAATCATGTTGGTGACACCACAGACTGTAAGGGAGGGTAATTTATTTCTTTTAAAGCTCTATTAAGTCATTATTATAAAATTAAGAAGGCACTCAAAAAGCGATGGTATTTGCCTGCTCTATATTGTACATTAGTATGAGAGTAGCATTTCATTATTACTGCATCCGTCAGTTATGATTTCTCTAAAGTGTTCATCATGTACTTACTATTACTGAAAGATTATAATAGGCACAGTTACACTGCGCTAGTGCTTTCATATAAGAGAGAGATGGACCTGCAACCAATAAGGTACTATCGTGAAAGCTGAAAACTACTGATAATCAAACAGTATGTTTTAAGATGTTCTTCGGTACTACTAAGAATGCGGTAGGAAAACAAAGTGGGAAGAAAAAGGTCAGCATAAGCACATCGCCACTACACAGTTATGACTGTAAGCAGCTTGTGTGGCTGTCAAATTTGGCTGAATGAAATAAATACTTAGAAACGACAGGAGAAGTTCTCAACTTTTTTTCAAGCAGCAAATTTTCCACCTCTTTTATTCTACCCATCCCCCCACCCCTCCTAGCCCCCATGAAAGCTTACGTGGAATTCTAATGTATATAAAAGAGAAAAATCGGAGCTGCTCTGGGTAAAGAGGGGTGGGGAGTTCGAGGCCCCTGCTCAAGTACCAGCTACGTTTCTTCTCCCTCTCTTTGTCCCTCCTCTCTTAACCATTACTTCTGAGGCACCTCTGAGGAGCCCCTTGGCTCCAAGAACACAGACTGAAAACCAATCCATCAAACGAAAGAACACAAGGGGCTTATTCACTTGATAATTAAGCTGCAAAATTTAAACAAAGCTATCTCATCAAAATTGCTATTCTTGATTTCACAACCATGTAAAAAAAAAAAATAGTGCAGATTTCTGATACTTGAACTTAAAAATCCACCCATGATTTCAGATTTTTCCAATCTCTCACTCCAGAACTGTGGTTGCCTTCTGGATCATGCAACATGCCACACACCTTGAAAGCTAAATCTAGATATTTCAAAATCAAATGCTGATCTTCAACACCAAGCGAACTGGGATTCCCTTACCTCCAAAATCACTCTTCAGACGAAAAGTACTGTCTGCGATAGAGTCAGAATCGCTTACTTCTTAGTAACCACATCCCTGCCCCACCACCCCACTTCATTTTGTTAGGCAAAAGCAGGGTTTTCTAAGCTTGCTAAATAATCTTTAGAGCAAAATTGTTCCTTTTCGTAATTTTATCTGATTAAAATATGAGCAGCTAAACACAGAGATTCAGGGTGGTTTACTTGATAGAAACTTACCATAATTAAAATGTAATATAAGTTAGGTGCACTTGTCACAGGAGACTTTGGTTTACAGAAATAGTATATATATCAAAGATAAGCTGACCCAATAAAAGAATGAAAATCCCATCCCATCCACATGATCTGAGTAGCTATAAAAATGCAGTATTTCCATTTAAGATGCAAAGTAAATCCAAAATACCCGATCATATTCATTCAAGATAAAAAATTAAGATTTTTTTTAAAGTCTCTTAAAAACAGGGAGCCCCTGAATGCATCTTACTGTAGCAAATAAGCTACTAGGTTCAGACTAAATGGTTGCATTAAGAATTTGACAACCAAAATTATATAGCTGTATTCCATGGAATTCATGCTTGAAAAATATAAAAAAACTCACTTAGGCTAGGTTGAAACATATAATGCTTTTAAAATATAATGCTTTGCTATAGAAAAATGTAATTAAACATGTAAATGGCTTAATTTTTTAAAGATTCTTTTATAGCCAATTGTTTACAAAGGTAGAATAATTCAAAATAATTTTATTTTATTTTTTTTTTACAAAGAGCGAGTACAGGAGCTGTTCAAAATCATGTATTCAACCAAAGTGTAATGTGACTTGTACCGACTGCTGAAGTTGTCTTGATGTTTGATAGAGTTGAAATCTGTGAAGCGATTTGAATAGATTACCTTTTATAAAAATAGTAGTAGTCTTTAAGTGTAGAATACTGCCTAACTCTGGAAATGTACGAAAAGTCAGCATTCTTTAGGTTCAAGATATTAATTTTAAATAGCAGCTGAATGTGGCCTCATGGCAAAGCATAAAGACCTTTTTTTCCTTGAAAAGGAATTTCAGAATTGTCCTTTCCCCTCACAGTATCCTAATTTTTTTTTTAAAAAGGGGGGTGCATTTTCCTTTATGTCAGCATTCCTTGAAACTGCTGAAAGGAGGCTGTCAGTCAGGGGTATAAATAGAGTCCTGGGTAAATCCTTGAAGTTGTCATTCCACAGCAAATCCACATGTTTCTTCAATGGCTGTTAGCAGCTTTTCATATAACTTTTCATAGCTTTCATAGGGCGGAATGTCTATTCGATTGAAGCTGTAAATAAGCAAATCAGATTTTACACAGTTCATTCAAAACAGGTCAACTGGCCTAGGAAGTGTATACTAATTAGTTTACCCTAGTACAGCGACATTACTCTGTGTCACATAGAAAATGACAAGAAAAAGGTTATATTTCTCTCAAGTAGAGATTATTGCTTTGGGGTTTTCCTACCAATTTCTGGATAATCTTAATTCACTTAAAAGGAATGATAAGCAACTCTTTTAAGGGTCCATTTAGTAATAAGAACAACAAACGAAATGTCAAATCTGTTTGGAACTAACAGGTACGTACATGGAATGAGGGATAAAAGCTACAGAAATAACTTACCAAGTGTGGGCTTTTGGCAGGTTGTTAGTGCAGGCATCAATCTGGTGTATGGTAAAGAGTCGTGGGCCTGCAGCACCTGCAAAGGAAGCAAATGTGGGTCAGACCACTGTGGGTGCATGTATTAGTCTCCAGAATCTCAGGATAAAACTGGTATATAAACCACAGGGTCGAGGGATAAGAGGGTACTAGTGAGTCCATATAAGCTGCCAAAGGGCAGCAGGAAAACAGTCTGGGTTTTAAAAGCTGGAATTGACCTTGGATAAGGCTGGATTCCTTAATCTGCTAGCATTTCAATTTGAGAAAAAGTTCAGGATTGAAATCCTTTGCCAAC
This sequence comes from Physeter macrocephalus, assembly GCF_002837175.3. Taxonomy (NCBI): domain Eukaryota; kingdom Metazoa; phylum Chordata; class Mammalia; order Artiodactyla; family Physeteridae; genus Physeter; species Physeter macrocephalus. The sequence continues at coordinate 121,301,690 of NC_041227.1, forward strand.
TTCTATCTTCTACAGAAAATCAGTGTTCCAAAAAAGAAGTAAATGGGCAAATCCAAGATCCAATACATATATAAACATTCAAAAAGATGACAACCTAATGCAAATTTAAGTTTCACAACTCAAACTGAGAGCAAAAGATTAGCAGTCTATAGAATAAATTTCAGGTAACATAAGGCACCCCATACAAACGTTTGTAGAAATACAACTTCACTTTATTCATCTGGGTAGTCTGATAATGATGAGTTCTCCAAATAGGGAATGCAAGCATGACTGAAGTATGCTTTCCCAATGGATTTTTGATATATGGACTGTGGGCAACACTGTTGAATTATGTACCAGTCTTGCTTCGTATACCCTCAGGCATCACCAGCAGTTTTGAAAATAAAGAGCTTCAGAGGTAAAGGAAGCAACTACCACCCAGTGAGGCACCATGATCACAAGCAATATACCAACTCATCCCAAAATTAAACAGCTATTCCATGGACAACAATTCTTAAAAATGGAATATGGCTGTAAAATGGTCTGATGCCATGCATTAATTAAAGTGCTCTGACCAAACAAATGACTTCCACGACTCATGCTGCCTCTTTCTATTAAAAGAATAAAAAAGTAGAGGGGAGAGGCGTCCCAAGTGGGTAAATGTTTGCCAGGTTGAGATGTGAACATGGAAGCAGACAGACTTCCCCTACAGGAATGTGCAAGAGAATTTAAAAGCAAGGTGACCAGAGAAGAAAAGGCAGAGCATCAACACATACGGCCTCTAACATGCGGCACTCACTACAATCACAGAGAACCCAGCAGAAAAGGCTCTTGGGAGGGAACAAAGGAAAGGAAGGAGAAGAAGGTATCAAGACATGAGAGTTACAGATAAGAACTAGAGTGAAAAGAGAATCTGTATGTAAGCACATGTTTGTACACCATCTATGTACACCAAATATTGACCCCCTGTCCCCAATTATTAGACACCACACTGTCTGTCCCTCTGGCTTTCCTACCTTGTAAAGCTTTGAAGCCCTGCAGAGGCACTCGGGACGAGCCCGTCACAAACTGAAGTAACCGTGCTCGTCGTTCTTCATCAAAAAACTCCACAGCCTTCCAAAACCACTTGACAACATTGCTGTCTGGTGTACAGTGTTTTAACCGGGTGTTTACCTTCCAGTCATTAACATCTATCTTTCCAAGTCCACAAATAATGAGCTGTTAAAATATTGCACAAATAATGAGCCAATGGAAACCCAACCTAAGCCAAAAATTCCTTAAAATAGAACTTTAGATTTGCAGTGTTGGCTTTCATATGGTGTTCTTAATCGAGGGTAGACATGAGAACCATCTGGAAAGTTTTTCAAAATATACACACTAGGTCCTATGCTCAGAGATTTTAATTCTGTGAATCTGGGGTGAATTAAGATCCGTATTTTTTAAAAGTTCCATGAGTACCTACTCACTGCAGGTTCCCTACCCAGGATCTGAGAACCACCACTGTGATGGACATAAGATGAAAAGTTCCATAACTTCACAGAATTCTAAAAAAATTTTTAATGGACAGAAACTAGACTCAGAGTAAATACAGTTTATATGTGCCTTCCTTAAGACCTGCATCTATTATTCGGGTTTCAACACTTATTAGCTTTGGGACTCTGGGCAGTTCAGTTCACTTCCCTTGGCCACAGTCTCCTCTGCTGTAACATGGCAGTAACATCTGTTTTGTTACATCCTGCGAAAGCAACCAACAGTGCACAGGAACTCAAGAAGTTGTGTTGAATAAGTGATACAATCTGCTTAAAGTTGGACCAAAGTATGAAATATATGAATGCACTGATAATAGAGCTCTGCTTGGCTTCCTGATGCAGGCTCAGTATAGATGAGGTGTATCAAAATCACTCTGATATTATTACTCACACCTCCCCAGGGTCCAAGACTGACTCATCCTACTGATGTGTTTGTAACACTGAATTATGATACTGTGTAGTGTAAAACATAATGTAACCTGCAAATCCTATATTTCATAATTATATTAACCTAGTCTAACACTAAAATAAATTATATACATATATTTTTGTAAAAAGTCTGACTTCATTAGCAGCACAAAGTATACAATAAACCTTAACGTTACTGAATAAAACCTGCAACAAAGCTTCTGTAGCGTCTGAAAAAAATGACTGGCCACTGCCACACTAACAGGTAGTAGGTGTCCAAGCAGGGTTACAGAAGTACCCGTGACCACAGACGATACCTCCCTAAATTCTTTTCTTTAGAGGAGTGGTAATTTTAAAGCCAAATTCCTTATTCATTGTATGAACAGATAAAAATGCATTGTACTTCAACTTTACTGCCATTCCTGCTATGTTTTCTTCCTCCTTCTGACTACCTCCTTCTGGTCATTTCACTACAGAATAGTCCAATCAAAAAAGGAATGGGGATGGTAGTGAGTCAAGACGATCTTTTTAGACTTGTTTGCTAACCGGTCTGTTAACAGCTTTAGTTAGAAAGGATGCTGAAGTTGATGAATAAAATCATGTTTTAAATTATGTATCAACTTCAAATATTTATGCTATTCCTAGCCACTAATTAAATTTAGAACCTCAGGTAGAATAAAACCTCATTGTTTTTTCAAAGTAGTTCAGTAGAAACTGAGATGTATTTGTTAAAGGTCTTAATTATAACACCAACCCTATGGTGCTTTAAGGACTAGTTTTAGAATAAAAAATGGTTAACTGTTTATTATAGTTACTATTAGTAACAAATGTTTCCAAGGAGACTGAGGTTGTTGAGACAGAGTTTAACCTAAGTGTTTTAATTATTTCCTCTACATTTTTTTCTATCAACTGCTTTCTTACAAAGCTTAATGTAAATCCAATTAAGCCTAGGCTTTTATTCTAAATAAATGTCAACATGGTGGAGACCAATTAATAAAGTTTTATTTAACTAAATCAATACCCACTTAACTAGGGAATAGAAAACAACACTGGAAGAATGTACACAGAAGACATGAAATCTATTAAACGCATGAATGGAAAATATGGAAAAATAAATTAAGAATAGTCACAATATAAGAGACACTGGGATTTCCAAAACATGAAAGGCTTTTCCAAAAGCAGGAAAGACTTTTCCTGTGAATTAGAATTCTCACAGCATCACATCATAAAACTTCAAAAGCACCAGAAATACAACTTTCCTCTAAAACTAAGTAACAGAAAATTCCCAAACTTTCTTTGTTATACTAGATGATGTCATGACATTAATACACTGACCTCTAACTCCTTCTCATCAAATGTCTTCAGCAGATGCTGTGGAATTACTTCATTAAATCCCTTCTGCAGGGCCAGGAACTGTGCCTCAATTCCTCGTAAAAATCTCCAGTTCACATAGAGTCTGGAAACATCGGACAGGGGTTTCATATGATCAAATATATTCAGGTTTGGTAATTATTATGACTCTCTAGTACTTTAGCAACATTGCACTTTACAAGCATCTAGCATTAAGAATTTAGTCTAAAATCTAAAAGAATCTCAGATTACTGAAGGTAGATAGATCCTGAGCTGTGAGGCAGTTCACCATAAATTAAAAAGCGGCAACGTTCCACTAACAAAAGCAGCATCAATACAGTAACTCTTCATATCAGAAAAAGTCCTATTAAACTGGACGTTGGCTAGAGAGTAGATGGGTCTGAAGTTAAAATTAAAATGAAATGTCTTTCTCAACTTCTAGCATGCACGCTGATAACCAGAAAAAAAAGCCCATTCAACCAAAAATGACTTTTTCTGGTTTCACTTGAAAATATAATCTGAATGTGTTGGGTGTTTTCTTTATATTTTGTGGGTTGTATATGGGGGAAGAAGAGGTAAAGAGAATCCCCATATCCAAAATGAGAACAGTAAAAGCCAATAGCAAGCACTTTTTGACTAAATACTCATTTTTCCCTATAAGCTTTAAAAGCCCTGGAAGATGTAATTTTGGCAACAAATGTACACTAAACTACATCTCTTGTGTAGCTTTACTTACGCCTTTGATTTGGACTTATAATTTATACATCAATTGTTGTTTTTTTTTTAATCTATCTTCCCAGGAAAACCTCTCCATCTCACAAATCTCAGAACTACTCATACTCCCAATTTGCCAGTATTTCCTTTTCCAAACTTGGAGAAATTGTTCTCTACTTTAAGAAATAAGTTCCTTAATATTAATGATATACTTTGGGGGACCTCATTTTTTGTTTGTTTGTTTAAGGGGACAGCAAAACTGCACACATGTAAAAAGTTTTTCTTTGTCATTTTTAAAATTTCAAAACTATTTTTTTTAACTCTATTTATTTATTTTTGGCTGTGTTGGGTCTTCGTTGCTGTGCGCGGGCTTTCTCTAGCTTTGGCGAGCAGGGGCTACTCTTTGTTGCAGTGCGCAGGCTTCTCACTGCAGTGGTTTCTCTTGTTGCGGAGCATGGGCTCTAGGCACGCGGGCTTCAGTAGTTGCAGCACACGGGCTCAGTAGTTGTGGCTCATGGGCTCTAGAGCGCAGGCTCAGTAGTTGTGGCACGTGGGCTTAGTTGCTCCGTGGCATGTGGGATCTTCCTGGACCAGGGCTTGAACCCATGTCCCCTGCACTGGCAGGCGGATTCTTAACCACTGCGCCACCAGCAAAGTCCCTCAAAACTGTATTTGGTAAGGGAAAATTACTGTGTGCTATAAACATGACTGAATCCTAGAAACTGAGCAGCCCACACTAGGTCCTGGCAGTGAGACACTACTGAAATTCAGGAAATTCCCATTCATTCTTCTTTATTTTTATTTTTTTTGGCTGTGTCGCACAACACGGGGGATCTTAGTTCCCCGACCAGGGATCGAACCCCAAACCTGCGCCCCCTGCAATGGAACTGCAGAGTCCCAACCACTGGACCACTGGGGAAGCCCCTCATTCTTCTTTTTTTAATTAGAAATGTAATACATGTTTGTTATCAAAAGAAAAATTATATTTAAAAAAAACAAATATTAATGGGGCTTCCCCAGAGGTCCAGTGGTTAAGACTCCGCGCTCCCACTGCATGGGACACGGGTTCAATCCCTGGTCAGGGAACTAAGATCCCGCATGCCGCATGGTGCGGCCTTAAAAAAAAACAACAACAAAACCAACATTCAATGTGGAGACAGAGTAAAACCTAAAAGTCCACTCTTTTATCCTCTTTTCCCTCTCTACTTCCAGGCCCATCACCTCTACTCCCTCACCCTGGGCAAACATTTTATTTGGTAAGTGGCCTTCCTGAACATCTTCTGAGTATAAAACAATGCAGACTTTGTTCCTTCTAAGACTTGCCTTTTAAATGACAGCTTATGCAGAGTCTATCTTTCTTTAAATATCCACATAATATTCTGTTTAATGTATTTAATCATCCATTCTCTTTCTAAAAACGTTTTAGTTTTCAATTTTTTACAAGTAGTATTTAGTTAAACATCCTTATTCATATTTCTTTAATCACATATGTGTTTCCAAAGAATAGATTCCTAAAAATGGAGCTGCATTATGTGTTTTCATTTTGGTAGCTGTTATCAAATTGTTTTCCAAAAAAGCTATACCAATATTCACAATCTATGAGACTGATGGGTCTCATCTATAAACTAGAAAATTTTAGCCAATAAGACCTGGGGACATATTCTGTACAAAAAAGCATAGCATGAATGTTTCTGTGTATATATGGTGAAGTTCAAACTCCTAAATTTGATTATCATAGTTTAATGTTTAGAAGAACTTTAGATACCATGAACCAAATACTCTAACTCAACACTTCTAAATTCCTCAATCAACAGGTGATTTCATAAAACTTAAAGAACATTTCTTGTATTTCTTTTATAAGAAATATATATATTTCTTGTATAAATCTACAATGTGCTTATTTATAAATAGGATAAGTTCTAGTAATACAGCACAAAAGTGCTTCTATACAGCTAGCTGTGGTAGCTACACTACACATGACCCCACGAACCGTGTTTCCTGGTATGTGTGCCTTTGTACAGCCCCTTCTCCACACCAAACCTGGGCTGGCATGTGACTCGCTTTAACCAAAAGAATACAGCAGAGGTGATGTTGGCCAGTTCCAGGCTTAGGCCTTAAAAAGATCCAACAACTGCTTTTGTGCTCTGGGAAACCAGCCAGGCCATAAGAAGTCTGGCTATTGTGCTAGAAAGAGAGGCCATGGTGAGAGTGAGGGGCCTCTGATACCACATGGGATAACCAAAGAGCCCAGCCAACAGTGAGAACTAAGCCCCAGATGGTGACCCAGTGTCCATTCCAGCTAGCCCCCAGCCATTTGAGCCACCCTCAGTGAGGCATCAGATATGTGAGTGAAGAGGCCTTCTTAACATTTCCATCCCAGCTGACACCACATGGAGGAGAAGTGTGCTGTCCCTGTTGTCCTCGATCTAAATTACTGACCCACGGGATTGTGAGAAATAATAAAATGGTGGTTGTTTTTAAGCCACTTAATTCTGCAGAAGCCTATTTTGTAGCAATAAGTAACACTACCTAAACACATAAATGTTTTTCTGTACCGCCATTCTAGAACATTAAAACAAGTCTCCAGCTTAAGAACACAGAAGTGTTTACCTGACATATTCTTTTTTATTTTCTTCAGTAACAGGGATACTCTTGCCATTTGGTTTAAGTTCATGCTGAATAATTTCACCATAGGCATTATGTTCGACGCAGAAGGTATGGTCCAAAACACCTGTGATATCATTCTCACTAGGAAGGGAAGACAGGGAAAGACACTTCATTGGAAAATCTAAAATACAGATATTGTAGATGTATTAATTGGTGAGACAAATAAAACCAAGGTAGTTTTATGACATGCAAACATAGGGTTAGATTCCTTTTACTAGTTCTTATGCCACCATACCTCCTAGTTTTGGGGCAGAAAAGTCAAAGAGCTTTAACCTTCATAAACACCAGGAACATTTTCCTTCCTGAGTAATGAGAAAGCCCTGGAAAGCTGGGGTTTACACAGGGAAAAATCAGTTATGTTTGGCTTTCAGGTAAGAAGCCCTACTTGAGTCTGGGTAACCCAAGTGACTAAACACCCGAGTAGCCCCATTAAGAAAGCTACTCGTGTACTTGGTAAAAATAACCATGGCCAGTGTATCTTCACAAAAGAATGACCCCCCAAAAAAACAGAACTGATTCTTACAAATACCTTTTTTTTTTTTTTTTTTTTTTTGCGGTACGCGGGCCTCTCACTGCTGTGGCCTCTCCCGTTGCGGAGCACAGGCTCCAGACGCACAGGCTCAGCGGCCATGGCTCACGGGCCCAGCCGCTCCGCGGCATGTGGGATCTTCCCGGACCGGGGCACAAACCCGTGTCCCTTGCATCGGCAGGCGGACTCTCAACCACTGCGCCACCAGGGAAGCCCACAAATACCCTTTTTAAAGTATGTTTTCAACAACCACCACTTAAGCAGGAGTATCTTATTCTAACACATGCAAGATGGAAACAACTTGCATCGTGTTGAGGAAATCATTATGTATAAGTACTTTTAAAAATCATTTTTTAGGGCTTCCCTGGTGGCGCAGCGGTTGAGAGTCCGCCTACCGATGCAGGGGACACGGGTTCGTGCCCCGGTCCGGGAAGATCCCACATGCCGCGGAGCGGCTGGGCCCGTGAGCCATGGCCGCTGAGCCTCCGCTCAACCTCCGCTGAGCCTCCGCTCAACCTCCGCTGAGCCTGCGCGTCCGGAGCCTGTGCTCCGCAACGGGAGAGGCCACAACAGTGAGAGGCCCACGTATGGCCAAAAAAAAAAAAAAAAAAATCATTTTTTATATTTCAAAAAAAAGTACATCCATTTTGAAACGTAACTTTTTTAAAAGCTCAGATTCTAACTATAACGAACAAGACTCAATACATACAGTATCCACACTAAACTGTTATGAAGATCTGGATCAACTAACTCCATGTCATCCAAGGTAATGGACTTCCCAAGCAACTGTTTATAAAAAGGCAATGTGAAACCACCATCAATATAATGTCCATGAAACACAGCCATTCCCATTATTCGTCCAACAAAGTGGAAGTATGATAAATGTTCCTGAAATTGAAAAGAGTTTATATAAATACTCAAGGGAGATACTATCCAGGGAATTTTTTAATAAAAATTAAATATTTAAGCAATGGTAATTTTTTAAATAAACAGTAAGTATCAACTTATACTCCAATTTATAACTATTTAACTGGAATAGGTTATCCTATCAAAGCCCAACAATCATTAGGGAGAGTCTCTATAGGGCATGCTTAAGATACTATACTTTGCTATAAAATATTACAGCAGAGCCAATGCCCCTCTCAAAGGGTAGTCACTCTGTAAAGTTTATCCTCAGAAATTAAGTCCAAACTACAGTCCCTCTGCAGCTTCATTAAATCACCTGCAGATGCTGTTCTCTTCCTCTCATCCCATCTCCTGCTAAGCCCCTTATAATCCTGGCTCTGTCATGGGAAAAAAGCTTTCAATTCTATACCTCCCTCTTCCTTTGACCTAACCAGAAACTGAACTTCAAAACATCGTAGATTTAAGAGGACAGATTTCATGTCTAACTTGGACTAGAGTCCTGATTCTGCCAGTTACTAGCTATGTATACTTGGGCAAATTACTTAGCCCCTGTGGAACTAATTTTCCATACCTGGAAAAATGACGGTAATAATGGTATCTAAAAAGGATCTCTGTGAGTAGTAAAATGAGGTGATGAAGCCCAAGGCACTGGACCTGGCATATGGTAAATGCTCAACAAACATGAGCTATCATTACTACAGTGGCAGTAATGAGCTCTCCAAGCAGAACCTTCACCTAAAAATCTTCCCTTTATAAAGAATACCCTGCAATGAATCTAACATGCCTATCATGTTTAGACAGATTTGGTCTTTCAGGATATACTGTTTTATTAGTTGGATGTTTGTATTTTCAACTTCTTTTACTTCTCTATTTAATAATCTTTAAGCTAATCTTTAAGCCTTTTATCTTAAAAATAGTTTTCTTTTTAAAAAGCAATACCTTGTTCACTACAAAATATTTAGAAAATATAGACAAGAAAAAAAAAGTCCATAGTCTAACACCCAGAGATAACCACTACCAGTACTGTAGAGCCTTTCAATGTTTACACATATACATGTTTACCAAAATTTGCTTCATACTATTATTGTAATCTTCTTTTCACTTAATATATTACAAATACCATCTTTACATGTTATTAACTATTATCCCACAACATCATTTTAGTGGCTGTATAATATAACCTTGTATGGAAAGATAACAGAAATAATATAAAAACAACAAATTAATAACAGCTGCTAACTCCTGTTGAGCTTAATAATATGTAATAGGGTTAATAATGTATAGCACTGTGCTAAATACTTAATGTGCAGGTCTCATTTAACTGTGACAACCCTTCTCCCAGGTCCAAACTATATTTATTATTATTAGCAATGATAAAATTGAGGTTTAAGTCAGTGAAGGTCACAAAGCTAGTTAGTAATGGGACCAGGATATGAACTCATGTCTAATTCCAGAGTCTATGCTCTTAACCATGTCATTCTGCTTCATGTCATAATTTAATCAACCCCCTCTTAATGGACAGCAATGTTGTTTCCACTTGGGGCTACTATAAACAGTGATGCAGTAAACCTCCCTGTGCCCAAACTGTTGCACATATCCACGATCATTTACTTGAGAACATTTTCTAAAAGAGGACTTGTCAAGTCCAAGGATGTGACTTGGACAAAGACAGTAATCCTATGTGATAAACTACACTGACATTTAAAGATAAAAACATTGTAGGTCATAAGTTAATTTGTATCAATATAACCACCAATCATACCGGATTAACTGCAGAATCAGGATTGATCTGCAATGTATAGATATCATCTCTTGAATACTGGAAGAGGCCATAGTAAGGATTCAACATTTCATGTGACAAGAGATATAACCACTCCCTAAAAAAACAAGATATGGCAAAGGAATTTTTTGTTAATGAATACATCTTTACTAAGATACGCTATTAATGTTAGCAAGAAGTTTTTAATAAAACAAAATAAAGCACTAACTAGTTATATAAAATCACATTAGAAAAGTCTACCATGGCCCAAAAGCAAATGAAAACTCTTGTTTTATTGAAGTCACTTCTCACTCAATTTTGGGTAATTTTATGACATTTTAACATCAGAGAATTTAAGGATAATATCCAGAAGTACCAACTACTCAGATGCTGCAGCCCACTGGTCTGTTACTTTTAATTGCTAAACAAATTTGTAATTCATAATAAGTATAAAATAAAGAGAAGAATATGGTATTATTTCAAAACATCCATGTGGTCCATCTATACCACCCTGGTCCTCTCCAATCATGGCAGATTTATACTAGTTTATACAGATATATGACATTAATTTACTCTTACTTTTGGACAAGGGTATGTTTTATTGTTGATATTGTTTTAGTACGAAAATTTCATTATCCATCTCCATTATCTTTTTTGTGTAAACCCTAAAATACACCATGATAAAAATGTATGTGGTGAGAAACTGCAAGGCATCTGGCATAGGTGGGAACACAAGGGCAAGCCTGCATTTTCTGGGTATGTTCCATACCACTTCTTGGTTTCAAGCATACAACGGTGTTTTTAAAACCTCATAATAAACAGTACTATCAACTTAAGCACTTATTAAATCATTTATATTTTTCAAAGTATGAAAGACAACTTGTTATTCATCTTGGTGAAACTGAAATAAAATGACTAGGCTTTAGGGAGATGTCATTCTAGTCTCAACTCCTGTCATTCCTCGGCTAGGAAAGGCACATAAATGATATATTCTGATATTACGGATTAAACAGATGGAATAATATATTTTTAGGAAATGCAGTGAAACACTATTAAAGTAGTTAAAGGAAAATATTTCAAAGTCCTATCATTTGACGGAGTCTAAATCAAATCACTACATTTAATGTTGGGTTGGCCAAAAAGTTCGTTCGAACAAACTTTTTGGCCAACACAGTACTTGAAAACTCTAGAGATTAAAAAGTGAGGTCTCCACATAAGCAACCTTCCCACCTATTGTGTCTTGTATGTTTTTTTATGCATGTGTGTGTTTTTTAAAAGAAAGTCCAACTTTTGTTTTGTCTTACTAAGTATTTAGAACATGCATAAAAGCAAAACTCTACTTTTGGGTTCTACTATGGGATAAAGATCAGAAAAAGCAGTTCACTGCCACATCACATTTAGTCCGCCCAAACCCCGAAAGTAGTGAGGTTAAGAAATAAACAACAAAAAACTAACTACTTATTTGGCCTATACATATAATTATAGCATTTAGATTCCATCAGCCGATAATTAACAAGTTTTCCCAACAAGCATTCAAAATCTACTTATGAGTAAATCATAAGCAATCCACAGAAACTATCAATCCTTAAGTATGATGTACAAGTGATAAATGCTAAAAATCCAAACTAAAGAAACTATCCATTTGCAGGTAAAGAGGTCACAGAATGAAAGTATGTCTACAGGTGAAAACAAGTAATGCCAAATAACGATTATGGGACTTGGTGGAAACACAAATTTAATTTAGGCTGGATTTAGATTAAGGGAAGCAGAATTATCATGACGGTCCTTAAAATGTTTTAATACAGAAGCTACAATGTTTCTGCTACATTTATATAAAGTGAATTCTCATCACACCTGGAAAAAAAAATACTTGATGTTTGAATGTAGCAGAAACATTGTAGCTTCTGTATTGAAACATTCTAAGGACCACTTATGATATACATACATACTTAACAGACACAAACATTCCTTTAACAAGGTTAAAAAGCATGGCAGTGTAAGCAAAGGGAAACAGTATTCAGTTTAGAATACGTCATTAAAATCTCAAGATTGTTACTGACAATGTAAAGCAGGGAATAACATGTACTGAAGGAGAGAAATGGAGAAAATATCGGGCCTGCAGACCCTACCAACAGTCCATATAGGGTTGCAGCTAGTTTTCAGAGAAAGTCTCATTGGACTACATGATCCATTCGGGAGTTCACAAACACTCTTCTGGTAACAGTACTATCCTAATTATAAATATATTACTAGGGTACCCTCTGTATTGCAAACATGAGGGAATATTATGCTAGAAAATAAATATCAATGAGAAAGTCACACCACAGGGAGCATCTTAAATTTGTAAATATAAGGATCCTTTTGTCATTTACTGATGAGCAAGGCTTTACCTGGCAACCCCTCCGTAGTCAAGCCCTTCTTCTCCACGAAATTTTATCATTAATCGCTTCCAGAGATCTTTCGGTCTCATTTTCATGACTTGTCGATATGATTCCTGAAAAAAATGTTTAATATACTATTATTACTAGGTGCTTTTAACCTGTTAAACTCTCCCTCCATTCCACCTAGAAAACATGTTTATTTAAATAAGGTAGAATCTGTTCAACAATCAAATCAATGGATAAACTCCAAGTGTTTGAAACCTCATGGAACTTCTAAAAACAAAATGGATATAGCTTAATACTGTACTACTGAAACCAATTCCTTTGATAGATATTATATTAAAAGCCTACTAAATGCAAAGCTCCATATTTAAGTCCTATGAACCATAGCAATGATTCCACTAACATTAAAAAACAGAATCTGATAGAAGTACCACTTTTTTTTAAGTTAGTTGACCTAATTCTAGGTCACAGACACCAGTAGAAAGTAAAGGTAAGAAAAAGAAAGTTTCAAAGAACATTAAAAAATCATTAATGTGATCTTCACTAAACAGACAACTTTCTATTATTTTAAAAATACAAATGACTGACTACAAACAAGGTCAGAATGGTCCTGAGAGAAAAAAGTTCATCCTTTGGGAGAAGGATTATAAAGTTCCCAAACTGCTTTTGCCCCAGAACACTCTAATAAGAGGGAAACCCCTGCCTTGGACCTCTGCCATTTATTATGTAAGAACTTTGAAGTTGCTATTAAAGCTATAAATCCAAAGATAAAAGGATATACTAGAAAGGAAGATTGTCAATAAATTAAGGAAGTAGTCCAACAGTAATGACTTTTTGATTTAAGAGTCCCTAACCTCTTGGAAGAATTAGAAAATAAGGGATGGATAATATCTGTGGTCTTTTAAAATTCATTAACAAATAAGTATCTGCAACTGCAAGGACCAAGCTGCCCCAATCAGAACATCTCACACTTCATCCCATTTAAATGTTTATCTTATGTATTAAATCTCTCCAATATTATTGCCTTTATTCCCACAAGTAAAAAAGACATTAATGAAAATTCTCCCATTCTAAAGAGATATGAGTCCCCCAGAATATATGTGGAAAACGGAGTACATCACTGAATTAATTTTTCTCTACTTTAAAACAAGACTTGCAAGTTTACCTCAAAAATCTCTTCCCTGGAAACCTCAATGCGGCAATGGCCAGCCTGAGGCTGTTGCTGGGAAAGTTCTTGTCGCAAAATTTTTAGTTTCTGAACCAGGTCTCGTTTGTACCGTGGGACTGTCAGACACTCTGTGTCATCAGGGCACAACGATACCACCTGCTGTTGCTGGTCTTTCAATTGGTTCTGCCGACTAAAAGTAAACAAATATTATTGAAGTATTTTAAACAAGAGAGATTGCAATTACAAATTTAAAATAGCATCCTACGCTAAACCAAGTCTACCTATAGCATTTCTAGGCCTTATTATATTCTTAGCTTGACAGTTTTGACAATAAACTAGCTCCAAAGTTTATTTCTTGGAACTTGCAGAAGTGGATAACAGAGTTTTATTCAAAAAACTTTTATACAGCTGCTGAGAACAACTTTCTCAAATACCGTTTCCATTTTCTTCTGCGTACTTTACCATCTCTCCCTTTAAAATTCAGGCATAGGCCAAACCCTGTGCCTGTTATCTAGAGTCTGTCTCTCTGGAAGAGACAGTTTGAACTGGCAGCTTGGCAGGGACCCCTTCTCCTATGCACGCAACAGTCTAGACCACAGGAATGTGGGAGGCCACAGCAAGTTACTGGCACAGAGAAATGAGCACTTTACAAACAAGTCTAAACACTTTATAAAGTGCCTACTTTTTCTTTTTTTTCGGCCACACTGCACGGCATGAGGGATCTTAGTTCCCTGACCAGTGATCGAAGCCGTGCCCCGTGCAATGGAAGTGTGGAGTCTTAACCACTGGACCACGAGGGAAGTCCCTACTTGTCTTTTTATTTTGGTAAAATATACGTAACATAAAATTTACCATTTTAACCATTTTTAAGTATTATAGTCAGTGGCATTCAGTACAATCACATTGTCTGTTGTGCTAAAGTGACTTCTAACTGCACATATATGGTTTACCACAAATACACTAAAATAATCTCCCAAGTACAGCAGAAATATAATAATAATTTTTAAAGGCACATTTCCTACAGATATTTTTATTCTCCTGGCAAAAATAATATAAGTTGCATCTAAGAATTTTTAAAAAGAATCTTATGATACAATGAACTAGTTAATTCCAATAAACCGTCAGAAAATAAAAAGTCAGATAATTCACTATTGATATCTATGCAAATACTGAGTGACTCAGTTGGAATTTAATTTTTTTTTTTTTTTGGCTGTGTTGGGTCTCCATTGCTGCGCGCAGGCTTTCTCTAGTTGTGGCGAGCAGGGACTACTCTTCGCCTCCACATGCAGGCTTCTCATTGCAGTGGCTTCTCTTGTTGTGGAGCACAGGCTTTAGGCACGCGGGCTTCAGTAGTTGTGGCAAGCGGGCTCTAGAGCACAGGCTCAGTAGTTGCGGCACATGGGCTTAGTTACTCAGTGGCATGTGGGGTCCTCCTGGACCAGGGCTCGAACCCGTGTCCCCTGCATTGGCAGGTGGACCCTCAGCCACTGCGCCACCAGGGAACTCCCTGGAATTTAATTTTACACACAACAGACAAGAGTACAATCTCCTAACCTAAAGGTAAAGGGCAATGGTAGCTATGAGAAAATAAACAAAAATAACTTTCAGTTCTCTAACAAATCACCCAAACTTTACATACAGTGATTCTTATGTACCAGGCCAAATTTTATACCTAGAACGTGTAACTATCCAGAGAAAATGCAGCTTTTTTTTTTTTTTTTGCGGTACGCGGGCCTCTCACTGTTGTGGCCTCTCCCGTTGCGGAGCACAGGCTCCGGGCGCGTAGGCCCAGCGGCCATGGCTCACGGGCCCAGCCGCTCTGCGGCATGTGGGATCTTCCCAGACCGGGGCGCGAACCCGGTTCCCCTGCATCGGCAGGCGGACGCGGAACCACTGCGCCACCAGGGAAGCCCAGAAAATGCAGCTTTGATGAAAATTACAAATCGCCATTTACTACTCTCATAGAACATTGTAATAAAGGTGTTTTTTTAAAACACACACATAATATAAATCAAAACAGAATATATTAAAAATACTCTCTAAACAACTGTATTAATCCTATCCAAAAACAAAAAAACAAAAAAAACCTTGGGTATACCAACTTAAAGATACAAAATTTAATTCAAAGTGGATCAGAGACCTCAATGTAAAACCTAAAGCCATAAAACTTCTGAAACACTAGAAAAGTTTTATGACTCATGTTACGCAAAAATTTCTTAAATATGATCCCCAAAGCACAATTCATAAAAGAACAAATGGATAAAATGAACTTCATTGAAATTTCAAAGAAATCTTATGCTCTTCAAAAGACACTGTTAAGAAAATGAAAAGACAAGTCACGGTCTAGGAGAAAATCTTTCTAAAGCATACAGCTGACATAAAACTTGTATTTCAAATATCTAAAGAATTCTCAAAACTCAAAAGTCAAAAAAGGGGCTTCCCTGGTGGTGCAGTGGTTGAGAGTCCACCTGCCAATGAGGGGATGCGGGTTCATGCCCTGGTCCGGGAAGACCCCACATGCCGCGGAGCGGCTAGGCCCGTGAGCCATGGCCGCTGAGCCTGCGCGTCCGGAGCCTGTGCTCCGCAACGGGAGAGGCCACAACAGTGAGAGGCCCGCGTACCGCAAAAAAAAAAAAAAAAAGTCAAGAAAAACCAAACAACTCAGTTTTTTTAAAAAAGGAGGCAAAAAATTTCACCAAAGAAGATACACAGATGGAAATAAGCACATGAAAAGATGCTCAACATCATTAGTCATTAGAGAAATGCAAATTAAAACAATAATGAGGGACTTTCTTGGTGGTGCAGTGGTTAAGAATCCACCTGCCAATGCAGGGGACATGGGTTCAATCCCTGGTCTGGAAAGATCCCACATGCTGCGGAGCAACTAAGCCCGTGCGCCACAACTACTGAGCCTGCGCTCGAGAGCCCACGAGCCACAACTACTGAGCCCGCGTGCATCAACTACTGAAGCCCACACGCCCTAGGGCCCACATGCCGCAACTACTGAAGCCCGCGTGCATAGAGCCCATGCTCCGCAACAAGAGAAGCCACCGCAATGAAGCCCACGCACGACAACGAAGAGTAGCCCCTGCTCGCCGCAACCAGAGAAAGCCTGTCAACGAAGACCCAACACAGACCACCCCACCCCCAAAAACAATAATGAGGTAACACTACACATCTATTAGAATGTCCAAAATTAAGATTAACCATACCAAGTGTTAGCAAGAGCAACTACAACTCTCATACACCGCTCGTGGGAAAGTCAAATGGTACAATCACTTCGAAAAGAAATCTGGCAGTTTAAAAAGTTAAACATAGGGCTTCCCTGGTGGCGCAGTGGTCGAGCATCCGCCTGCCGGTGCAGGGGACACGGGTTCGTGCCCTGGTCCGGGAGGTTCCCACATACCACGGAGCGGCTGGGCCCGTGAGCCATGGCCGCTGAGCCTGCGCGTCCGGAGCCTGTGCTCCGCAACGGGAGAGGCCACAACAGTGAGAGGCCCGCGTACCAGGAAAAAAAAAAAAAAAAAAAAAAAGTTAAACATAAATCTACCATATTATGCAGCGATTTTCTTCCCAGGTTTTTATCCAAGAGAAATTTATGCACAAGTCCATATGAAAATCTTTATGCAAACCGCAACGGGAGAGGCCACAACAGTGAGAGGCCCGCGTACCAGGAAAAAAAAAAAAAAAAAAAAAAAAGTTAAACATAAATCTACCATATTATGCAGCCTGGGTATTTATTTATCAAAGAGAAGTAAGAGCTAATGTCCACACAGAGACTTAAACATAAATGTTCCGGGACTTCCCTGGTGATCCAGTGGTTAGGACTTCACACTTCCAACGCAGAGGGCGCAGGTTCGATCCCTGGTCGGGGAACTAAGATCCCACATGCCACACAGCGTGGCCAAAAATAAAACAACCCACATGAACGTTTGTAACAGTTTAGTCATGACCCAAACTGAAACAATCCAAATGTTCATCAACAGGTAAACAAATAAATTGAGGTCTATCCATACCATGGAATACCACCCGGCAATGAAATGAACTATACATACGACAACAGAGATGAATCTCAAATAACTAGGCTGGGTAAAAGAAACCAAGCAAAGAGTACATACTGTATGAATCCACTCATCTAAAGCTCTAAAAATTGCAAATGTATAGTGACAGAAAAAGCAAATCAATGGTTGGTTGAAGATGGGGTATGGATTGAACTGTGTCCAAAAAAATACGTGAAGTCCTACGCCTTGGCACCTGTGAATGTGAACTTATTTGGAAATAGGGTCTTTGCAGATTTAATCAAGTTAAATGAGCTCACACTGGATTAGTGGGGCCCTAAGTCCAATAAATTGGTATCCTTATAAGAAGAGGTAAATTTCGACCCAGACATACAGGAAAGAAAGTGTGGCATAATAAGAAATATACTTTGGTCTTGGTCCCCAGGTCTTGACACAGAACTCCTAAAATGCTTGAAATTTCCTGAGTGACACAGGTGACAGGAGTGTATTCTGTTCTAATATTTGGTCTTTGTCCCCAGTACAAGACACAGAAGCTTCTAAATCCCTTTGAATTTCCTGGGTATCAGAGCATTTTTTGTTTCAATGAGGTGACTTGCTAGGCCCCTATATAATTTCAGGATGGGGGATGGTCGCCAGAAAGACCAAGGCTTGATTAGAAGCCTAGAACTTTCAGGCACACCCCCCCAACCTCTGGGGAATGGGAGAGGAACTGGAGATGGAGTTAACAGTCGATCGCTCCTGTGTGATAACAACTCCATAAAAACGCCTAAACGACCGTGTTCAGAAAGCTTCTGGATGGTGAGCACACCGAGGGTGCTCGGAGGATGAAGCGCCTGGAGAGGGCATGGACGCTCTATGCAGCCCCTGACCCTTACCTTGCCTTGTGCCTCTCTTCCATGTGGCTGTTCCTGAGTTGCATCCTTTATAATAAACTGGTAATAGTAAAGAAATAATTTCCCTGAGTTCTGTGAGCCATTCTAGAAAATTATTGAATCCAAGGAGAGAGTCATGAGAACTCGATTTATAGCCAGTTGGCAAGAAATACGGGAGGCCTGGGACTTATAAATGGCATCAGAAGTAAGAACAGTCTTGTGAGACTGAGCCCTTAACCTGTAAGGCCTGATACTAACTGCACGTGGTATTAGACTGAATTCAGGCACTGTACACCTCGCTGGTGTCCGCAGACGTGGAGAATTGGAATATTTGAGGAAAAAACCCACACACTTGGTGGCAGAAGTTTTGTGGATAAAACAGATCATAGAAGGCCACGTGAAGACAAAGGTAAAGAATGGGATAATGTGTCCACAAGTCAAGGAACAGTAAAGTTTCTGGCAACCACCAGAAGCTAGGAGAGAGGCATGGAACGGATTTTCCTTCGGAGCCACCGGAAGGAACCAACCCTTCTGACAACTTGATTCTGAATTCTAGCCTCCAGAACTGTAAGAGAATAAATTTCTAGTGTTATAAACCACCCAGTGTGTGACGTTTTGTCACGGCAGCCTTAGCAAACTAGGGAAGGGATGGGAGGAGAGACTACCAACAGGCTACAAAGAGGCAGAGGAGACTTTTGGGGGTGATGGATATGTTCACTATCTCCATTATGGTGATGGATTCACAGGTATATAATATGTCAAAACTTAAACTGTACAGTATAAATATGTACAATTTATTGTGTGTCAATTAAATTTTAATAAAGCTGAATTTTTTTTTAACCCACAGCTCATCAAAAAGTCTACATTAATAAATGCTGGAGAGAGTGTGAAGAAAAGGGAACCCTCCTACACTGTTCGTGGGAATGTAAATTGGTGTAGTCACTATGGAAAACAGTATGGAGGGTCCTGAAAAAACTAAAAATGGAGTTAACATATGATCTAGCAATCCCACTCCTGGTCATATATCTGGAAAATATGAAAACTCTAATTTGAAAAGATACATGCACCCCAATGTTCATAGCAGCACTATTTATAACAGCCAAGACATGGAAGCAACCCAAGTATACACACACACACACACACACACTCTAAAATATCACTCAGCCATAAAAAAAGAATGAAATATTGCCATTTGCAGCAACATGGATGGACCTAGAGATTATCATACTAAGTGTAGTAAGCCAGAGAGAGAAAGACAAATATTATATAATATCACTTACATGTGGAATCTAAAAAATAATACAAATGAAGCTATATACAAAACAGAAACAGACTCACAGACGTAGGAAACAAACTTACAGTTACCAAAGGGGAAAGGGAGGGTGGGAAGGGATAAATTAGTAGTATGGGATTAACAGATACAAACTACTATACATAAAATAGATAAGTAACAAGGATTTACTATAGAATACAGGGAACTATATTCAATATCTTGTAATAAACTGTAATGTAAAATAATCTGAAATATATATATATATTACATATGTATATAGCAAACTGAATCACTTTGCTATATACCTGAAACTGACACAGTATTGTAAATCAACTGTATTTTAATAATTTTAAAAAACCCCAGGGTACATCAAGCCCATTCACAAAGACTTGTGAGAATGACTGTCTAAGTCCTGCAAATGGGAAAGAAGCCTTAAAGCTGAAGCACAAAACTGACACATCAGAAAATCCTCTGGGATAGATTCAGCTATCCTAGAGCTATTTCTGATGCACTCAAGGAAAAAAATCCATCCACCCCATAAAGTAGCCTGTCTCTGCAGGTGTGCTATGGTGCACCTCTGATACAAACCCTTTTCCTAACATTTCAGGACAGGTTCCTACTTAAGCACAGTGGGATTAAAATACCCAAACATGAGAATAAAATTTGTCATATTCTTATATAAAATTATGTTCAACAAGTGATTTATAATTGAAGAGAGCAGACATTCTACCACATTTATTACAAAAAGCATCTATCAGTCTTCTCTTGTTCGGACTCGCATTTGAACATGTATTGGTTCAAAAACTTACTTTAAAACTAAATGCAAGTTAGCAGAGAGCCGAGGATCTGTAAACTGTGTTGTTCTGTTGTTATGGTCAACGAAATAAACTCTGCCTGTTGCTGTATTCCGGATCTCCCATCCAGGAGGCAATGGACCAAGCTCTTCACAATTGATGTTGCTAAGATCCCTGCAAAAACAAATATAAAATAAAAAATACCTCAGTGCTGGGCCTGCTGAGCCAAGCAAGTGTAAATGACACAGAACAATTCCATGAAGTCTGAGAAAATGTATTGTTTCAGAAACTTGAGACGTTCAGCTGGAATCTTTAATTCCCAATGGTTTAACAAACTTGCATACTCAAAACCCAATCCATAGATGGCTCAGAAACTTATCACACAGCCTACGTTTTTAGTGAGTTCATTCCTGGGCTTTAATGTAATTCAGGTTTTAAATTAATATAAAAGCAATCACAACATTTGCCAACATAAACTGTACTTCAATACTTGTCTGACAAAATATTGTTTTCCAAATGTCAGTGATATAAGGAATTAAATGTTTTCTAAAATTTCCCTTCAATTATTTCTTTCTTTACTACACCATAAAATCTGTTTAAATGTTCATTCCATGATTAATTTTAAGCTCTTCAACAAAGCAAAACTGGAAATGTTATTGAAATTGTGATCCTGGAAATAACCACGGTATATATTTTAAAGGATAACTACTCCATTTTGAATTCTGAAAGATATAAAGCTAGTGAATGAAGAACCTGTTTAAGACACCTTAGGAAGAATGTTCTAAGGTTTACTGCTACAATAAAAAAAGCAAAAAGACTTTTTGCTTTTTGGAGCAAAGACCACTGTTATTATATCATGCATTCTTAAAATACTATTATATATGACAAAGATTTATAGAACCTTAAAGAATGAATGAAATAAAAGCAGCATGTCTAATATAAATTTAAACTGTAACCAATAATTACAATGACAAATCTCATCAAAATTATGTTTTCAAAGTTAAACTAGAAAAATGTTTTCCTGAAATAACCTCTTCTTGGTCATAGTGAAAACATAATGATGGGCACCCAGAGATTTGTTGGAACAATGATTTTTAACTTGTGCTTATAGGTGCCCCAGAGATTCTTCTGCTACAGAACTAAAGATTGGAAAGAACACACTATTCTGAGACACTGCTAGTCTCAAAAGAGGCAAGGGAAAAAGTTCCAAGAATCCTCCTCAAATTTTTTTTAAGTGAATTAAACTGGAGCTGGTACCTGAGTGGCAGACAGGCAGAGTGGGGGGCTGCCAGAGGGTAGTGGTTAATTGGGAAACTCAGCCTCAGGCCAGCAGCAAGTTTGGAAAAGGAAATCTGGAACTTCCCCACGGAGAACTCAAAGGGAAGATGAAGTGATTCCAGGAAAAATTCCTAAATTCTCACTTTAGGTCCACAGAACTCCAACCAATTAAAATCAAACTCACAATCAAAGATCACCAAACACTTCAGAAAGGAATTCATGATGACTGAGTCAGTAGAAACAAAACCACGGAATTAGATCCCCAAGTACTGTCAGAGATCAAAAAGAATAGCTATGATATGCAATGTTTAAAACAAATAATAAAAGGGAACAATTACAAAGACAAACTATCACTGAGAGATTATTAAGAATGAACAGATAGATTTTTTTTAAATGGAACTTTTAGAAATGATAAACAATTATCATTCTTCGTAATCAAAGAATGAATAATGCTTTTGATGTAATGCAGAATTTCACTTTATATCATTTGATTTAGAATTTTATAAATTTATAGTCATACATGGGAGGGCTCTAAAGAATTGACGAGAAGCAGAAAACTGGAAACACTCTTTATGTGGAACTGGAAAATAATTAAAGGAAAATGGTATGTTATACAGCCATAAAAATTAATACAGATCTGTATTTTAAGACTACATAGTCAGTATACAATATAGTGAATAACAAAGCATTAATCATTATTTTAAAAAGAAATACAAAACATTCTAAAATGGTACTTCTCAGATAAATCTAAGTTTACTGGATATCTTTACATAAAGTTAAAGTGTCTGAGTGACACTATTTTATAAATCTCTTTGATTGAATAGTGATGATATTTTAATAGAATCTAAATATTTATAGTCTGCTTTGATAAAAGATTCTCCATACAAAAGACATATTCACTAAAGGATCCCCCCAAACAAAAGACATATATTTTAAGATAACAATTTGGAGCATAGAGACTAAAGAAAAGAAATATAATCCCAAGCATTATTTCATAAAGTCATTATTCAATACTCAATATGAAATATTCTTAAATCTTTATAGAAACCCCTTATTCATTAATGAAAAACCAACATTGTTTCCTCAGGAATAAGAACACACTGCCCACCGTGGTGCCAAAATCTCTCTGTTTCAACTTCCGACGCCAGCTTACACACCACTCTTTCAAAAGGCAGCTCAAGATCAGCTTTCACACTGTTGTAAATCATTCAGTTTTTTAAAAATATCATTTTTCTTCTAAACATTTCCTTCCAATGATTTTAAATTATGTTATAGAAAAGTTCGTTACTGACCTTCAACCTGATAAACAGAACCCAAAACACTTCTTTTTATAATTTACACATCAAAACTCTTATTTCTAAAAGTTAGGCACTTAGATTTTCCTCAGTGAGCTTATTAATAAAACAAAAATTTCCTCCCCACTATTTTTTTTAAATCAACAGCTTATATCATGAAGACACAGAAATGGCAACCTTGATACAATAATTAATGATAACACATTTCCTTGGCTGCCATCCTCAAAAGATTCTGATTAAGCTCTATCACAAAGTAAAACATTTTGGGAATTCCCTGGCGGTCCAGTGGTTAGGACTCGGTGCTTTCACTGCCGGGGCCCAGGTTCAATCCCTGGTCAGGGAACTAAGATCCCACAAGCCGCAAAGCGCGACCAAAAAAAAAAAAAGGATAACATTTTCATTATAATAGCTTTATTTATAAATAAACAGAGTATCAAAGCAATCCAAAATCAGCTAGTCACATCTGCTTTTAATTCAAAAACATGATTCTAGACAAGTAGAGCTCTGAGTACAAACTTTAGGCAGAAAAAGATCTCTTGACCCTCCACAGGACTTTTTTTTTTTTGAAGAGAGGAATGTTGCACTTAATATATAAAATATCCTCATCCGGGGCTTCCCTGGTGGCGCAGTGGTTGCGCGTCCGCCTGCCGATGCAGGGGAACCGGGTTCGCGCCCCGGTACGGGAGGATCCCACGTGCCGCGGAGCGGCTGGGCCCGTGAGCCATGGCCGCTGAGCCTGCGCGTCCGGAGCCTGTGCTCCGCAACGGGAGAGGCCACAGCAGAGGGAGGCCCGCATACCACAAAAAAAAAAAAAAAAAAATTAAAATATCCTCATCCAACAAAGGTATATGTATAGCTTACAAAGTTGATTTAGAATTTTACTTAGAACTCAACCTTTTTTTGCAGCTTCAACTGGACTACTTGGCACTCTCCATCTGTTCAGTAGAAAATAATTCAAAATAGCTAGTGGTTTAAAATGTATTATTTGATACTAAAATGTACCAGAAACTGTGTTAAACTACTAAATTGATTTTGTGTCATTCCATCTTTTTAAAGTTAAAAGATAGCTGACATTTTGGTTAGTAAATGCATTCAACGAGGCCTGCAATTCAAACATACAAGTTTTGGCATTTAAAATTAATTTGTTAATTGGGTTATTCCTTTTCTACATTAAAATGAAACTTGAAGATTGAATACACTTATATAAAGTTAAAATAAACATACCTTTTTTAAAAAAGCCTAACCAGAAATAAAAATATCAATTTACTACCCTTAAAAAAAAAGGGTATGTTTTTGTAAGGGTATGTATGTTTTCCCCAGGTCAATTTTCAAATTCCTAAAAGACCCACATTTTTGCCTCGATTTTTTTAAGGGGGAGAGGGACAGGAACTGGAGACTGGTTGGGTGGTACGGCACTGGGGTAGGGTTGCAGAGAAGAAAGTAGGACTTTCTACTAAATGTCAAACTGAAAATATGATCAGAAAGAGCCAAACTTTTACATCATCTATTTTAAGAAGTTAAAGATTAAATAATCAAATAAACCCTAGGTGAAATGGCTACTCAGTGCCATGAAGGGTATTCAGAATAAGCTCTTACCTAGGCACTCTTGGATCATGCCATGTGCTCACACCAGTCTGAGTGTGTAAGAAATACACCTGACCTTGTTGTGTTGTCCTCTGTTCTGTAAAATTAAGAAACACTAATAATAAAAACATATTCAGAATGTCCAAATCAAAAACAGCTATAAACACTAAGATGATATTATATTAATAGGTAAACCCTCCAAATTACCAATCTATTTTATTACAAAAGAACTGCTTTACAAATCACTTGTTCTGAACTCAGAACACATTTTCTCCTGGAAACAGTCTTATAAATGGTGGTGAGGGTCAAAGCCCAGCTATTTAAAAGCCAACTATGGTTATAATGTGGCTCAAATATTGAACATGTTGCAATGGAAAATAGAAAACAAGATTGTCACAGTACCAATAATTAAATAAAACAAACATGAAGAAATTATCTTTTATTTGTCTTAAATGTGGAGCCTAAGGGAAACAGAAGGGCTCAGAGGAAGAGGCTAACCAACTCTGGGGTGATTCTCAGGGATTTGCAGAAACTTTCAAAGAGTTTGCAGGCTCGTTATGCTTTTTAAATTATGCCTAATTTTATATCAAAACTTATGTTTTTTCTTTCCTTGACAGAGGTGCATTCTCAAGACTACATTTGGACTCAAACAGAAGCAAAAAAAGATGGAATATAGAAGAGACACCCTATAGCCTAAAAGAAGCAATGATGGAAAAATAATCAAGTTAGGAGCAGGAAGACTAAAGAGCACATATGCCTACTGGGGGAAAAAAAGCCGCAGGTAAAATTAAGTCAAAGCCCTTGGGGAGAGAGTGAGGAGGCCAGGGCAAAGAGAAGGAACCTGTGAAAGGGTTTCTTCAATGGTGGTCTGTAGTCTTTATTTACTTATGTTTTCAAGCAACAGAACCACCTTTTTTTTTTAAACAAAATCTAATGAAAAATTCCAATATATGAAACAATAAAACTATTGCTAATATTTATTAGTATAAATTTGTTTATAAACCTGTAATAAAAATCAATTTAAACTTTTAAAATTATAAATGTAAAAATGTTTAAAACTGGTTCTAGATGACAGCTGCAATAATTTCAGCCTTGGTACCCACTTTACTCCTATGTTTTGGTTGTACAAAAAAACTTTTTTTTAATCCAAATCACACAAATATTGTAAAAGTATAACCACCCCCACTCCAAACCACTTGCCTTATAATCGCAATTAAAAAGAATGCCAGGGCTTCCCTGGCGGCGCAGTGGTTGAGAGTCTGCCTGCCGATACAGGGGACACGGGTTCGTGCCCCGGTCCAGTAAGATCCCACATACCGCGGAGCGGCTAGGCCCGTGAGCCATGGCCGCTGAGCCTGCGCCCCGCAACGGGAGAGGCCACGACAGTGAGAGGCCCGCGTACCGCAAAAAAAAAGAATGCCAGGAGATACTTAATTCTAAGGTCTGGACATTAATAATAACAGCTAAATTTTAACTTCTCATGAAATTTCATTTATTTCTTGCAACAAATCTACATGGTTGGTAATAATATTTTCCCCACTTTATAGTATAGAAGATAAAACTGAGGCTCAAACAGGTTAATGTGCCCAGCATCACACAACTAATATATAGCAAAGCCAGGATATGAACCCAGCTGTTTCCCAAACCCATGGCTCTAGCCTCTGTGCTTTAAGTTAACCTGTGTGGCCTAGCTAAATTAATGGAAAAATTGGGGTTTTTTAAAATTAAATAGTTAAAATACTTAAAAAATAAAGTAAGAATGATGCATTTGTGTAAGTCTAAAAAAAAAACATTCTGGAGTAAAAATAAAAGTTAGATCAGGCAGTTCCCAATGTTGGTCACTAGGTGTCATCATCAGCCCAGAACTGTTTATCTAGAGGCTGTGGAAAGGGCAAGGATGTTAAGTAACTTGGTTAAGCTTTTAGCAAGACAGGAGAGAACAACTGAGGTCACATTACAAGAGTTCACAAGTTGCAATTAATTTAGGAAGTTCTGTATTCAACTATGAGAAGATTCATGTCATCTTTCACATGGAATTCTAAAATTTAGGAAATTATATAAGATTATAAGTACTTTTACACAAACACAGAAGTGACTAAATCATTTACAATAACCCAATCACTCAGATAACACAAAATTATAGACAATACAAATACAATATATAAATACCATCAGAAATATGCTTTTAAAATTATTTCTAAATATGCACGTCTAGAAAATTACAAGTCTGACTTCAGATTGCCATTATCAAGAAAAACACCATCTCACTTTTTACAGTGCCTGTTTACAAAGCAGTCTCACATTGTTTCATATGCTTCTCACAATACCTTTGTGAAAAGGAGAGGTATCATTCATCTCATTTCATTGTAATTGGGCAAAAAGGTTAAGGTTAAATGACTAGCCCAAAGTCAAAGTGTTGTTAGTCTTCTACCACTTCAAAGACTTTTCAAAGTTGGGGAGTTTTACATTTACTTTGATTTTCATTCAGAATTCCTAAACCCAGATTAATAACTTCTTTAAAAGTTGATTTTCTGCCTTCTTAGCAAGCTGAAATCAGTAAAACACACTTTATTTTTCCTCTGCTAGTTGTCATACCATAGCCTTCTGGTAGGTCTGGAGGAGTATGTAAATGTGTCCTGCTCATGTAATTTCTATGTCGTTGTGACCTGACTCTCCTCTCTGCCAGTCTGGGATCTGAAGACTGTCCAGATGTTGCACCATTTGTTCCACTAATTGGAGTGTTCTCATCAACAAAACAGCTAAGAGGTCTGCCAGGACTAGAATATTCAGATGCTGGTCTATCGAAAAGTAACAAGGAAAAAAAGTTACTCAACTCAGATACCAAAAGCAGAATTTTTAAGACAATGTATGTACAGCAGAAACAATCACTTGTAAGAAAATGGAATGATTAATACAAATATAATGACTCAAGAACTCTCAATAAAAGCAAACCCAAAGCCTCAAAACACCAAAGAAACCCAGGTGATAAGCAGATTATCAATTACGTATTCAAATCACTTTATATTGACTTTAATTACATTTCATATGATATCCGCGTATATTTGTAGATGTGAGTATGAGCTCACAAAGCCTTACTTGGCTTAGCCACAGGCGACCTCAGACCTGCGTCCCACCATTCTCCCACTCTGCCTCTGCCACACTGACATTCTTCCTCCTCCTTAAGCTTGCCATGGTCATCCTACCTTTAGTGCTGGAGAGTAGCCCTTCCTTCTACCTAGAGTGATTTTTTTCTTCTATTTTCCCTAGGCCAGACTCCTTTTTGTCATTCAAATCTTAGTTTAAGCTTAAATGTTGCCTCTAAGAGGTCGTTCCTGACCTTCAGATCTAAAGTAGTCACCCAGGCATTTGACAGTACCTCACCTTACTTCCTCAGCATGGCAGTTACTTCTGATATTTTTCTCATTTGCATCCTTGTTTTCGTCTGTCTTCCCCCACTAGAATATTTATTGAGAGAAGAAAGTCTGCCTAGTTTGTTCCCCACCATATATATTCCCTGCACCTAGAGTAGTGCTTAGCATATATTTAAGAGTAGTAGTTCAATAAACATTGAGTGAATAAAGGAAAGATAGTCTGTCTCTTCAAAGAGCTGCCAGTCTCTTGTAGGTCATCCAAACTAAGAGGATAATCAAGAGTTAATTTTTAAACTAACATTTACAACACAACTGACTTTATACATGTGGAAATTAAAGTCAATTTTATCAGTTAAATGAGAAGGAAATAGACTTCACTAAAGCACTGACACAAGTACACATTTATTTACACTCAGATATGATAAAAATAGGTTCTTTGACTTCCATAAAATCCTTGGCAGTTTAATACTAGAAATCAACTCTCAAATAAGCACTTTTTAAAATGGCAACATAAACTAAGCTTTCATCTGAGAATCACAGTATAATAGAGAAAACTTTGTGGTTCAATGAGTTAAGCAATTAATCCCCAATAAATACAAGTATAGCTAATGAGAAGCATTTGATGTTCTGTGTCATGTCTGGTGCCAGTTCTGCTCAGGGAAGAAAAAAAAAAAAAAAAAAGTAGAAGGAGCAAAACAAACACTGAGTAGAGGCGGCAAATAAACTTTTTTCTTATTCTGAAAAAAAAGGAAATCCAGCCACTTATCCTATTCATTTTCAGTTATTTAAAGAGCTTTCCTTGAAGCTTTCAAAACTTGTCTTGCATCCCCATGTCTTTACACATTAAGCTCCAGGAAGGCCTTTCTGCCTTATTCATGGTTATAGCCCAAATGCTGAACACAGTGCCTGGCATATAACAATTTGGTGAACTGAATGATAGCTGTTACCACTACCCTGAACACTTTTTATCACCTTCCCCTTACCTGGCTAAATCCTCATATTCTTCAGGATTTAGTTCAGAGACTCTCCTCCTTCAGAGTTTTCCTTTGCAAGTTCTACCCTCCTGCCCCCAACTCTAAGTCAGGTGCCCCTCCACATGGTCTCAGAGCATCTGGCTCTTATCTTGGTCAAAGACCTTACTGGACACAATATAATCATCCCCTGACATTACTGAATAAATGGAGATCCTGTATACATATTTTGTTACAGCCGTTCAATGGACTCAAAAATTTTTTTAAGAGTCCTAGAAATAAGATGACTTCTCAATGTATTCATTTAACTCATCTAATAAATATTTATTGAACACCATCACAGGCCATGGAGCTACAATAACAGGATGACCTGCTAAGCAATCTTTATTAAAAATAATCATGGCATTTGCTATAAGATCGATCTACTGATCTAGAGCAGTTTAAACCAAGAAAGGAAATCTGGTAAAGCTGACACATAAACAGATAGGGGACTTCAGGAGGGCAAACAGCATAGACCATGGGAAGATACTTGTATGTTCTTACCGTGTTGGGCGTTCCCATTGCGTAGTTCTTGTTATGTGGTTTAGGTATTGGATTCTTCCAGAGGCAGTTCGCCTTTCTTCCCAGCTTAAATAAAAATATTGAGAGATAAAGCAGTAATAGGAAGCCGGACATGGAATGTTTTTAGAACAAGCCAGGAAGACATTTGCTGTTATGAATCAGGAATGACAAATTGAAAAGGCAATGCACAGAATATAGGAATTGTTTCAACTTATTTTAGAACTGTACAGTATGCCTTCTAGAATTCTGAAGCTTTTAAAATATTTATACTGAGGTGTGACTAATATTTTCCATCAGCCAAATGGAGAATTTTTCAATGATGTCAACAATGCTCAATTAAATTATACTAATTTCTCCAGAATTTAGTGGGGGGAAAAAAGGCCATACTAAAAATAAAAATTATACATAATTTTTAAAAATTAAATTTAACTAGAAAAGTATATAAAAGCTTTTCAAAGCATTTAGCCTACCCAAACTAATTTTTAAAATCTTCATATTTTTATTTTCTCTTGCACATTTTCTACTAAAAGTTATGAATTTTTTTTAAGTATAGTTGACATACAATATTATATTAGTTTCAGGTATACAACATAGTAGTTTGACATCTATACACTACAAAATGATCACCAAGGTAAGTCTAGGAACCATCTGTCACCATACAAGGTTATTACAATATGGACTATATTCCCTATGCTGTACATCACATCCCCATGACTTACTTATTTTATGACTGCAAGTTTGTACCTCTTAATCCCCTTCACCTATTTCATCAATTTCCCCTCCTCTCCCCTCCCCTCTGGCAAACCAATACAGTTTGTTCTTTGTATCTATGAGTCTGTTTCTGTTTTGTTTGCTTTGTTTTTTAGATTCCACACATAAGTGAAATCATATGGTATCTGTCTTTGACTTATTTCATTTAGCATAATACTCTCTAGATCCATCCATGTTGTTGCAAATGACAAGATCTCATTCTTTTTTTTATGGCTGAGCAATATTCCTGTGTGTGTGTGTGTGTATGTGTGTGTGTGTAATACATCTTCTTTATCCATTCATCTATTAATGGACACTTAGGCTGCTTCCATATCTTATCTATCTTCCATATCTTATCTATTGTAAATAATCCTGCAATGAACAAAGGGGTGCATTTACCTCTTTCAATTAGTGTTTTCATTTTCTTAGGATACATACCCAGAAGTGGGATAGCTGGATCATACATACGGTAATTCCGTTTTTAACTTTCTGAAGAACCTCCCTACCATTTTCCACAGTGGCTGTACTGATTATATTCCCACCTACACTGTACAAGCGCTCCTTTTTCTCCACAACCTCACCAACATGGGCTATTTCTCAAACTAATTTTTTTTTTTTTTTTTTTTTGTGGTACGTGGGCCTCTCACTGTTGTGGCCTCTCCCATTGCGGAGCACAGGCTCCGGACGCACAGGCTCAGCGGCCATGGCTCACGGGCCCAGCCGCTCTGCGGCATGTGGGATCTTCCCGGATCGGGGCACGAACCCGTGTCCCCTGCATCGGCAGGCGGATTCTCAACCACTGCGCCACCAGGGAAGCCCTCAAACTAATTTTTTAAAAAGCAATAATGCCACTTCTTCCTCAATATCCTATTAATTCATATAACAAAAAAATTAGGCGAGTGACTATAGTTATGTTAATATTCCACCAAACCACTGGCAGAGGTTTGGAGGCCTTAAACAATAGAAAATAAAAAGATGCTAAACAGGTTTCTTCCCCTGTGATTACAATTATAGTACAATAATGTAGAACAAATTTAGAATAAGCCGTACAACTGTTGTAATCTCTCGATACTGACTAGTTATTTCATCCTAAACTTCCCCTTCAAAAGTACCATAATCCACCTCAAATCCATAAAAATTAAGATATATCAAGAAGCTAAAATGATCTATAAACAGACTTAAATTACAGCAATTTTTAATAGCTTACACAAAATGAGCAAATACCATAGCTTGGATTTGAAATTTCATGTCAAAAATAACTTAAAACTCAACCAATTATACACTTAAAATGGATATAGTTTATTGTATGTAAACTATACCTCATTGAAGTTAATTAAAAATACTTTGAAAATTAAAAATAAAATTGGTAAGGTGTCAGAACTAGTATGAAACAAAGATAGAGAGCAATGATAAAAAGCATAAGCTTTGGAATCAAGGCTTAAATCTGTGTTCCAGTTCTGCCATTTCTATGTGGCCTTTGGCAAAACACTTAACCTGAGTCTCAGTTTCGTAAGTCTGTAAAACGCA
Organism: Physeter macrocephalus; assembly: GCF_002837175.3. NCBI lineage: Eukaryota > Metazoa > Chordata > Mammalia > Artiodactyla > Physeteridae > Physeter > Physeter macrocephalus. Next base: position 121,333,378 of record NC_041227.1, read on the forward strand.
TGAGGGTAATAATAGTAGTAACAGTAGTAGTAATAATAGCTAATTATTTATTAAGCACTTACTCTATGCAAGACATTGTGCTACGTGCTTTACATGAATGATTTCATTTAATCCTCACAAGTACTGATGGCGTATATACTATTATCATTATCCTCTTTGATAAATAAATATACACCAAAGCTTACAAAAGTCAAATAAATTGATTAAACTCATAAAGCTACTAAACAGAAGAGTAAGGATTGGAACCCAAATGGTCTAATTCCAGAATCACATTATGAGAATTAAATGATCTAATGTATATCATGTGATGATATATATGTAATGATAAATGATATAAAGTTCTTATAACACTATTTGACACTTGCAGGCTCAATAAATGTTACTATGTTATTGTAATTACTATTACACAAATTCTGTATCCCATCCCTCTAAATAGAGCAATGCCTCAGATTCAGCACCTACATGCCTTGTTTTGAATAATTTAATCAATCAAAAAAGTTTTCCTTTTGAATATATAATATTTACAGGAGATTTAAATTTGTCAAGAAAGTTGATTTGTCTCCTAGTCAAAACTCTTAAAAAAGAAATGTAACATATCTAATTCATGGCTTATTTTACGAATTTGTTGTGATAAGATCCCTCACTAATTTTCTAAGTACAAGGAAAACCTAGATTTTGGAATTGATCAGCAAATTTCTAAACTTAAATATAAACACCAACTTATTTCTCATTATTTTAGTGATTTTATCTAATGATTTTTGCTTACCCATCTGGTAAATCATTATCAAACAAACGACTGCAGTCCACAACTTGTCCTCCTGTGCCTATTCGGTCTCTGGACTGAAGACTTACTATTAAACAACAAAAACATTACTAAGAGTCACAGAACTAGAAAGAATTACTGCAATTTAAAATATTTCTCTTTGAAAGACACCTGTTTTAGCTTATTTTAATACTTAAGAACGAACTCTTTGGTTTCTACTAAATTCTGCAATTTTTCTTTAATTTATTTTTTTTGGCTGTGTCGGGTCTTCGTTGTGCACGCAGGCTTTCTCTAGTTGCGGCAAGCAGTGGCTACTCTTCATTGCAGTGAGCGGGCTTCTCACTGCGGCAGCTTCTCTTGTTGTGGAGCACAGGCTCTAGGCGCACAGGCTTCAGTAGTTGTGGCTCGCGGGCTCTAGAGCGCAGGCTCAGTAGCTGTGGCGCATGGGCACAGCTGCTCTACAGCATGTGTGATCTTCCCGGACCAGGGCTCGAACCCGTGTCCCCCGCACTGGCAGGCAGATTCTTAACCACTGCGCCACCAGGGAAGCCCCTGCAATTTCTTTGTCCATGAGATTTTTCTCTTTAAGGTTTTCTACACTTTATCATGTTCATGGAGGAGAGTCTAACTCCTTTTTTCTCATCCTAATGGGGCAACGCAAGGCCACTAGTGCACTTAAAAAGAGGCGTAACACATGAAAGGTATATTTGTGTGTTCCACATTTTTGAGTTTTTAACTTCCTTCTCAATCTAAGAATGACAGGAATTATGAATAACGCTGTACTGTAGATATTTCCCTGCAATAACCAGAATAGGGCTTTTGTTATGATGCTACTTTGGCAACTCTCTATGAACCTAATTCACTGCCTTGTAAAACTAAGTCCTTCAAGTCCTTTCCGCAACTAAAACCTCTCTGATAGGTTCATATAATGCAATCATGTTATTCTAAATTCTGCTCTATAATGCAATGGTAAGATTCCAATTGCCTGTTACTTCTTTAAGAAGCTTCAAAGGAGCCCACCTCAGTGCCCTACCATTCTAGGTATCTTGATCAAATCTCAATCAATTCTTAAGATAAGTCTCAGGAAATTTTATATAAAGGGGCCAATTCAAGATAACCCCACTAGCCCACTAAATGCCTTATGAGTAAGGTATCAATTTTTCCCTTTCTCCAATCAGTGCTATACTACCATTCTATTTTTTTCTATTAGTAAAGATTACTTTAAAACTGCAAAGCATTAAACTGGTTTTTCTTACTCAAGAACCAGTTTGAGAATTACTTTCAGAAAACCTTAGTATCATCTATAAAGTCTATCTCAGTGTTCTACTGTATTTATATACTTTTAAAGAATTCCTTCCTAAAGGATCGATAGTTCTTCACATTAGGAGCCTATTTTTTACATTATTTGTATTTTTTTTGCTTTTAAAAAAAATTAAGTTGTCCTAGATTCTGCATCCACTATTTGAATAATTTTACATGACTCATTTAATTCATGCCAATACAATGAAGCTGCAGTTACTGTACTTTGATTTTAAAGGTATTTAGAGTTTAGGTCAGCTTAAATAAAGCCAAAATTCACATAACTTTCAATTCCACACTTACCTACTATCTGTCCTCTAACTGTATCATTGTCATTTGGCCCAAGTTTGCATAGATCCAACCTCTGATCTATTTCAAATCAACAACAGCAAAAGGCAAAAAATAAGTTGGTATAAGAGATTCTCACATCTACAGAGTGATAGTAAATTTCTACAAGCCACTGGAAATCAGACCAATCATTTAAAGAATTAATCAAGTTTTAATGAGACAAATGTTTAAAATTCTCTAACTGCGTACATAATATTAGTATAAATGTCTTGACAAAAGTTTTGACAAATTCAGATTTCAAAAACCATGACACTGGTGCCAACATGCAGTATTTTCTCTCCAAAGATTTCAGAACACTTCGGTCTAAGTCTTAGCTTGCCACTTAATAGTTTTGTTCTTAAGCAATTTATCCCCAAGTCTCGATTTTCTCGTGTATAATTGTAGTACTTACCTCCTATTAAGGATTAAATCAGATGGTTATGTAAAACTCTTAGCACAGTACCTGGCACCTAAGTGTCCAATAAATGTTAGTTGTTGTCATTGTTTGTTTGTTTTTTTATTTTTTGCGGTACACGGGCCTCTCACTGTTGTGGCCTCTCCCGTTGCGGAGCACAGGCTCCGGACGTGCAGGCTCAGCGGCCATGGCTCACGGGCCTAGTCGCTCCGCGGCATGTGGGATCCTCCCAGACTGGGGCACGAACCCACGTCCCCTGCATCGGCAGGCGGACTCTCAACCACTGCGCCACCAGGGAAGCCCGTCATTGTTATTTTTTATCTAACCATTTCACATAACTCCCCCAAGTATAATAATAACATAAGGCCAAGTATAAGAAGCCAAGTATAAACTAACATAAGGGTTTGAGTTCTGGTACTAACTCATTTAGAAGCAGCTCACTTCTTCTCTCATGCCTCATCTATAAAACAGATGTAACACTGGCCTGGCTAGTTACAGTAAGGAACAATGTCACCCACTGCATGTTGGTTTTACTTTGATTTCAGCACTTATAACTGAATTCTCTTTATAGCTGCATGCCATCTGTCTACTTAAGTAAATCACGAATTGATAGAAGGAGGAGACCGTATCTTAAGTTTTTATATTCTCCACTCCAACCTGATAGAATGGAACTACATCAGGTGCTTAATAAATTAAATATTACTACACATCAAAAAGGTCATATAAATTACTGCAATGAAACATTCACAAGCAGCAGAAAGAAAATCTGTGCCCCACCTGGCTTATTTTTCCCTTTGCAAAATAAATGGACACTAATAAGACAGCTGTACAGAGGACCTGTGCAGAGCGATGCCTCTTCTGTTCAGCCCTCGTAACGTGTCCTGCTCCCAGTGCCAGCAGGCCTCTGCCCTGGCTTCTCAGAGGACAGGATTCATGCCTTTTTCACCTTTCTGTCACTGGGCTTTCTAACAGTACCTGACACTTTAAAGGTTCAATAAATGTTGGCTAAACTGAACCAGAAATAAGGTCATACATGTGACCTATAAGTCTTCAGTTTGCCTGCTGCATTGGGTTAGAATAACATGGTTCATTTTGTTTGTTTTGTTTTTTGGGTTTTTTTGGCTGCACTGTACAGCATGTGGGTTCTTAGTTCCCCGACCAGGGATCAAACCCATGCTCCCTGCATTGGAAGGCAGAGTCTTAACCACTAGACCACTGGGCAAGTCCCAAAAATGGTTCATTTTTTTATATGCTAGACCTTTTCCAATCCCCACATCTTCTACCTCCTGTTGGTCACCCTTTCAACCCAGAAATATAAGAAATTCTCAGGTGCCTTTAAATTCCCCTCAGAACTTCTAGCTCAATTTTCTCCTTTTTAATTTTTAACAGTAATATTTTTATAACTGGGTTGTGGTATCATACTACATTAAAAGGGGTCATCTCTTAATATTATATATCTAACATTCAAAGCTAAATTCAAACTATTTTTATTTATTAATTTCCTTAGCTGGAATCTATGTGAATTTTTGCTTAGAATAGGCATCTGGACTACAATCCCATGACAACAGCTAGCAATAATTTTTATATTATATAAAAAAGAATTCTGTAGAAAAAGAAAAAAACTTTCTGCTGAAAAAGATATTTCCATCTATGTCCCAATGGAAATACCCCCCAAAAGATGCTCTGTCATCTGGTTACATGAATTACACATACACTAACAAGTCAACTTGTCAACCCAATATAGAAATTGCTTCTAATGTCTTGATCTTGGTCTAATCTTGTAAATGACCAGTTTGGTGAAAAATTAAGCTACAGTTAAGCAGTTAATACAGCTGTCTTACACTCAAAATAATGTCTTACCTTTATAACTTTTAATTTTTCAGAGCAGTTTTATATGTCATTTTTATTCACTAATAATTCCCCTTTAACTGTTATATTAAACACTCCAATGACCTAAATAAAACTCCCTTTATCTCACAAATCCACCTAAACTAGAGATGAGTGCTAAGAAATAAAAAAGACATTTAATACTTTGATACCTTTTTACTTTTTTTTTTTTTAGCCGCGTCACACTGCATGGCTTGTGGAATCCTAGTTCCCTGACCAGGATGAACCCGGGCCCAAGGCAGTGAGAGCACAGACTCCTAAACCACTGGACCACCAGGGAATTCCCTCTTTTTATTCTTCTGGATATCAGTCATTTCTTAGCACTTATAAATTCACTGGATACTAAGTATCAGCTCTGATTCATTTCTAGGTTTCACATATTTAAAATGTTTCATTCTTTTTAAAAAGTCAACAAAGTAAATTTAGACCAGGAATTTTTACCAATGTTTCAAACACACACAGGAAATTAAGTTTTTGGACCCCTGCCTCCCCCATCAAAAAATACACATATAGATATTTAAATATGTATATTTAAATTTTTAAAAGCACTAGTATCTACTCACAACCAGTGTCTTTGAGGCGGTTGATGGCATTGGAAAGAAGACGAACACAACCAAGAAATCCAGCACCTTGTTTTTTATGGATCTTCTTGTGATTCCATACACTGATCGTAACTGAATCAGACTTTCCAATATACCTATATAAAACAAAATGACTGCATGAGTAACTTGGCAATTATGAGTAGTATAAAATTTTTCTTTTGTTTTTGTAGTCTAAAGTCACAAATGCTTGAGTATGGCTAGATAATGCAAAATATGTTTGAATTCAGTCTATCCACAGGACTGAATTTAAATTTTTTTTTAATTCTAAAGTAAAATCTAAAAAGAATTTTTAATATATTCTTTATCATACCTGCCACTCTCAGGCTGAGTAACAATTTTTGTTAGTAAAAAAAAAAACTATTTTAGTAGCTAGTGTCAAATAATCCTATGGAAGTTTATGATTATTTCTTTCCAAAAACAAAAATCTTAGAAAAACTTTTATCACAGTTACATTTTAAATACACTTCAATGACATGACCTAGTACCTCAGCGAATACTCAGTTCATTTTCAAGAGGCATTGTCAAGGCTGACAGACCAAAAATCTGACATACCTGTTATGTTTTAAAATGCTGTAGAACAAAAGCTGATTGTAACGCTTTTCCCCTGCTTCTCTCCTGTATGCAGGCCTGGAGCGAGCAGGACTCTTGCAGATTTCACTTCACTGCCTGCAGACAAGCAGAGCAGGGAAAAGCGTTACTATACTTGTCTGTGCATATACCTGTAAGTATGGAAAAGCTCTACCACAGCCAATTGTTAACATGGTGTCATCCCATGAGAAAATATAATAAAATAACATAATTATATCAGTAGAACCCTAAATTTCAATGACTCTAAGAGGTCAAATTTTTGGTCCAGCAACCTTGACCTTAAACTGTCATTCAATAAAGCAGTAATATCAGAAAAATTCACCTGGTATATAAAAAAGCCTAGACCACTTAAGTAACAACTAAAACTTTTAAAAATAAATTTATTTATTCATTTATTTAATTTTGGGCTGCACTGGGTCATCACTGCTGCATGCGGGCTTTCTCTAGCTGCAGTGAGTGGGGGCTACTCTTTGTTGCGGGGCGCAGGCTTCTCATTGTGGTGGCTTCTCTTGTTGCAGAGCACAGGCTCTAGGCGCACGGGCTTCGGTAGTTGTGGCTTGCGGGCTCTAGAGCGCAGGCTCAGTAGTTGTGGCGCACAGGCTTAGTTGCTCCGTGGCATGTGGGATCTTCCCGGACCAGGGCTCGAACCCGTGTCCCCTGCATTGGCAGGTGGATTCTTAACCACTGCGCCACCAGGGAAGCCCTAAAACTTTTAAATGAGTAACATGAAAGGCACACTTGAGGCCCTGGATCCAGCTTTGTTAAAGCATGCCTACCCTTCTAGACTTTTAATTATGCAAGCTAATACTTTTTTTTAATTTAATTTTTATTTTATATTGGAGTATAGCTGATTTACAATGTGTTAGTTTCAGATGTACAGCAAAGTGATTCAGTTATACATATACATATATCTATTCTTTTTCAGATTCTTTTCCTATAGGTTATTACAGAATATTGAGTAGAGTTCCCTATGCTACACAGTAGGTCCTTGTTGATTATTTTATATATATAGTAGTGTGTATATGTTTAATTATGCAAGTTAATGCTTTTCAAAAATTAAGCCAATTTGAATTTCATTTCTGTTGCTTGCAAATGAAAAAATCTGGACTAAAATAACATTCAGTATGCATGTATCAATTTTCAAATAGACCTAAACAGACTTAACTTGGCAAGTATGTACCTGCATAATAGGTAAAAATTCTAGAATCAGAATCAGGTATTAACCAGCTAAATTGCCCCAAACCAAACAATAAAAAAAAAAAAAAATCACACTCAATCAGTTTCCCAACTGATAAGCCTGATATACAGGTATGCTAAAATATTGGTTCCCTGAGGCCTTAGAGCAGCCCACCCACCACTGGCTTAAGCATCCTTTTGGGAGGCTGGATGTCAAAGCCCAGAGAGACCTTGGGAACATACATTGAAGACAAGGGAGCTTCTGTCAGCCTGTATCCTTGACTGACTGTGTGACAGTGTCTTGCTTCCCTGCCAAATGGACCTTATATACAAAATATACTTCTATTGTATTAAACCACTGAAAATGTGGGGTTGTCTATTATATCAGTCTATTATATCTAACCAACACAAGGGACAAATCATAAAGTGCCTTGTCAGCCATAGTATGAACTCTGGCTTTTACTCTAAGTAAGACAGGAAGCCAATGGGGGATGTGGAACAGGAGAGTAACCAGATTTGATATACATTTTGACAGGATCATTCTAGCTGCTGTGTTGAGAAAGACTGTAGCAGCAGCAAAGCTAGAAAAGCAAGGACTCTGAGGGGGTCCACAGGAAAACCACAGCCTGTGAGCCAAATCCAGCAAGCACAGGGTTTAGTACAATTTCACTTTTTTTCCCCAAGGAAAAAAATTTTTTTAAGTTTGAAGGCCATATTAAAAATACTTACAATGTCTGTATCTCTCCATTCACATTCTCGCTTTTCTAACATAAAGTTATTTTCTATTTGACGGCTTCCTTCATAATCTTGGAACTAGTTTCTTTGCCATTCTTGGCTCCCTCTAAGCCATTCTTCACATTACAGCCAAAGTGTCCAGTCTTGGATATAAATCTGATAATAGCATTTCCCCACTTAAAACACTTTCATTGCTCCCTATTGCTTTTAAGAGAGTATTCAAACTTATTAATAGGCTTTCAAGGACCTTCATGAGCTGGCTCCCGCTTGCCTCCTACCACACTCCCCTTACCTTACACGTGAACTTACCAATGCTGCCTCTCTGAACTGTTTTCAGAATCACGTTGTCTTTCACCTCTGGGTCTTCACACAGACAGCTTTTGCTTAGAGCCTTCCCACTTTCTCCGTCCTCAAGTTTACTCCTATTTAAGGTCTAAGCCTAAATGCCACTTTTTCTAGGAAGCTCTCCCTAGCTCCTAAATCTGTGTCAAGAAGTTCTATATGTTTCCACAGCACCCTATACATATTCTCATCACACTGTTTATACTTTCCTATTTCTTGTCTTTATACACCACGTGGCTGTAAGCTTGGAGGACTATGTCTTGTTCACTGTTGTAGCTGGGTCCCTGGCTGAATTTAGATCTGACTGAAGCTAAAAGAAATGGCTTTAAAGAGTCTGATCAAGGGAAATCCCTGGTGGCCCAGTGGTTAGGACTCTGTGCTGCCACTGCAGGGGGCACGGGTTCGATCCCTGGTCAGGGAACTAACATCCTGCAAGCTGCGCAGCACAGCCAAAAAAAGAAAAGAAAAGAAAGAATCTGATTAAGAACTCAAAAGCTTAGCTACATAGATAGTAGGTAAAGACAAGTGGAACATTCGGAAGAAAAGCTGATGTTGATAAAGCATGAAATAGAATGACTGTGAAGCTTAAAAGGCTAAACACTTGGAAAGTCAGGATATCAGGACATTTAACATGTTTATAACCTGGGAGATGTTCACAAAATGGGAGAAGTTTAGAGAGCATATAACTGAATTAGCAACCTGTAGAAAACTGAAACCTAAGCCTGAAAGGAGCAATAGACTCCCTGAAACAAGATTATTACTGCCACCAAGCCCCGAAATATTCCCAAACTGTAAGCCCAATATACTCTGATGGTGATGATGAGGCTGAAACAGAATAATAAGTCAAAGTATTTAAAAGGAATGGAAAGTGTAAATCAACTACACCTCAATTTAAAAAATTAAAAAATAAAATAAATAAAAGGAATGGAAAGACCTCCTGAATCCTTTCCCCAACCTAATTCATCCTCAAAACCTGGCAGCACTCAGGGACACTAGGTACAGCTGAGGGAGGAGGTGAAATTCTGTAATAAAAACAGGGTATTAAGAAGAGGTTAATCTAGTGAATGGAGAGACCTCCTAGCATCCCTATGCCATTCAGATCCATGAACACAAGCATCCAAGAATACAGCCCCCAGGAAGGAGAGGAAGAATTCTGTGCAGAAAATGTCACAGTTACTCCTGATTACCCTACCAAGCTGATCAGCTCTACCCATGGGTAGAGAGTTTCCAATCAACATTTAAGTGCCTCCCCTTAAATATAAAAAGACAGAAATCCAAACCAAACTAACAGAGAAAAAAGGAAATCTGAGAAAAGAGAGGCAATACAACAGAAAAAAACTACAATTATAATACTTCTCTCATCAGAGAAGATATTATGTCTAGGAATAAGAGTAAGTTATGAAAAAGGAACAGTCAGAAAGCAAAATGATATGCGAAATTTAAAATTTGAGAGCAGAAATTACAATAAATAGGAATGCTGGAAAACCAAGTTGGGAAAACAGCCCAAATATTTCATGGTAGTTTTTAATTTTTTACTAAAACAAAAATTTTTTATTATAACTTTTTTTTTAACTAAGATAAAATATGAGAGAAAAAAGATAGGACAACTAAATGATGATCAATTCAGGAGGGATAACATCCAAATAATAGGAGTTCTCGAAAAAGTAAAAGAGAGAAAGAAATACAATGGAGAAGAGGAAATCATCTATAGATGATTAAATAAATAGAAAAGTTTCTCATAACTAAGGAGTTTAAGTATCCAGATTAAAGTCACAGTAAGTATCTAGTACTATATTTCAGATATACCAAGTCTATCGTTAAAAAATTTAACATCAGGCATAAACAGTGTACCCTGAAATCTTCCAGTGGAAAACAACAATCATGAAGGACCAAAATCAGGATGCCATCAGCAATACTCTAAACTTGCGCTGTCCAAAATGGTAGTCACAAGGCACATGTGGCTACTGAGTACCTGAAATATAGCTAGCCCAAACTGAGGCACTCTGTTAATGCAAAACAAACTCCTGATTTCAAAGACTTCGTTGTTTTTTGGTTTTTTTATTTAAAGGCCGCACCACGCAGCATGTGAGATAGTTCCCCGACAAGGGACTGAACCTGTGCCCCTGAAGTGGAAGCGCGGAGCCTTAACTACTGGACCGCCAGGGAAGTCCCTCAAGGACTTTGTATAAAATAAACAAAAAGGGCTTCCCTGGTGGCGCAGTGGTTGAGAGTCTGCCTGCTGATGCAGGGGACACAGGTTCATGCCCCGGTCCGGGAAGATCCCACATGCCGCGGAGCGGCTGGGCCCGTGAGC
>NC_041227.1:121343845-121358575 GCF_002837175.3 Physeter macrocephalus
AGCCTGTGCTCCGCAACGGGAGAGGCCACAACAGTGAGAGGCCCGCGTACCACAAAACAAACAAACAAACAACTCGCTTATTTTACTTTGATATCATGTTGAAATGAAGATATTTTAGATAAATAAAACATATATTAAGTTTAATTTCATCTGTTTCTTTTTACTTTTTTTAATGTGGCTACTAGAAAATTTAAAATTACAGATAAGCTCCCATTTGTGGCTCACATTGTATTTCTATTCAGCAGTGCTGATCTAGACCTAGAAGACAGTGGAGTAATGTATTCAAAATTTGAAGGGAAAGTGATGTCTCACCTAGAAGTCTATACTCAGACAAACTATCAACCAAGTAAGAAGACAAAATATATCTTCAGACAAAATCTCAAAGAAATTTTCCCCATCTTTGTACTCTTCTTCAAGATAACAATGGAAGACATACTTCACCAAAACAGGGAAGTAAACAGAAAAATAGGAAGTCATTGGACTTAGAAGAGAGAAAGGAAATTCCCAACATAATGATAAAGGCAAGTTCCAGGACAACTGTGCAGAAGGTCTTAGAGAACTATCAGTCCAGACTGAAGTAAAGGATAGAAGCTCTAGGAGGGCTATCTCCAAGAAGAAAACAAAGCCAATAGACTATCTCATGTGGTGAACATAAATAAGCAGAGGAGATGTTCAGTACTTTAAGAGAGTTTGTGAATTTCTTAATGAGATGGAAAACTAAACAAATGGCAAAGTTAGACAGTTATTAACTTCATAAAAACAGAAGTTGGGCTTCCCTGGTGGCGCAGTGGTTGAGAATCTGCCTGCCAATGCAGGGGATACGGGTTCGAGCCCTGGTCTGGGAAGATCCCACATGCCGCAGAGCAACTGGGCCCGTGAGCCACAACTACTGAGCCTGCGCGTCTGGAGCCTGTGCTCCAGAACAAGAGAGGCCGCGATAGTGAGAGGCCCATGCACCGCGATGAAGAGTGGCCCCCTTGCCACAACTAGAGAAAGCCCTCGCACAGAAATGAAGACCCAACACAGCCAAAAATAAATTAATTAATTAATTTTTAAAAAACCAGAAGTTGTCAAGAAAGAAAATGTAATCACTGCACACCACGTGACTCAGTTATAAATATTTACATGATCATAATAGCATAAACACAGAACAATACTGTAACCGAAAAGGTTCAAATAACTATACAGGAGAACTGGGAGAAGGAAAGGGTCATGTGGATGTTGTAGGCATGGGATGAGAGATATCAGCTGTAAAAGCTAAATCATTTTCTATGGTAGAAAATGTAAAAATAATACCTAACACGAAATAAATATATATTTATATTAAATGCTATAAATAAGCATGATATCTAGAAGCAGAAGAAAATTCTAGAACAAACAGCCAAAGTTATTGAAAACAGTTACCCTGAGAATTGGAATCAGGAATAAGAATGGGACAGTGAACTGCATTTTCCCATTAAAAGACCTACAGTACCATCTGCTTTTTTAAAAACAGTACATATGCTACTATGATTAAAATAAAGAAGAAACCATCCATATAAGAAACAAAAAGAATGCCTATGAGTGTACTCCAGTTATGATTTCTGATTTATACTTATAACTGACCTAAAGTGAATTAATACCTTTATTTGATTGAAAAAAAGGTGGGGGGGTTGCTCTATATTGTGTATCCATTTTGTTCTTCATGGGCTTATTAAGCATAGCTCACCTTCCAAAACTAGCTATCAATAAGCCAAAGTACTTTCACACTAGGTTTTGCATCCCTCTGTGAGGACCAAATTACACCACAGATCAAACTCAGATCATATTCAGTGATTCTTTTCAAAGACTGTATCAAATAACAGTGATTCCATGTTTCATTTCAAATAAATCGTTTAAACCTACAGGTCATAATGCTGATTCCATTTTGGATCAAGTGTATTCTTCACAGTATCTGTAGAATGGCACTGCCCAGATCCATCAACCACCACCTTAGCAAATGGATCAGGAAGCCCTGTGGGAAAAAAATGGAGGGTTCTTTTTTAATTAAAGAATATTTTGATATGGAAGATTAATTATATAAAGATTAATATTTGCTAGGAAACAAAAGATTATTCCATTCTTCATTAAAAGTTTAACAATAAGCTATAAATGAAAAGTGGTCCATTTTAAAACTAAGACTAAAGTTAGTTCTACATTAAATATCAAAAACTACATTTTTTTCTTGCTCCTATCTCAAAACACGCTCAGCTTAAACTACCAAAGTCTAGAGATTACTTTATAATGTACAAGTTATCATAGATCTTTACCAGCCCTTTAACCCCAGAAAGGTGAATGCTTAAAACATCGCTGGCTCTCTTAGAGCTTTCCCACGGTCTCCCTTAGTAGCTCATTTAAAGAAAGAGCTTATTAAAGTTTTCACACAGTAACACGGGCTACAGAGATACCAAATTAGCCAAAAAGTTTTAATGATTAACTATCATGAGTGATGAGAAACTGAAACAAAAAATTTAATACCCTGCCTTAAAAGAGTGTACTATCTAATTGGGAAAATTAAAACACCATACATTAAAAACAAAAAACAAAAAAAAACTCCTGAGAATAAACAAGTTTTTGACCATACTGATTATAAAGAAAGCACTTATAATACTATGTCAGACACTATTCTAAGTGCTTTACATATGTTAAATCTCTTAATCTTCAAAATTACCCCATGGGGTAAATACTACTATTCTATTTTAGTGATGAGGAAACTGAGGCACAAAGGGGTTAATTAATTAGCCTGAGGTCACCCAGTAGTAAGTGGCAGAGGCAGGGTCTAAAGTTTAGATTCTAAACACATGCACACAGAGTCTGGATCTTGATTTCATGCACTTAACCACTATGCTGTATCACACCTCTCATTTACTATGTAGTTCAACAGTGAGTACAAGAACTCAGAAAAGCAGGAGAACAAGTTGAGTGTGAACAATAGAAAAAGGCTTTCTTCTCCCCCCACTTTTTGAGGGGATGGGACTCATCTGGGCTTCAAAGGACAAACAGGAGGCGTTCCAAGGAGGGTATAACAATATTTGAAGGACTTTGAGGGGTTTAATCAAAGCATTTGTCCTAAGGTGTAAAAGTAAATACTGTTGGAGAGATAAGACGGATCCAGTAAGAGAGGCTTAAAAGTCAGAAAATAAAGGCTTGGAATGACTGAGGTAGAGAACAGGGAGCCACTTAAGATTCTTGAGCATGGCTATAAATACACTGTCATATTTGTCTACTAGTGGTATTCAGAGAAGAAAAGATTAAAGGTACAGAGAAGCTGTTGTAAGCTTCATACAGTAGGATGAGTAGAATTCTAAAAGTCAGGGGACGAAGGTGGAACTAAATAAAATGTTAGAGACCACAACAACAGTTTAGATGTGAGACATACTGAGATACTGTAAATTTCCTAGGGACAGCTAAAGACACTAAAACGAAATGTTGCTAAGTGTTGATAATTGCAGAAATTTTGTACCTTGATATATCTATGCTAATTTTTTTAAAGTCACGATACAAATCTGCCAAGATTTAAGGCCAGACAGAAACACCTAGCCAGTTTCCCAATTCTATGATTCTGTGATCTGTCAACTTCAAATAAGTAAGAAAAGACTAATATTTAAGAGTATTAAGTATTCAAGAAAAAAACTGGCAAGTTAGGGTAGCAATCTATTTAACTATATTGTTTAACTAAGTTTAGCACTATTCATATTAGTATTTCAATAATACCTAACCATTTGTAGATGTGTCTAATGGAAGAATACTTTCCCCTCTACCTTCAATAACATTAAGTATTTTTTTCCTGGGAGGAATCCATTTTATCTTGTTCTTCTGATTCTACCATCTAAACAAATAAACAGATAAATGTATGTCTGCAAGCAAAAAAAACCAAAAATCACATTTCTAGCTTTCCCTTTAGATGGTGCTTAACTAGTTAAAGAATTAGGACTGAGAAAAACAACATTTTCCACATAGAAGTCACTAGGTGTGGCTTCCAGATCCTTATTTAAGTATGAAAGTCTAAGTCCCATCCTCCTGTGTTTCCCTTCTGTTAAATAGTACAAAATACAAGCTCTATTCCCTAACAAAAAAAAATACCTAGGTTTCAACTTACCTGATTATATTATTCTACAAGAATTTAACTTGAGAGCCAAGTTCTTCCAGTGTAGTCAAAGATATCAAGTTTTCAGAAGTTAGTGACACCTCTAGCGGTAAATATGAAGTGGCTAAAGTATTTTCTGTATTTTTAAAAATTTCTCAATTCTCCCCATCAGTTCTGAGTCATATAAAATAGCTAAAGCTCAGGAACTTCCTCACTACACTAACGCACTTAATGAGCTGCAAATAATGAAACAAAAATTTCAACTTAAGAGTTACTTACCAGAGAAAATAAAGCTTTATTTTTGATTGGGGAAGAAAATATACATTCAACCAACCATGTTGCAGCTCACTGACTTCGATTTGGCCCCTATACAAAACTTAACAAAGTACCTTACACACAAAGCTTTTACTTAAACGTTGCATAAAAGACAGAAAGAATTTGACAGTAATAAAAACATTCTTGTAAAAACACAGATAACGGATAAATGGATAGATATGTGATAAAGTTAATGGCAGAATCTAGATGATGGGTATTCACTGTAAAATTCCTTATATGTTGCTATGTGTCTGAAATTCTTCCTGCCAAAATTTTGGGGGAAGGGGGATGTACTGTACTTTTATTTTTAAAAGCCAGTAAGTTTGAAAATAGTTCCAAAAAATGAGTTAGCAAAGCTTTTCTCAGCAAAGGTAGATAACCCTGGAATAAATAGTATTATCTCAAATTATACAAATTCCAAAAGACAACACATGGCACTGCATTTTTTTCTATAGTTAAATATATTTATATATACACATATATATATAGTCAGACTATAGTCATGCTTCATATTAAAATTTACATTTCCCATTCAACACGATTTAAACTGATTTACAAGCAAAAACAACTATATTACAGTATCAATAACTGCATTCTGATCAATAAATGCACACTCTCACTCAAATTTAATTAAGAGATTTAGGAACTATTATTTAACTCTTCCTCTGAAATTAATGTGGGCAACCCTCAACTTATAAACAGATCAAAAATAAATATAAATCTATCACAGCAGGAGGACCTCTGCCACTGTGAACCTGTGGGATATTCCATCCTTGGCTGAGTCCCTTCTGAAGGCCTCAGGATTGGCTTTCCTGTTTTCCTTTCCAGGGTCATCAAGTGTTTTTTCCATTCTGGGTTTTAAAGATAATCACACAGTTTCCCCTAGTTTTCTTATCCCTGAAGCAACCTCACAACTCAAGAATTTTTATCAATTTTTACTGCTTACAACAATAAAAAAGGGGAAGATTTCCTTCTTTCCTTCTTTTTTTCACATACAACTTAAGGACAGATAAAGATCATATAACTGATAATAATTGGCTCTCAGGGGCTTACAGAGAATTAGAGTAAGATTCCTCTAGATTTCCTAGGAACAGTGAGACAAGGATATCTGATATTTTATTGGAGAAGGTGTGTCTTGGGACTTTAGGGGAAGGAAAAGAATTTGGGAAGGAAGGCTAGGAGACAAAACTGAAGAGTTTGTCTTTAAAACCAGACCAGTTGTCCTGGGGGGTATAGAAGAAGTTCTAAGAGTGTGCACTACTCACTTCCCTCCCTCTTCTCCTTGTCACCTGCCTATCCAATCCCATTGGCCAGTTTGCAGTCCCACTAGGATAAATCCTACCTTGGATCAACCTTAAGGAGGGTAAAAGGAGTACACATTGGTTACTAGGTTATTAGCAACAGGGATGAGGTGGGTAGTTCAGCAGCAGCCTGTGAAGATAAGATAACATTAATTGGTGGCAGCAAGGAGAGAGGTCACTGGCCTCTCCTCCTGCGACATGCTATGGGGTAGAAGGCACATGGTACATAAACTGGAAACTGCTTAATTATGTCCCAGATTATCCTATTTAATTGCTTTCCCATATAAGCATAATTTTTCAATTACATAGTTTATGCTATTTTATAAACTTTAATTCAGGTTCTACTCTAGGAAGACTGGAAGTAATAAAATTTCAAGTGGAATGAATTAAGTATGATTTTACAATATATCAAGAGCTTATTACTTCTTTTAATCAAACACTTGAAAATTAACTAAGTCAGATATTAAATTAGACAGCATACATAGCCAGTTTTTGCTGGCTGATAGGACCTGAATTTAAAAATCTAATGAACTTCTCTATTTCTAACTTCAAATATTTTTATTTATCAAATTTTGCTGGCTTAAAACATATGGACACCAAGGGGGAAACTGGCGGGGCAGGGTGGTGGTGGTGTGATGAACTGGGAGATTGGGATTGACATATATACACTAATATGTATAAAATAAATAACTAATAAGAACCTTCTGTATAAAAAATTAAATAAAATTCAAAAAAAATTTTGCTGGCTTGGACTCTTTTTTTTTTTTTAACTGAAAATCTATCTGTCTATCTATTTATTTATTTATGGCTGTGTTGGGTCTTCGTTGCTGCACGCGGGCTTTCTCTAGTTGTGGCGAGCAGGGTCTACTCTTTGTTGCAGTGCACCAGCTTCTCACTGCGGTGGCTTCTCTTGTCGCGGAGCACGGACTCTAGGCACATGGGCTTCAGTAGTTGTGGCGCGCCGGCTCAGTAGTTGTGGCTTGCAGCAGCTCTAGAGCACAGGCTCAGTAGTTGTGGCGCATGGGCTTAGTTGCTCCACTAAGCATGTGGGATCTTCCCAGGCCAGGGATCAAACCCGTGACCCTCACATTGGCAAGCGGATTCTTAACCACTGAGCCACCAGGGAAGTCCAAAAATTATATCAATTTTACAAAATAATTTAAAGCAAATGTGAAGTATAATATTATAGGGTAAACGCACACACGTGAGGGGTACTTCCCAATCTTCCCTTGCAAAACTTAATCCTAAATAAAGCCACAAAAATTTTCACAACAGATTGGCAAAGAGACTGCAAATATGGCAACTAAATGTCCGTTTTGGAGTCTAAGACATAAGAGATTCTACGATCAAATGTGGCAGAGATTTCTTTCCTATACTCTGGAAATTCCAAGGAGGCTAAATGACTTCTCTGCCTTCCAATGACTCCTGAATGCATGGGTAAAATTTCCTATAAAATGTTAGGGGAAAAAGTGTTTACGAAAAAATCTCAAACCTTTTCTAGAAATCTAGTAGTATGCACACCTTCAATATACATTACATTCGTCTGCACATACACACCTACACACACGTTTCACACAAATATGGGGGGGGCGGTGGATAAAGGGAAAGGGGCTAAGGAGCACAAAATCCTCTTTAAAACATGTGATGCCAAAAGCCTCTGAATCAAAGAATTCATAAAACAACACTGAGTATATTTCTGAATAGAGAAACCCCTAAACCAGACAATTCTGAAAATGCTTTCCAAAGAATCTACACACAACATACAAGATTTAAAGTTAATTTACTTACGGAAAAAATCCTTTTTCACCAAGTTTTTTGCACAGAGTACTGTAAAGGAAACAAAAAATACATGGGAAGAATTAAAATGGTGAGACTGCACTGTCAAAGTTTCATTTTGAAACACTGAAAATACCAGTGAGTAATAATTAAACACTAACTATGGCAAGGTATGAAATATGATCACAATCTTTGATTAAAGACTAGCAAAAGACAGCTGAACCAGTGGTGGCAACTTCAGCAATGATCACCAGTAACAGCTGAGGGCAAGAAAGTTTATAAATCTGGTATTCTAATAAAGAACCACTTCCTGTCTTCTATCAAGATCTAGTCTCAGAGTAGCTTGGTGGCAAGGGAAAAATATAGTTCTAAGGAGGAAATATGTAAATTAGGGGTTATATATATGTATATATTTTAAGGGTAAAATAATTTTATACTGAAGAGGATCATAAGGAAACAAAGCTTAATTGCTACTGGTGACATTTTTTTTTTTAATGATGTTCTGTTATTTACTCTCCATCTAAACTCCACAGAAACATCAGCTCAATGACAAGAGAGATCTACTATACTTTCCAAAAATTAAGTTAATATATTGAGATAGCTATCCCAAATCCACATTCTCTGGATTACCTTGCATTAAATTATCACTTACACAGTGATGGCTGCACAACCTTGTGAATATATTAAAACCACTGAATTGCATGCTTTAGAGGGATGAATTTTACAGTATGTGAATTGCATGTCAATTTAAAAATCACTGTTTATACAGTCATTAACTTCTTTAATCCAAACTTGTTACAAGTGAAGGGAAACCACCAATTTACATATATTCATATTTTAATTTATAAAATATCTATGAAAGTAATGTTGGGTTAACTTCTACACACTTCTACTCACAGTTTAAATGGTCTGTTCAATTAGTTACACTTACTGGAAGTTTAGTGTATAAAAATTCATTTAACATAAACCTTGAGAACAAGTCTAAATATAATTAATCACTTGAAAAGTTCAAATAAAAATAATTTTGAACACAGATGCCATCAGTAAATGAATAAAATTATTAAGTAAGCACAAGATACTAATTTACTAGTCAGAGTCTCTTGGGCCCTGTCATAGTTTAAAAACATAAAAACTCAATCATAAATGCTAAGGCCATAACTCGGAGTACCAAATCAGAAACTTGATTTAGACGAACTCCTCCCTAGGGACTTCCCTGGCGGTCCAGTAGTTAAGACTTTGTGCTTCCACTGCAGGGGACACAGGTTCAATCCCTGGTTGGGGAACTAAGATCCTGCATGCCGCGCAGTGTGGCCAGAAAAAAAAAAAAAAAGAGAAAACCAAGAGGGTGGGTGCTGTTGTCATATAGAAACTGGAATTGGATCTGATTAAACGTTTAAAAAAAAAAAAAAGGGAAGAAGAACTCCTCTCTAAACTTTTATTATCATCATATAAACTGAACAGAATACTCAGGATCAATACATATACAACACATACATAAATCCAAATTATAATCTCCAGTACTGATGAGGCATTCATAATTTTTAACCACCAACCTAAGATTCAAGATGTAAAATAAATGCACACCCTGCTTAAGAGAAATAGAAAATATATGGGAAGTCCTCCAACTTCTTGTCACTAAATCTACAAACGTACTGTTTCAACACTCATTCTTTTTTTCTTCCTTCCACTTACAATGTCTACTCTCCTAACACCATCCTTCTGCCTGTACTCTGGATCTCATATCCAACCCACCACTTTCTCAAGAACTTGTCCCTCCACTTCCTCTACCGATTGCCTCATCAGTATTTAAACATATTCAAGTCTTGCCCATGCCTCCCCACTCCAGCCACCATCCTACCTTTTTTCCTTCATAATGAAACTACTTTAAAACACTGTCTACACTTTGTGACTTCACTTCTTTATATCCACTAATGCCTCAATCCACTGCAATTTGGCCTCCACTCTCACCATTGCCCCTATACTGCTTCTCCAAAGCCCTGGGGACCTAATTAATAAATCCATCCAATGGACACTTTCCATTCTTTATCGCACTTGACCCCTGAGGGGTATTTGCCACTACTGACTACTCCCTCTTCTAAAACCCCTCTCTTCTTTGGTTTCTGTTTAACACCACATTCACCTGGCTTTACACCAAGCATAAAATTCATTCAAAGTCTTTTCTGGGGGCTTCCCTGGTGGCGCAGTGGTTGAGGATCTGCCTGCCGGTGCAGGGGACGCGGGTTTGTGCCCCGGTCTGGGAGGATCCCACATGCCGCAGAGCGGCTTGGCCCATGAGCCATGGCCACTGAGCCTATGCATCCGGAGCCTGTGCTCCGCGGCGGGAGGGACCACAAGTGGTGAGAGGCCCACGTACCGCAAAAAGAAAAAAAAAAAGAGAAAAAAAAGTCTTTTCTGCCAGATCATTTTCCTTTGCTCCACCCATGAAACGTGAGGTTCTTCAGGGCTTTACTTTAGGTCCTCTTTTACTCTATAAACCAAGGAGCACAGATATCCATCCTGTAAACCTCGGAATTATATGTAAACTGTTAATATGCTCAACAAAATATTAGCAAACTGAAACCACATGATCAAGTTGGATTCATTCCAGGATCACAAGGATGGTTCAACATATGAAAATCAATCAATGTGATACAGTACATCACCAAAAGACAAAAAAAGCCACAGGATCATCTCAAGAGGTGCAGAAAAAACATTTGATAAAATTCAACATCCATTCATGATAAAAACTACAGAGGAAACATACCTCAACATCATAAAAGCTATTTATGACAAAACTACAGCCAACATAATACTCAATGGTGAAAAGCTGAAAGACTTCTTGCTAAAATCTGGAACAAGACAAGGATGCCCACTCTCACCACTTCTATTCAACAGAGCATTGGTGCAGATGACATGATACTAGATATAGAAAACTCTAAAGACTCACACAAAAACCACTAGAACTGATAAACTCAGCAAGGTAGCAGGATGCAAGATTAACATACAGAAATCTGTTGCATTTCTTTATACTAACAAAGAAATATCAGAAAAGGCAAGTAACAAAAAAATTCCCTTTAAAATTGCATCAAAAAAAAAAAAAACACCTTAGTAATAAAGCTGACCAAGGAAGTGAAAGTCTTATATGCTGAGAACTATAAAACATTGATAAAGGAAACGGAAGATGATTCAAAGAAATGGAAAGATATCCCATGGTCTTGGATTGGAAGAACTAACACTGTTAAAACGGCCATACTACTCAAGGCAATCCACGATTTAATGTGATCTTTATCAAATTACCCATAACATTTTTCACAGAACTAGAACAAATAATCCTAAAATTTATATAGAACCGTAAAAGACCCAGAATTGCCAAAGCAATCCTAAGGCATAACCCTCCTAGACTTCAGACAATACTACAAAGCTATAGTAATCAAAACAGTGCAGTATTGGCCCCAAAACAGACATATGGATCAATGAAACAGAATAGAGAGCCCAGAAATAAACCCACAAACCTATGTTCAATTACTCGTCAACAAAGAAGGCAAGAATATACAATGGAGAAAACACCAGCAAGCGGTGTTGGGAAAACTGGACAGCCAAATGTAAATCAATGAAGTTAGAACACTCCCTCACACCATACACAAAAATAAACTTAAAATGGCTTAAAGATTTAAATATAAGACACAACACCATAAAACTCCTAGGAGAGAACACAGGCAAAGCATTCTCTGACATAAATCATACCAATGTTTTCTTAGGTCAGTCTCCAAGACAACAGAAATAAAAGCAAAAATAAACAAATGGGACCTAATCAAATTTATAAGCTTTTACACAGCAAAGGAAATCATAAACAAAACAAAAAGACAATCTACAGAATAGGAGAAAATATTTGCTAACAATGCAACTGACAAGGGCTTACTTTCCAAAATATACAAACAGCTCATACAACTCAATAACAAAAAATCAAACAACCCAATCAAAAAATGGGCAGAAACCTAAATAGACATTTCCCCAAAGAAGACATACAGATGGCCAACAGGTATATGGAAAGATGCTCAACATCATTAATTATTAGAGAAATGAAAATCAAAACTACAATGAGGTATCACATCACACTGGTCAAAATGGCCATCACTAAAAAGTCTACAAAAAACAAATGCTGGAGAGGGTGTGGAGAAAAGGGAACTCTCCTACACTATTGGTGGGAATGTAAGTTGGTGCAGGTACTATGGGAAACAGTACAGAGTTTCCTCAAAAAACTTATTATCTGCCATATGATTCAGCAATCCCACTCCTAGGCATGTATCTGGAGAAAACTCTAATGAGAAAAGATACATGTACCCCAATGTTCATAGCACTATTTACAACAGCCAAGACATGGAAGCAACCTAAATATCCATCAACAGATAAATGGATAAAAAGGAAGTGATAGAGCAGAAGTCAGAAGAACTACAATCCTGCAGCCTGTGGAACGAAAACCACATTCACAGAAAGATATACAAAATGAAAAGGCAGAGGATTATGTACCAGATGAAGGAACAAGATAAAACCCCAGAAAAACAACTAAACAAAGTGGAGATAAGCAACCTTCCAGAAAAAGAATTCAGAATAATGATAATGAGGATGATCCAGGACCTCGGAAAAAGAATGGAGGCAAAGATCGAGAAGATGCAAGAAATGTTTAGCAAAGACCTAGAAGAATTAAAGAATAAGCAGAGATGAACAATACAAAAACTGAAATGAAAAATACACTAGAAGGAATCAATAGCAGACATTAAATGCACCAATATTCACATTATAGGGGTCCCAGAAGGAGAACAGAGAGAGAAAGGACCTGAGAAAATATTTGAAGAGATTATAGTCGAAAACTTCCCTAACATGGGAAAGGAAATAGCCACCCAAGTCCAGGAAGTGCAGAGAGTCCCAGGCAGGATAAACCCAAGGAGGAACATGCCGAGACACACAGTAATCAAATTGACAATATTTAAAGACAAAGAAAAATTACTGAAAGCAACAAGGGAAAAATAACAAATAACATACAAGGGAACTCCCATAAGGTTAAAAGCTGATTTCTCAGCAGAAACTCTACAAGCCAGAAGGGAGTAGCATGTTATATTTAAAGTGATGAAAGGGAAGAACCTACAACCAAGATTACTCTACCCAGCAAGGATCTCATTCAGATTCGACGGAAAAATCAAAAGCTTTACAGACAAGCAAAAGCTAAGAGAATTCAGCACCACCAAACCAGCTTCCAACAAATGCTAAAGGAACTTCTCCAAGAGGGAAACACAAGAGAAGAAAAGGACCTACAAAAACAAACCCAAAACAATTTAAAAAATGGTAATAGGAACATACATATCGATAATTACCTTAAACGTGAATGGATTAAGTGCCCCACCCAAAAGACACAGGATCACTAAGTGGATACAAAAACGAGACCCATATATATGCTGTCTACAAGGGACTCACTTCAGACCTAGGGACACATACAGACTGAAAGTGAGGGGATGTAAAAAGATATTCCATGCAAATAATATATATGCACCCAACATAGGAGCACCTCAACACATAAGGCAACTGCTAACACCTATAAAAGAGGAAATCGACATTAACACAATAATAGTGGGGGACTTTAACACCTCACTAACACCAATGGACAGATCATCCAGACAGAAAATAAGGAAACACAAGCTTTAAATGACACAACAGAATAGATAGATTTAATTGATATTCATAGGACATTCCATCCAAAAACAGCAGATTACACTTTCTTCTCAAGTGCACATGGAACATTCACCAGGATGGATCACATCTTGGGTCAAAAATCAAGCCTCGGTAAATTTAAGAAAATTGAAATCATATCAAGCATCTTTTCTGACCACAACACAATGAGATTAGAAATCAATCACAGGGAAAACAACGTACAATGCACAAACACATGGAGGCAAAACAATATGTTACTAAATAACCAAGAGATCACTGAAGAAATCAAAGAGGAAATCAAAAAAATACCTAGAGACAAATTACAACAAAAACACGACAATCCAAAACCTATGGGATGCAGCAAAAGCAGTTCTAAGAGGGAAGTTTATAGCAATACAAGGCTACCTCAAGAAACAAGAAAAGGGCTTCCCTGGTGGCACAGTGGTTGAGAGTCCACCTGCCAATGCAGGGGACACGGGTTCATGCCCGGTCCGGGAGGATCCCACGTGCCACGGAGCGGCTGGGCCCGTGGGCCATGGCCGCTGAGCCTGCGCGCCCAGAGCCTGAACTCCGCAATGGGAGAGGTCACACTGGTGAGAGGCCTGCGTACCGCAAAAAAAAAAAAAAAAAAAAAAAAAAAAAAAAAAAGTAGTTTGGGCTTCCCTGGTGGCGCAATGGTTTAGAGTCCACCTGCCAATTCAGGGCACACGGGTTCGTGCCCCAGTCCAGGAAGACCCCACATGCCGCGGAGCGGCTAGGTCCGTGAGCCACGGCCACTGAGCCTGCGCATCCGGAGCCTGTACTCCGCAACGGGAGAGGCCACAACAGTGAGAGGCCCGCGTACCGCAAAAAAGAAAAACGGGCTTCCCTGATGGCGCAGTAGTTAAGAACTCGCCTGCCAATGCAGGGGACACAGGTTTGAGCCCTGGTCCAGGAAGATCCCACATGCCGCGGAGCAACTAAGCCCAGGCGCCACAGCTACTGAGCCTGCGTGGCACACCTACCAAAGCCCATGCGCCTAGAGCCCGTACTCCGCAATGAGAAGCCACCACAATGAGAAGCCCGCACAGTGCAATGAAGAGCAGCCCCCACTCGCCACAACTAGAGAAAGCCCGCGCACAGCAACAAAGACCCAACGAAGCCAAAGATAAATAAAATAAATAAATGTTTTTAAAAAAGAATCCAACAACACATTAAAAGGATCATACACCATGATCAAGTGGGATTTATCTCAGGGATGCAAGGATTCTTCAATGTACGCAAATCAATCAATGCGATACACCATATTAACAAACTGAAGAATAAAAACCATATGATCGGGCTTCCCTGGTGGCGCAGTGGTTGCGCGTCCGCCTGCCGATGCAGGGGAACCGGGTTCGCGCCCCGGTATGGGAGGATCCCACATGCCGCGGAGCGGCTGGGCCCGTGAGCCATGGCCGCTGAGCCTGCGCGTCCGGAGCCTGTGCTCCGCAACGGGAGAGGCCACAACAGAGGAAGGCCCGCATACCACAAAAAAAAAAAAAAAAAAAA
>NC_041227.1:121359638-121360226 GCF_002837175.3 Physeter macrocephalus
AGAGATATACCATGTTCTTGGATTGGAAGAATCAATATTGTGAAAGTGACTATACTACCCAAAGCAATCTACAGATTCAATGCAATCCCTATCAAATTACCAATGGCATTTTTTACAGAACTAGAACAAAAAATCTTAAAATCTGTATGGAGACACAAAAGTCCCCGAATAGCCAAGCAGCCTTGAAGGAAAAAAACGGAGCTGGAGGAATCAGACTCCCTGACTTCAGCTATACTACAAGGGTACAGTATTCAAGACAATATGGTACTGGCACAAAAACAGAAATATAGATCAATGGAACAGGATAGAAAGCCCAGAGATAAACCCATGCACCTATGGTCAACTAATCTATGACAAAGGAGGCAAGGATATACAATGGAGAAAAGACAGTCTCTTCAACAAGTGGTGTTGGGGAAACTGAACAGCTACACGTAAAAGAATGAAAGTAGAACACTCCCTAACACCATACACAAAAATAAACTTAAAATGGATTAGAGACCTAAATGTAAGACTGGACACTATAAAACTCTTAGAGGAAAACATAGGCAGAACACTCTTTGACATAACTCACAGCAAGATTTTTTGACC
>NC_041227.1:121361299-121393953 GCF_002837175.3 Physeter macrocephalus
CAGATGTAGAGAACAAACGTATGGACACCAAGGGGGGAAAGTGGCGGGGGGTGGCGGTGGTGGTGATGGGATGAATTGGGAGATTGGGATTGACATATATACGCTAATATGTACAAAATGGATAACTAATATGAACCTGCTGTATAAAAATAAATAAATTTTAAAAATAAAAAAAAATAATAAAAAGATGTGATATACACACACACACTCTGGAATACTACTCGGCCATAAAAAGAATGAAATAAGGCCATTTGCAACTACATGGATGGACCTAGAGATTATCATACTAAGTGAAGTAAATCAGAAAGACATATACCATATGCTATCACTTATATGTGGAATCTAAAATATGATACAGGGACCTCCTTGGTGGTGCAGTGGTTAAGACTCTGCACTCCCAACGCAGGGGGCCTGGGTTCGATCCCTGGTCAAGGAACTAGATCCCACATGCATGCTGCAATTAAGAGTTCTCAAGCCACAACTAAGGAGCCGGAGAGCCGCAACTAAGGAGCCTGCTGCAACTAAGACCTAGCACAACCAAATAAAGAAATAAATATTTTTTAAAAAATAAAATATAATACAAATGAACTTATTTATAAAACAGAAACAGACTCACAGACATAGAAAACAAACTTATGGTTACCAAAAGGGAAAGGCAGCGGGGAGGGATAAATTAGGAGTTTGGGATTAGCAGATACAAACTACTATATATAAAACATAAACAACAAGGTCCTACTGTATAGCACAGGGGACTATATTCAATATCCTGTAATAAACCATAATGGGAAAGAAAAATAAAATAAAAACAAAAACTGTTATATGCACGTGTACTTTTCTGGGGAGAAAGTTCATAGTTTAACAGTTTGACAAAGCTCCTCCTCCCGTCTTGAAAAATAAATTTGAAAAGCCACTTTTCCATACATTCTCCCTGGTCTTTACCATTTTGATGAAACCTCAATCTATAAACCCAAGCTCTTTGTTGAACTCCAGGTCCACACAGGCACACTAAATATGCCCTCAAATTAAAATCACCATCCCCCCCTTCCCTCAAACTCCTTCTCCAGTTTAACTTTCTTTCAATAAATATCCTTGCTTTCCACTCCACTGCCCTAGTCAGAAACTTCCATAGCAACCTTCACTACTCCTCCCCCTCCCCACCTCCTGGCAATTACCAATTCTAATCAACTCTGCCTCTGAAATATCCTTCGTCTGTCCACTTCTCCCTATTACCAGTCCCATCACCCTAGTCCAGGCCACCATCAACTACTGTTTAGGTCATTACAACAGCCTCCCCATCAGTCCCCTGCCTTAAGCCTCAACTGCCTCCAATCAGCTCTCCACACTGGACCTAAAGTGATCTTTCTAAAAATATAATTTAATTCCTTCCATCCATTTCCCCTCCTAATAACATTCCAAAACATGCTTAAAACATTCCTCAAAACAATCTTTCCACCTGTGCTCTGGATCGCACACCCAACCTACCACTTTCTCAGGAAACTTGTCTCTCTTGTCTCCTCTACTGACCTCCATCCTCAGAACATTGACAAGGTCCTGCCCAAAACCTATTTGGCTTACAAACGCATCAGGCCCTGGCTCCTGCTTACCTCTCTGACCTCATCTTCCATCACCACCCCTCCCCTCCAAGAATCCAAGTCCAAGATCCAGCCACACTAAACCTTCACTTTCTCAAATACATTCCATCGCTCACCCACAGCCTTCATATGCCATTCCCTCCGCCTGAAACATTTTTCCCAGGCTTCTTCACCTACTCATCTTTTAGGTCTCAAAAGGGAAGGAAGCTTTTTAGAACGTGTTTCTCTCAACCTTCTGCCCACTTGTATTTTCACAGAAGCCCATACTTATCACCGGCACTTGTTACACTTTATTATAAGTGTTTAAGTTTAGAATGTTGCTTATAACTACAAAGGTGGTAAACTCTATCCTGCATAAATCATGTCTGTATCATTTCTTTATATCTCCCGCACCAAGCAAACACTGCACCAGGCGTTTGATGGGCACTCAGTAAAATGCTAAATGAATAAAACAAACTCCAAAATAATCGAAAATAATTTCACTGAAAGGTCGACTTTTTATACTATGTGACAGACAGATTACCAATTTGCAAGGAATCATAATTTTGACTTAATGAAATCTTATTGTTATCATTTCCCTCTATTTAAAACATACTCATCAGGTCATGTTTGACAAATTTTCTTTTAATCACAAATAAGATGTTGCTAATATATGACTAAGTTTTAAAGGGTAATTGAAAAAATTGAGAGAAGAATGAGCTTTAAAGTCGGGTTCAAAGTTTATAATGAGAAATTTTAGCAACCCTGAGACTAAGGAAGATAACACAGAGAAACAAGACTAATTTAAAACAAAGAAATATCAAGATTGGTCAGACTGCTAACTTTAACACTAGATCTCAAAAGCTCCAGACAGTCTTTTATTTATACCCTAGAAGCAAAAACTCGTACTCGTAAATTTTAAAAGGAAATTGTCAAGCACCATTTTGAGATTTTGGTAATTTGTTTACATAAATAAATTTTTACCCCTTGGAGTCTTTACTGTTCTTTTTCTTGGGAATGTACTCTGGGTACTAGAACCACAGCCCACTGCTCTTTCTGTCCTTGGTATCAATTATAAGAGCTCAGTAAATGCTCAATGAATTAATGAATTTCACTAGGACAAACTCCTATTTGTCGTCACCATAACAAATTCTCAGCTAAGGAGGTATATATCAGAATATCCTGAGGAATGTATGTATAATATTATAATGTGATTTTTATATTTGTAGTATAATTTTACATTTATATTTGCACGAATTTATATTTGTAAAGCTATCATTTTTTGTAACAGAAACTATAGAAAGTTGAGCCAAGATTGGGAATCGTGGCGCTTGGGAAGGGTAGCAGTGCAGAAGAACTTTCATTTTTGTTTTCTAAATGATTATTACAGGAGAGAGGTAAAAAATAATGTTGAGAAACACTAAACTAAATTACTGGAAGGGACTAGCAGGACAGAAACCCTGTAAGGGGGGTGGGGCCAGAACAAAGGCTAAGGAGTGCAGACTTTCTCCTAGACAGCTATCAATATTTCAAATTTTTTAATGTTTAGTAAGTTTTCTATTGAAATAATTTATAAAGAAAGGTGCAGAATTCTTAAGAATATAATTCAATCAACTTCCACTAATTTCTGTACTAAAACAAAACATTATACTGGACTCCAGATATTTATCATCACTGATAACTACAAATGTGGCATTATACCAGCACAGTACCATTACTTCAAATTCCATTAGGGACCATGTCTCACACAGCCTGTAGATCTGCACTAGATTAATTTTTACTAGACTAATTTGATCATGTTACTACCCTTCTCAAATTCCTTCAAAGCATTTCTCATTCTTATGTCTACACTCCCAAAACCTAAAACCTGTTCTAGCTATTCTACTCTTCAGAAGATAGATGGGTTTGAAATAGATGGAGGAGATAATCGAAATACGGCAAGATCAGCCTTGCTGGTATACTGGTAACTTCCTCTCTATTTCACACACAAGGAGATGTGACCATCTTTTTTTTTTTTTAATAATTAAGTTTATTTATTTATTTATTTATTTATGTGACCATCTTTAAAAAAATAAATTTATTTATTTATTTATTCATTCATTCATTCTTGGCTGTGCTCGGTCTTCAATCCTGCGCACAGGCTTTCTCTAGTTGCGGCGAGCAGGGACCACTCTTCATTGTGGTGCGTGGGCTTCTCATTGCAGCAGCTTCTCTTGTTGCGCAGCACAGGCTCTAGGTGCACGGGCTTCAGTAGTTGTAGCTCGCAGGCTTCAGCAGTTGTGGCTCATGGGCTCTAAAGCATAGGCTCAGTAGTTGTGGTGCACGGGCTTAGTTGCTCCACTGCATGTGGGATCCTCCTACACCAGGGCTCAAACCTGTGTCCCCTGCATTGGCAGGCAGATTCTTAACCACTGCACCCACCAGGGAAGTCCCCAGACGTGACCACCTTGAGATGCTTAATGAGAAGGGAGCACTCCTTCATTCACATTTCCTGAACACCCACTTTGTGCCAAGTGCAATGATAGATTCTGCAGATACAAAGATAAATAAGACACAGTCCTTTGCCCTCAGAGCTTGCAGATCAGGTATAATATCATGCCATAAATGCTTTTTGTTGTTTTCTCAAGAAATATTTTTAAATTTCATAAAAATCTCCTTTAGTATATTTTATTTGAAGCAGTGATTGGAAGAAACTATTTGCAGAAGTGCAGATGCAATAAATACTATCATTTCATTTAAGCTGATAATTTCTTTTTCTGGTTGGAAAAGAGCTATCTATATGCAACACACCACCTAATAATATCAGATTATAAATCCCAGCTGCAGAAATAGAATGCTATTGCTGCTCTTACTGAGTTGTACTCATAATGAATGGCTGCCTATGCTAAATCTGAATAAAACTCCCAACTGCTCAGTATCTTCTTGCCAAAAATTCCCTTTCCTCCTCCAGATTGGAGTTGCATTCCAATTACACTGCTGATCGGAATGAGGCTGCTTGAGAGAAAGAAAAAAACCACTCAGACACCCGATTTTCCTTCACTCCACAAAAACAGATTTTATAATATAGTACTGTTCCCACAAGTTGTACAGACTATTTTTCAACAGAGTAGATTACTCTGTATTTTCTCTGAACTTATATTAACATTGTAAAATAAAACTGAAGTTGAGGACAGCATTCCTAAACAAATTCCAACAGGATGGCCTGGTGCTTTAAAAATGTCTACAATATACACCCTTCCTGATCACGGGCACATGACAACAATTTAGATCTTTCTGTTCCAAGAAACAACCTCTACCTCAACTCCTAAACACAAAATTTAAGTTCTGTTGACAACGTGTAAACAATATAAGTCTTATATGTGTTTCAGTTATTGTTGCTTGAAACAGGAGCACTACACAAAGATTCATATTCAAGAGTGTTATTACCCCAAAAAAGCATTACTACAAAATGCTGTACTTAGCAGAAATATCAGATACAACCTTATTTACACAATAGTGACATAGTTAAGGATGACAAATAGCATGTGCAAATATTACACAGCCATTAAAATTATGTAAATATTTATTGATAAGAAAATATTTCTTAATATGCTGTTAAGAGTAAAAGTCCATTTATTAAATAGTACATTAAATAAAAAGGAATTTTAGTAAGGAATATAAAAAGACTGGATAACATTTATTGAATATTTACTATGTGCAAGTGTATACCAACCACTCTGTGAAGTTAAGTAGTAGCATTACCTACATTTTACTTTTTTTTTTTTGGCCACGCAGCATGTGGGATCTTAGTTCCCCAACCAGGGATTGAACCCGTGCCCCCTGCAGTGGAAGTGAGGAGGAGTCTTAACCACTGAACCACCAGGGAAGTCCCTACCTACATTTTAGAGATAAAGAAATTGAGGTTCAGGCATAAAAGACTTGCCAAAGATTACACTGTAAGTGCTAAAGTGGAGATAACAATTCAAATAGTCTAATCACAGAATCCAAACTCTTAACCACCACATATAGAATTGAACATAGTCTGTCAGGTTAGCTCCTCCTTTTTAAAGGAACTTAACACGCTAAAGCAATTACTGGTGAAACAGGTCCACAAAAACGGCTAATAGAAACCCAGGTTGCACAAGGACCTCCTCCAAAAGATGAGCAATTTCTCTCTTTCAACAGATTATAGTTTACCTCTACAATCATATTAAACCTGCTTTTAACTAAATATCTTGTTACAGTGCCATTTAATCAAGGAATTTTAGGCAATCCGTTTCATGCATGTTACAAAACAAACTGGCCTCTAAGTTTAGCTTCATGTATTTAGTATCTGGCAGGTAGTTAATTTATTAATAATTAGTATATAGATGATGTATTAAAAGATACAGCTTCTACCAAAATGAGGCAAATACTCGTACCAAAAAAAAAAGTCACTATTTAAATATTTCATCAAAGGCAAAACTGTTTCTCAAGTTAACCAACTAAAAATGACCCTTCCAGTTCACTCAGGTCAAACAACTTTTAAGTAACTACTTTTTTTTTTTTTACCTTGCAAGTTCTTATTTATTATGGCAGGTGAGCATGCAGCCAACTCATATAATATTCATAAAATATATATATATATATACATATTCATATATATATCTACTTTCAAAACGAGGGCAAACACAAACTTTGATTCTAACCAAATACTTCATGAAAATTTACATTTCATGAAATGTAACTACTTTTTTTAACATCTTTATTGGAGTATAATTGCTTTACAATGTTGTGTTCGTTTCTGCTGTATAACAAAGTGAATCAGCTATATGTGTATATATATCCCCATATCCCCTCCCTCTTGCGTCTCCCTCCCAACCTCCCTATCCCACCTCTCTAGGTGGTCACAAAGCACCGAGCTGATCTCCCTATGCGATGCAGCTACTTCCCACTAGCTATTTTACATTTGGTAGTGCATACATGTCCATGCCACTCTCTTACTTCGTCCCAGCTTACCCTTCCCCCTCCCCATGTCCTCAGGTCCATTCTTTACGTCTGCGTCTTTATTCCTGTCCTGCCCCTAGGTTCATCAGAACCATTTTTTTTTTTAGATTCCATATACATGCGTGTAACTA
The DNA here is from genome assembly GCF_002837175.3 of Physeter macrocephalus. NCBI lineage: Eukaryota > Metazoa > Chordata > Mammalia > Artiodactyla > Physeteridae > Physeter > Physeter macrocephalus. The sequence goes on from NC_041227.1 coordinate 121,367,967, forward strand.
CTTTTTAAAAACATTTTCAAACATATGAAGATTTTACTCAAAAAAATTTCCCAAACAAGTATACTTTTTTTTTTTTTTGCGGTACGCAGGCCTCTCACTGCTGTGGCCTCTCCCGTTGCGGAACACAGGCTCCGGATGCGCAGGCCCAGCGGCCATGACTCACGGGCGCAGCCGCTCCGCGGCATGTGGGATATTCCCGGACCGGGGCACGAACCCGTGTTCCCTGCATCGGCAGGCGGACTCTCAACCACTGCGCCACCAGGGAAGCCCAACAAGTATACTTTCAACTGAATAAAAGTGAAACAAGATTAGGTGTACAAGTTTTAAAAAAAATTAAGTGCAGGGCTTCCCTGGTGGCGCAGTGGTTGAGAATTTGCCTGCTAATGCAGGGGACATGGGTTCGAGCCCTGGTCCGGGAGGATCCCACATGCCACGGAGCAACTGGGTCCGTGAGCCACAACTACTGAGCCTGCGTGTCTGGAGCCTGTGCTCCGCAACAAGAGGCCGCGATAGTGAGAGGCCCGCGCACCACGATGAAGAGTGGCCCCCGCTTGCCACAACTAGAGAAAGCCCTTGCACAGAAACGAAGACGCAACACAGCAAAAATAAATTAACTAATAAACTCCTACCCCCAACATCTTAAAAAAAAAAAAATTAAGTGCAAACTTTTTCAACACAAAAACAATGATCTACTTTGACATAATAAAGGCAGATATTATTTCTTCTAGCCACAACTGTAAATATTTACCTTATAGTGATCAGAGGTAATTTTAAAATAAAGCTTCTCTTATAAAAATAATAATCAAGTTTTGGCATAAGTTCACATGTTTTTGAAAAAAAAAAAAAAAAAAAAAAAAAAGTTCCGCTAAAGCCAAGCAACATATTCAGCATGAAATAAATGTAAAGCATGTAGTCTAGGTACTTGGCATGTAGCAGGCAAACTATAGAAGCTGTTATTGTAAGAAACTATCTAAAAGCATTTCTGCTATCTTAAATCAAAATTTCCTTGAATTCGGGCTTCCCTGGTGGCGCAGTGGTTGCGCGTCCGCCTGCCGATGCAGGGGAACCGGGTTCGCGCCCCGGTCTGGGAGGATCCCACGTGCCGCGGAGCGGCTGGGCCCGTGAGCCATGGCCGCTGGGCCTGCGCGTCCGGAGCCTGTGCTCCGCAACGGGAGAGGCCGCAGCAGAGGGAGGCCCGCATACCACAAAAAAAAAAAAAAAAAAAAAAATTTCCTTGAATTCATTTCTCCAATGTGGGGATGAAAATACATAAAAGTACTACCCTTCATTCATAAGGATGGTAAATTCACTATGACTTAAGGACCTCCAATGCAGTTTGCAGACTGAACATTATCAGGCTAGTGCTACTGGAGACAGCCACTGCCCCTTCCTCACTGGACAACATCATTCAAAGTGACCCATTTCCTAACTGGTGGCTGCTCAAGAGATTGATTTAGTATATCTAAACCATACAATAATTTACTTTCTTCCTCAAAACACCAAGAGAAGGAAACCTTAGTATAAAATTCAAGAATATAGTTGCAACGAAGCCTTAACACTATTCTACACCTAGGGGAACATTACATCACTTTCTGGCCACTCCCAGGTTTCTCTTCTTTACCCTCTTTTTCTAGAGACATTCACAGAGACAGCATACTATAGTGTTAAGCTATAAGCACTATATAAAGTTAAACAGAGTCAGAATGCCTGTGTTTGAACCAGGTGCTGTCACTTATTAATTTGTGACCCTGAACAACTACTTAATGCCTCTTTACCTCAGATATCTCATCTGTTACAATGAGGAATACTAGGAGCCACATTATAGTGTTGTTTTAAAGATTAAATAAATTGAAACACATAAAACACCTGGAACAGTACATGGTATACAGCAAGTGCTCAATAAATATTAGCTATTATTATTCTTTCTACTCTAAAATTTCAAATAAAATTAATCCATCAGGTTGCAAACACCTTAAACAGCAAGAAAGGGATTTTCTCACAACCTGGTGAGAAGCCTGTCTTAGTTCAGGCTGCTGTAATAAATACCACAGACTGGGTGGCTTAAACAACATTTATTTTTCACAGTTTTGAGGCTGGCAAGTCCAAGATCAAGGTACAGGCAAATTCAATGTCTGGTGAGGATCCCCTTCCTGATTTGCAGCCACCTTCTTGCTGTATCCTCACATTGCCAAAAGAAGTATCATCTCTCTTGAAGGGCACTAATCCCAATCATGAGGGCTCCACCTTCATGACACAATTACCTCCCAAAGGCCCCACCTTCTTATACCATCACACTGGGGATTAGGGTTTCTTTTTTTTTTTTTTTTTTTTTGGTTTGCAGGATCTTAGTTCCCCAACCAGGGATCAAACTCGTGCCCCGAGCAGTGGAAGAGCAGAGTCCTAACCACTGCACCACCAGGGAATTCCCAGATTAGGGTTTCAACATATAAAATATGGGGAGATACAGACACAAATATTCAGTCAATAAGAAAGTTTATGTACCTAGTAAGCTTTTAGTAAATATTGATGAGTCTCAATCTGTATGTCTAGCCTCACTCCTCTCTCAAAATCCAAGCCCACATTTCAATTGCCTACCACACATACCCAATTGGATACCTTACCAGCACTTGAAATTATCTTTATTCAAAATTGAATTAATCAGCTTCCCTACTGAACCAGCTCTTTTTCCTTTTGACCTCCCTAGTTCTGTGAACTGCACCACATGCTTGCAATCATCCAGAAAGCAAATGTCTTTCTTATCTCTCCCTCTCCCTGAACACCTAAAGTAGTTGCCAGATTATATCAGGTATCATATATCTCTCTGCCTATTTCCATTTACAATATTCACATTTAAATAATATATCTACAGCATTTTATAATGTGCCTCCAAAATTTGTGCACAGAGTCTTTTGCTCGGCCCTTACAAGTTTGGAAGTTACTTTCTAAAATCCACAGAAAGGGAAACTACAACTCAAAAGTTGTGGCCCATTCCTGTCACCTAGTAAATGAGCTTAGGTTATTTTGAATCCAGGTTCCATCTTCTTTTTCTATAGATTCCTCACTCAGAGGCTGTCATGATCCCTTCTTTCTCTCTCATTAACCCCTACATTGAAAATATCATCCTCTTTGTCCCCTCAAATAAGCCCAGGACTTTTCTGCCTTTGCCTTTATTCAAAATGCTCTCCCAACCCCAAGTGCTATTATTCTAACTACTGGGAATTTTTTTTTTTTTTTTTTTTTTTTTTTTTTTTGCTGTACAATGCGACATATAGGATCTTAGTTCCCCAACCAGGGATCGAACCCGCGCCCCCTGTATTGGAAGCATAGAGTCTTAACCACTGGAACGCCAGGGAAGTCCCTATTCTAACTACTGACCCTCAAAATCTTATCCTTTCATCAAATTTCAACTCCATGTGAAAACTTTTCTGATTTCTCCTTCTTTCTCACAATCTGATTTTGATCTCTCCCTTCCTGTGCACTTCCAATACTGGCTCTACTTGTTTTGTATGTTCCTTCTCATTTTGCTTGTATTAAACATACTCACACAATGTCTAACCCTTCCCTTTATGTCCCATTAAACTGTAAATTTCTTGAAGACAAAGTTTGGCTTATTTTTCTCTCTCCTACAGTTTATTATATTATATGCACTCAAATACTTGCTGAATCAATGAAAATCCTCCAAAAACCACTGACAAGGTATAAGGATGAGCAAACTAAAAGGTAAATAATAAAACAAAATTCACTCCTTGATTCCTTTAGCCTAATTTTTGTTCAAAAAATCTTTTTAAGTCAGGATGGCTTCCTCAACTATTTGTAAGCACTCTGTTTTACCAGAGGGCCCAACTACCTACTGGAGCCCTTTCCTAATAACAGATCTCATTGAGCTTTCTCTCTCATACACAATAAAAAGGTATATGTCACATGATATTATCCAAATTTATTAACCTATTTTTAGAACAGTGCAAATAAGAATAAGCTCCCAGGTCTTTTGCATTCTTCCAGGCTCTAAAAACTGTAGTCACTCAAGTACCTGATGACCTACTCTAACAGAGTAAAGTGCCAAAGATATTTAGTTTCCCAAATAGGCTCCGTTTGTAAACACAGGCCACCAGCATAAATAAGAAAGAAGACTGCAACTATAAAAAGCTCTGTAATTATAAGAAAATAATTCTTTATAACTTCATGTTTTTGAAATATTTCCAAGGTTGACTTGGAATTACTAAATTTAATAAACTTTTATTTTAGAATAATCTGATTTACAGAAAAGTTATAAAGATAGTCCAGTATTCTTATACATTCCACACCCATTTATCCTATTATTAACATTTCACATTAGTATATTTCTCACAATTTAATGAACCAATATTGATACATTATTAAGTTCACATTTTATTCAGATTTCCTTAGTTTTCACATAATGTCTTTTATCTGTTCCAAGATCCCACCGAGGGTAACATATTTCATTTAGTCATCATGTCTCCTTAGGCTCCTCTTGGATGTGATAGCTTCTCAGACTTTGTTACTGTTATTCATGACCTTGACAGTTTTGAGGAATACTGGTCAGGTATTTTGTAGAATGCCCCTCTACTGAATTTGTCTGATTTCTCATGATTATTCTGGGTTTAAGGGTTGTTGGGAGGAAGACCACAAAGGTAAAGGTCTCATTCTCATAACATCATATCAAGGGTGTATATTATCAGCATGAGTTATCATTGTTGATATTAACCTTGACCTGGCTGAAGTAACGTTTGTAAGGTTTCTCCACCGTAAAGGTACTCTTTTATCCTCCTTTCCATACTGTACTCTCTGGAGGAAATCACTATGTGCAGCCCACACTTAAGGATCACACTTATTCTCCCCCTCCTTAACAGTGGAATATCTACATAAATTATTTGTAATTCTGCATAGGAAATGTATCTATCCTCCTCCACTTATTTATGTATCATGTATGAGTATGGACTCATAAATATTTATTTTATATGCTGTGTTATAATCCAATACTACTTTATTTTCTTGTTCAAATTGTGCCAGCTTTAGCCATTAGGAGCTCTTTCAGTTGGTTCCTGTGATCCTTTGATATACCCACATCACTGAGGTGAGAAGGGGCACACCTCTGTACTTTCTGACACTAGAAAATGCTCTAGGCTCATCTTGCATGTTCCCTGCCCCAGCCCTAGAATTGGTCATTTCTCCAAGGAGCCCTGGGATTATCACATTTAAACATCAATAAAGACCCACATTTTTCAAATATAAAAAATTAAGTTAGTTAAGCTAACTAACCCTTCAGTTCCTAAGGTCTTCCCCTACCATAACATTTAACTCCATGAGGCTAAGAACTTGTTTTTGATCTCCATTGCATCCCTGGAGCTTAGAAAACCATGCACAGAGTACACATTCAATAAATACTAAAAATATTGAAATCTTATAAATTCTGAAGCTCCACAAGAGGGCTCAGGATTGAGCCACAATATAACTCGCCATTCCAATGGAATCTGCCTAGATTTGTCATGTTTAGACTCCCGTTCTAACATCACTCTCTCTAATTCACTGCATTGTTTTACAGTAAACAAAAGGCTTCCTTTTTCCACTGCTCCTCCCTCTTATTCCACGGCAAACCCAGATTGTTAAGTATTCCCCAGTAAAATTTCCAATGCAAAGGACTAATGCATTTTCTAGATTCTTTCTGTAATGGCATACTGCCATTTACATCATCCTGTCCAAGTCCTATTCAAATGATCATTTTAACTTTCTATGCAGAGTTTAAATGAAAGGCATAATGCCAAATCCTTATCAACACTGGCAGCAGAAGAAAAATTGACAGTGAAAGTGCCAAAAATCTACTGATACCTGTTTACACAAAATGCCCCCTCAAACACCAAGTAGGTATGTATGTAAAACAAAGCATCTGAAACCTACCAATATCTTTTTATAAATCTGTAATATGTAAAAGGAAAAAGCATAAGCTAAACATATACTGTCTTATGTGTACACAGTGTGATTATAATTTGAAGGCATGTTTCCACAGCCTATCCAAACACATGCAAAAATAAGTCAAGATTATAATGGAATGGTCCCACTAAACAACTTTATATCTACAATATAATTACAATATTCACTAAATAGTTTTTGATGGCTTATTTTTTTAGAAAAAGTTACTGGAGAGAAAAAGAAAACTACTCACTACTAACCAAAATGCAAGTCATGTAGTTCTACTTTAACCTTAACAGGATATCAAAATGCTATTAAACTATATTACCTCAATAAAATGTCATCTATAGCTACAGCATGACCCATAGAAGAAAAGTGTGATCCTGATCACAGCTGACTGGATGATGAGCAGCCACCATATCTGCAATGATCCATCCAGTCGGATCCTCTCTCCTGTGAAACTAGCATTGGGAGTCAGAGCCACTACAAAGAAGGAAGCATACCACTTAGAAACAGAAGAGTTCTAAATGGCCTGAGGGGGCCACTGGGAGCAGCTGTCTAAGCTCCTGAGGCTTTCCATTTCCTGGATTCTGTCTCACTTAAAGCCAGGCTGCACATTCCCCTCGGGTGCGAAAACTGTATCCTCCAATAATGTCTCTTTTGGGTTAAGTTAGTCTGAGTGGGTTGTTTTCCGGTTACTTGCAACCAAAACTGGCTTCATTAGAATAAAGGTAATCTACAATGCTAACCAAAACACTCTCAAAGCAAAAGGCACTTAACCAAAAGTAAAAATATGTTAAACCCAAAAGTCATTAACGTTTTATAAATCAAAATGTTTTCAAATATTAGCTCCAATCTTAAATATCAACAAAACAGTATTTGTGTTAAATAAAACTGCCATGCAGACAAGAACATATGAACATGCTTACAGAATTTTGTATTCAACAGATATCTCTGTTCTAAAATCCTGTCAGCAAATTAACATCAGTGTAGATCATGTAGGTTAGTATAGATTAGGGCCAACACATATAGACTCCCCTCTCTGGGAGTGGGGGTCCCAGGACTAAATTCCCAGGTGACGCCGCTGCTGCTGGTCTCCATACCACACTTTGAAAACCACAGCCGTAGTGTTCTTAACTTTTAGGGGGATGCGATGGTGGTGGTAAAGGGCCACTTCGAAAATCTGATGAAAACGTGTACTTACACACACACACACACACACACACACACACACACACACACATTAAAGGGTTTATGGAAACTCAGAAGCTCATCCACATCCTCTTCCAAAGGATTCTAGGTCAAGAAACACATTAAAATAGTAACATAGGGTAGGGTCCTTACATATCCATGTTTTTCAAGTTCACTTTGGAACTTTTACCTAAAGTTTATTTCACACATTCACCTTGAGTTTTTAAAGAGCACAGGCTTTTTCATTCAGATTACTAATTAACATAAAGAAGAATCTGTTTTAGAAACCTACCTGAAAACAATTTCATCTTGTCATGAAAAAAAAAAAAGACAAAATCATATGTACAGGGACTTCCCTGGAGGTCCAGTGGTCAAGACTCCACCTTCCAATGCAGGGGGTGCGGTTCGATCCCTGCTGGGGAGCTAAGATCCCACGTGTCTCGCGGCCAAAAAACCAAAATATTAAATAGAAGCAATATTGTAACAGATTCAATAAAGACTTTAAAAATGGTCCACATCAAAAAAAAAAAAACAAAAAAATTATATCTACAAAATAGACAAAATCTGTATCTAGATTTAATTAAACACAAAAGAAAAACATTTAGGAATAACTAAATTATACATGAAAGACATACCTGTATTCCCTTCAAAAACAAACAACCTCTAGATTACAGCTAAGGTACAAATTCTTTTCTATGAAAAGTCATTCCAAAAAGCACGTTCTCCACTGAAACCTACACATATAATCCACCATACCTGGACAAGCTGGAGAAACTCATTCTCTGAAAGCTCTCTGGGCCACTGGAAAAATCCAGGTGCATAAGCACTTTTACATATAGTGTAATATTCAGATCATTTATCCTGCAAGGTCAGAATATTTAGGATTTTTGTTTCAAAGGGTTATTAGGTCTATTATCCTCAAGAGTATCTATTACAGTGACTAAAATGTGACAGGCACTATAATAAAATCTGTAAAAAATGAAAAGCCATACTGTTTCATTATTTATAGTTCATAAACCTTTACTTCCACATTTGGAAAATCCTAGATAATGACGTTTTATTTTTAGTAAGGTGTTCTTTTATGGAAATTAAGATGTTATTTTAGGTATGAAACTTTGATATAGTTGAAAAATGGGTATGTTATAGACATTGAATGCTTGTGTCCCTCCAAAATTTGTATGTTGAAACCTAATCTCCAATGCGATGGTATTTGGAGGTGGGGCCTTGGGAGGTGATCTGGCTCTCTCTGGGTATTCACCTTGGAACTGACCCAGGCCACATAGAGAGGCCACTGGTGGGAATTTCAGTTGACAGTCCCAGCTAAGATCCCAGCTGACAGACAGCTGAACTGCCAGAAATATCAGTGAATAAACCTTCAGATAATGTAGGCCCCAGCCCTTGAAACACCCCAGCTGATGCTGAGTGGAACAGACAAGCTGACCCTGCCAAGTCCTGAACAAATTACAAGTTCTCAAGCAAACTACATGTTGTTGTTTCAAGCCACTAAGTTTTGGGGTGGTTTATTGAACATCAACAGATAATTAGAACACCATTAGATGAGTTAAGAACAGATTAAGACCCATGAAAGCAGGCATTTTTCTCTACTAGACCACCTTTCAAAGTCTATACCATACCCAGACCTCTCTCCTAACACCCATACCCTCATATCCAGACAACTACTAAATCTGGTAAACCTTAACCTGGCCACCTCCCCTACTGATGCCAATGTAGCAGCTGAGTGACATAATCTTAACTTGGACATACTACATAGAAAATAGAGGCAGTTAGACATCATAATTCCATACCACATGTATGCTACAGACTACCTCCAGCCAGTCCAATGCTTACCAACCTACAAACCCAGATATCACCAGCCAATCAACAACACTCAAAGATCTGGCTCTTCTACTGTGAAACAAAGATAATTCATGGTTTTTGGCTTTAAAGGACCTACCCCATTTCTCCTGCCCTGAAGCCATCCCTCAGGACCTACTTATAGACTCTGGGCTGGATCAGGTTCCATGCTTGGCAATAAAGCTATTTCACTTAGTGCACAGTCTTTGGTCTCTTATAGTTGTTGTGCTTTCTTTAACAGTTTGGGGGTCCCACAGAGATCGTATGATTGAAACACCCAGTGAAGCTGACAGACCACTGACACTTAAGAACCTACAGAGCCCTGAATTTAGTACGTTTTTGGCACCTTCTGATGGTGACTCAGCTGATTTCAGCTCTGAGTTTGTACAGTCCTGTCTCAAAGGTTCTATTTATTCTGGCTCAGAGCCACCTGGTTTCTCATGAGTAGAAGAAGTTTGGTCTCTTTCTTGAGTGACACAAACAGAGGGGATCTATTCTATATATATTCTGTTGTTAGTCCACCTATGTCCTGTCAAAGTGATTCCTCAGAAAACTCATGGTTTAGACCAGATTCAAGGACCGCACATACTAGACTACTGGGTCTCTCTCAACTGCCTAGTTACTCTGTATACATTTGTCTACCAAATGGTAAAACAATCTCCTTCTTGGTATTTGTTGTAGGACTGTCAATTCAAAGAATCAAGTATATGTACATTCATTAAAGTCCAAATTCATATACACGTCTAATAATACGGCATAATTACACCAAGGATAGTTTATAACTGCAGCAGCCACTTTGGGGAACTTATGATTTCAGCAAGGGCTTGCCCCCAAGGCAATAGTTTGCCTTCTTAAACTGATACATCAAGACATCTAAATGCCTCAGAAACTCAAAATTAACTTCCTTGAAGGAGTCCCTGGCGAACACTAAAGAAAAGGAAAAAAAAAAAAAAAAAAGAAAAGGCAGCTTCTTCTCTGATCCTAACTTCGTGCCTCCGAACTTTAGCCTTTATCCCATCTTCCAGAATCCTAATGTACTGACTCTTCAGATGAAGACCTCATGCTTCTCTCACAACTTCTTTATTATCATGGGTTTCCCCTAATATCTTCCTCCCTTAGGCATCATGGTCCTATCTCCTCCCCTCTTGCTGAGCACCCACACAGTAAGGGACAGACAATCACAATTTCCATCATGGAGTTACCCACCCCACTCTTCAAAGGAAGGTCATACTGTTGCTTTCAAACTTTGGTCAGACAGAATCTCCCATGCCCAATGAAAACCAAAGGTTTTCTGAGGAGCTTACTTTTAGACACCTATACCCCTCTGACTTTCCAGAACTTCACAAACTTATAGAGACTGTTTCCTCAACAGAAGGTCAAAGGTGGTTCGAAAAAACTGGTTGGGGTTCTTAATGCAGATCAGAGTACCACAAATCAGAACAAACTTTAAAGAAAGCTAAAGACACAGGAAAGTGTTTGCTTCTGGCCAGCGCAGAAGCCTTTTTTACCAAAGTAGATTGGACCAAACTCCAAAATTACAAGCAAAATTATTCATAATCAGAAATTTTAGAAACTTTTAAGAAATACTTTAATATAGACCAAGAGGCAGACCACTACAGGATCTCCTGAGCCTTTTAACGGATAAAAACCAGAAATAACCAGATTAGTGAGAAGAATGTCAGTGGATTAGCAAAGAGATTATTTAGATGGATTACAACAGAAAATTGTCAAAGAACTCTAAAAGAATGAAAAGAAAAAAAAACCACTCAAGTCCCCTTCAAATTAAACAACTTACTCGAAGTCTAACATTCCCTCCTACGACATCCAAGGGGGTTTGTTGAATCCATAAAGAGTTCAGGTGCTAGAAAACTGACTATCCCTTAAAAACTGAGAAAGGAGTTCAACAAGCCAAGTTAGAGATGCATGGTAATGACCTATCTCTGAGCATCTCAACAATACCCTATTATACTCTCTGCTGTTACTAGACAAAATGAATTTTCTGTTGAGGAACAGGCCTGCAAATTCCTGGGTACAGGGCTTTCTGTTTCTACCTTAAATTCCTTTCTACTCTTCCTCATAGTACTAAGAGAATAACAGTGATGGGTATCACCAATAACCCTATTATCTTCCCAGTCTCCCAACGTTTACCAATTTCAATTAGTCTATTAGAAAAGGAAGATACCTTCCTACAGTGTAATCTTTGCTCTGGATAATTTACTAGGTTGAGGATTATTACGTAGGTAGCATCGTCAAATTAAATGCTCTACAGAAGACATATGTATTTTAGAGATCCCAAATGAAAAGTGTACACAAAGTCAAATTGTAGCAGCCCTAGACACCCTTGTTTTCTTGCACATATTGGCCTCTCCTAAACCAGCCTGTACCCTTTGAGCTAAAGATTTTACTGGCACAGGCAGAATATATGGTGCTGACTCTTAAAGAGTTCAAATTGGGGCTTCCCTGGTGGCGCAGTGGTTGAGAATCCGCCTGCCGATGCGGGGGACACGGGTTCGTGCCCCGGTCCGGGAGGATCCCACATGCCGCGGAGCGGCTGGGCCCGTGAGCCATGGCCGCTGAGCCTGTGCATCCAGAGCCTGTGCTCCGCAACGGGAGAGGCCACTACGGTGAGAGGCCCACGTACCACAAAAAAAAAAAAAAAAAGAGTTCAAATTGATCTTTACAAAACCATGCTTCAGGTTAATCCAGTATCCATTTAAACCTGAAGTGATTATCAGGAATAAATCTCATATTGAGTATTAACTAGAACAAAGACTTAGTGCCTTTTGTCATACTCCCCTATTGCTCCTTCAGAAATCTAATGGAAAAGACTACAGATTTATTCAAGATCTCAGGGCAATCAATAGAATTGTGATCCTCAGACTCCCAGTGGCTCTTAAGCAAACATTTCCCTATGCTCCATTCCTTCCATAAGTAATTTTTAAAATTTTTACTGAAATATAGTTGATTTACAATGTTGTGTTAGTTTCAGATGTACAGGAAAGTGATTCAGTTATACATAATATACATATACATATATATATTCTTTTTCCGATTCTTTTCCAATACAGGTTATTACAAGATTCTGAGTACAATTCCCTGTGCTATACAGTAGGTTCTTGTTGGTTATCTATTTTATATATAGTAGTGTGGATATGTTAATCCCAAATTCCTAATTTATCCCCCCCCACGCTTTGGTAACCATAAGTTTGTTTTCTATGTCTGTGAGTCTATTTCTGTTTTGTAAATAAGTTCATTTGTATTTTTTTAGATTCCATGTATAAGCGATATCTTACAATATTTGTCTTTCTCTGTCTGACTTACTTCACTTAGTATGATAATCTCTAGGTCCATCCTTAAGTAATTTAACAGCACTGTCCACACAAGAAGCCTATTGCTTATTGAGATATACCCTTTCTGCATTTGGTAGCACCCTCTCCACTCACTTGATGGGTCCCACGTTACTCAATTCCTGTTACTTCTAAGCAACATCCAGCACTCTGTCAACCATCTTACCTCTCATGAAGTTGATTTTTTTTTTTAATTTGTGTATCACTCTTCAACTTTGTTCAAAACCTATTCATGCAACCCTACCGCCTCTTCAGATGATGGGTAACTACATGACTGTTTAACAGTAACTCAAAAATAAATTATGCCCAGCTCTGATCCTACAGATAACCCCTTTTGTCAAATCTGATTTCATATTGTTTGTGGAAGGACTTATCTTTAAAATGACAAAGGTATTCCCTGTGCAGGGTACAGTGTTACCAACGAACATGTAGGCACTGAAGCAAGTTCACTGCTTAATGAAACATGGGGCCCTACCTTCCTATCAAATAATCAAGGAATTCATTTCACTGGAGGAGTTAAACAGAAACTTTGTAATATCCTTCTCTTAACACAGAAACTCCACTGTTAAATTATCCCCAAAGTTTCAGAAAACTTTCATTTTTCCTAACCTAAAGTTTTGCCACTATCAATAATGGCCATGCAATTGTTCCCTCATAGCTGACAAAGACCTTCTCTCTTTATGAAATCATAACAATATGCCCAACAAAACCAGGATACAACTCCACTAAAAGCTTATGCAAATCTCTCTTACATGCAAATCTCACTAAATACCTGATTTACCCCGTCTTTCACCCAACAAGTATTAAGTTACCTTTCCTCTCTGGAAAGGACCTTACCTAAAGGGACCATTTCAGGACCTTCTGTCAACAGCTACAACAGTCAACTTCGAGGTGCTGATGCATGGGTTTGTGTGTCACAGTGAAAACAAGCTACTAATCCAGACCAGTGGATTTCCATGCCCCTGAGTGACCTTAAACCGAGTCTAATTAAACCGAGTCTAATTAAAAGGACTCCAGAAGCAAATGACTCCAAGAAACTTACAATTTGCCCCAGCACCACAGATCAAGCTATTAACTACATATATAGACAGTTTCTGCACAAGATACTGGAACAAAACACAGAATAATATGTTCTTTTTAAAAAATAATTGTTACAGTATTCTTCTGGTGGTTTAATTCAAATACCAAGTGATTGTTGTTTTCTCTTAGTATAGTGAAACTGACCTTAACTATGTTTAGTTCCTGGTACAGTTAAAACACACATTTACAGGTTAGCCTGTGCACTGGCAGCTAGCTACACACCATTATCTCAAGACAGGCACATACATATATACTCAAAACACATACACAGACTACTTCTGGTCAGCCCACTGCTTATCTGACCAACAAATACCTACATCACCAGCCTATCAACAACACTCAGAGACTTTGCTTTCCTAATACAGAACAGGATATCTCGTGGTCTTTTGGCCTTGAAAGACCAACTCCATTTCTCCTTCCCCTAACAATGTCCTCCAGAGCCTATCTAGGCTCTGTGCTAGATCAGGTTCCCTGCTTCGCAGTAAAATTTCTTCATTCAGTGCTCACTTTTTTGGTCTCGAATAGTCTTCACTGTTCTCTTTAGTAACTGTTTCTCGGGTTCTCCCCATTATTAAATTCTGATTCATCTTTCCGTTTCCCCCTCAATGTTAACAGCATTACCAAACCACACAGTTTAGAGGCAAATGAGAAATTAATCTTTATCCATCATCCATACACCTTCTATAGTAAACTTTCTAAAACAGAACTCAGACTATATCACTTACTTGCTTAAAATTCTTAAATGGCTTGCCAAAACACCCTAGCACACCTGGTACTTTATAATTTGGGGCCTGAACACCATCTTCTCCAGCCTAATCTCATACACTCAAACATACCCTTCAGCCACTATACTCCTTCAATACAGAATGCCTCCTTCTCTACCCCAACTTACACATCTGGCTAAATCCTACTAATCCTTTTATTTTTTTTTAAGTCTTTATTTAATTTGGTACAATATTGCTTCTGCTTTATGTTTTGGTTTTTTGGCCACGAGGCATGTGGGATCTTAGCTCCCCAACCAGGGACTGAACTGGCACGCCCTGCATTGGAAGGCGAAGTCTTAACCACTGGACCGCCAGGGAAGTCCGAAATCCTATTAATCCTTAAAAGCTGAACACAATCATCATTTCCCAGCAGAAAGTGATCCTTAGCACCTAACTCAGGCCTCTACTGACCTGGCCAAGTTTGGTTTTCCTTTCTTAGTCTTCTTACAGTACTGTGTTTATTTCTACCACTGCACTTACCAAAATATACTGAAATACCACACTGTAGCTACTTTAGAAATAAAGATAATGTCTTCTTGACACCTATTCCCCTACTACAGTGCCTGACATATACCAAATAATAAATATTCCTGTACTGAATTAATGATGCTCTCAGTATGTTGGACTGTCACTATTTTAACGGTCTGAGAGATCTGGGTTTTCCTCCAGCTTTATTGAAATACTGAATATAACTGACATATAACATTGTGTGAGTTTAAGATGTCCAATGCGATGATTTGATACTCATATACATTGCAAAATAATTACCCCAGTGAGGTTAGTTAACTGGGACCCATTTCTTAAAGGGGAAAAAAAATCCTTCGCTATGTATGTAGATGCTCACTATCTTCTGGATATCATCTTTTACATAAACTATCCTTTTCATCCCACAACAACTGCATGTGGTGGATATAATTTTACTGATGAGGAAACTGAGACTCAGGGCCTCAAAACTACAAAGTGGAAAAGGAAGATTTAAAATTCAATTTTTTCTCACTACAAAAACTATACTCTTTGCACTACATTTTGTTGTTTACTTATGGGTAAAATCTAGAGAGAAAATAGCTCCTCATCTACTGTGGCAACTTCATCCCTCCCCAAAACATGATTATAAATTGTAAAGAGTATTTAAGACTCCTTAAGGCAAGTAAGAGCAATTATCATTGCACTGGAATTAAAGGGACAACCAGACCAGGGTAAGCCAAGTTCCTAAAGAGATGAAATTTCCAGAGATGTCCTGGGAAATAATCTTGGAGACCGGGACTGATATTCTGGGTCAGTATCTTGAAGAAGACTTTTTTCAGTAACACTGCAGTAGAAAGAAAGGCTAGAAAGAATGACAGATAAGTTAGTTTTAAGAAAAGAGGTTGAGGGGATTCCCTGGCGGTCCAGTGGTTAAGACTCAGCACTTTGACTGGCCCAGGCTCGATCCCTGGTCAGGGAACTAACATCCCACAATCCACGTGGCGCGGCCAAAAAAAAGAGGCTGAGATGAACAGCAGGTTGCTAAAATTTTAAGAACAAGATAGGAAAAGAGACAGAACGTAAACAAAAAAAGAACTAAGAGAACAGAGGCTAGGAAAAACAATCACAATAATAAATAGGTAAACTAACCAAAGAAAGCCTATTCAGAAACCTACAAGGAAGAGCCTAGAAGAACACCCACCACAGAAGGCTGTCTTGAGATAAGAGTTTTGACCTAAAGTCTAAAGGAAATGAATTTGGTGACCTGACTGCAAGAAAAATACGTATCCAGAAACCTAGGCTACTAGTAGAGAAAGTAAAGGCTTAGGCCTAAGAGAAGATGTAGAGAAAACTTAAAGACATTAACTCCCGGGCTTCCCTGGTGACGCAGTGGTTAAGAATCTGCCTGCCAATGCAGGGGACACGGCTTCAAGCCCTGGTCTGGGAAGATACTACATGCTGCGGAGCAACTAAGCCCGTGAGCCACAACTACTAAGCCTGTGCTCTAGGGCCTGCGAGCCACAACTACTGAGCCCGTGTGCCACAACTACTGAAGCCCGTGCGCCTAGAGCCTGTGCTCCACAACACGAGAAGCCATCGCATGAGAAGCCCACGCACTGCAAGGAAGAGTAGCCTCCACTCCCCGCAACTAGAGAAAGCCCGTGTGCAGCAACGAAGACCCAACGCAGCCATTAATTAATTAATTAAAATATTCAACTCAAGGTCTACTTTAAAAAAAAAAAAAAAAGACATTAACCCTAAGTGTTAGTTAGGTTTAGAAGAATGACCTGAGAAATCACAAAAGAAACTTGGAAGGAGCTATTTTATACTTTAAACATGTGTCAAGCTGAGAGACGTGAAACTACTTGTCTTTCGACTATATACAGTTTGAACCCAGAAATGCTCTCAAAATATGAAGATTAGCTGTAAATCTGACCTCAGTGAACAAGGTGGTTTTAAAAAAGGAGACAATTAATGACAGGAAAGACTAGTCACCTGTGGTGACTGGAGGGAATAATCACCTGCTTTTGCCCCTAGGTGGTGAATATAAAGTTAATACAGATTAAGTGATTAGCAAAGATCCTAAAAGAGTTTTTTGCTTTGTTTTGTTTTGTTTTGGTAGAGTCTTCATGTCTGCATCAAGTAGAACACCACTTCATTTGAGAGATTATCAGTCAACTGGGAATTTCTAAAAATATACAATATCACTCAAATTAAATGCCACAAAAGAAAGGAAGCCTGTTACTCTGCGAACGTGCAGAAAACTAATCTACCAAGACACAAGAAATTAGTTCTTGTCACCGCATGCAAACAGGTGTAACAGGTTGGTATAAGCACTAAGGCAGGAGAAATGACAGTTAATACTGTCAGAGCTAAAAATTTCTATTTAAAGGCTCTAGGATGAAGCCCGTGCACCACAACTGAGCCAGCGCTCTAGAGCCTGTGAGCCACAACTGCTAAGCCTGCAAGCCACAACTACTGAAGCCCACGCACCTAGAGCAAGTGCTCCACAATAAGAGAAGCCACTGCAATGAGAAGCCCGCGCACCACAACGAAGGCCCAATGCAGCCAAAAATAAATGAAATAAATTTATTTATTTCATTTATTTATTTTGTGGTATGCGGGCCTCCCTCTGCCGCGGCCTCTCCCGTTGCGGAGCACAGTCTCCGGACGCGCAGGCTCAGCGGCCATGGCTCACGGGCCCAGCCGCTCCGCGGCATGTGGGATCCTCCCAGACCGGGGCGCGAACCCGGTTCCCCTGCACCGGCAGGCGGACCCCGTTGCGGAGCACAGTCTCCGGACGCGCAGGCTCAGCGGCCATGGCTCACGGGCCCAGCCGCTCCGCGGCATGTGGGATCCTCCCAGACCGGGGCGCGAACCCGGCTCCCCTGCATCAGCAGGCGGACGCGCAACCACTGCGCCACCAGGGAAGCCCTGAATTTATTTTTAAAAATAAAATATATAGCTTTGAAGTTGAATGTTAACATATTTTTTTTTAAAAAAGGCTCTAAGACAATCATCAGAGGAAAGAAAATAGGTGATAGTCCATCCAGAGTTGAAATAAATTTAGCACAAATCAGTTTATTAAACTGTCCTTAGAAAACTATAAGAATTATCCGGAGTTTGCCTCTCATCAGCTAAACTGACAAAGAACAAGTTTCTTTTGGGGAGAACTTAAAACATCCCCTGAGGCCAGCACTCAACGAACTCTATGGTGTCTTTAAAAAGCAACTACTAGTTAAATGAGGTAGTGAAGTCAAAAAAAGTAAGACAGAAAAGTCTCCATTCATTTTATCAATTAGGGCACCATTATCTTCACCAAAAACAGCTTTGGAAGAGCACTGGGCAAAAACTGGATTAGCACATAAATGAAAGGTGAGAAACATGGACAAAAGTGAGAGTGGATGACTCTTAAAGTCGGACTTGAAAAGAAGAAATACAAGAGGTAAAAGAAATGGGCTGAAGAAGGACTTTTTAGTATGAGAGGTATATGTGGATATTTAAATTCTGAAAGAAGTGGAAAAGGGTACTTGAGAGGGCAGAATTCCACATCCCAAAAGGAAAATTAACTGGCCTTGACTGATGAGGAGCCCAAGCCCCTATGATCTACACTCTTTCACAAAAAGCATTTAACCAATACGCTCCAAAAACAAACAAAAAAACCACCAAAGAAATGTGACAAGATCCTAAATTCTATTTTTGAACTCATTTCTCATTTTTACACCATGTTTATTGGGTGTAAAAAAGTACTCACACAATAATAATATTCACTGAGTGTTTATTATTTCTCAGGCACTTACTATTTATAAGCACTTTATATGGATTAGTTCATTAAATTCTCTGGATTAATAATATTATTCTCATTCTACAGAAGAAAATTAAGGTTTAGAGAAGATCACCAGTGAAGTTGTACTTTACTATCATATGCCTCTCATCATCTATTAACCACCCTAAGCCTCTCTGTTTAAAAAGGGAAAAAAGGCAACACTTTCAATTTCCCTAAATTTTGACTTGATTAAGTTTTGGCACATTAATCACCAATTCCTCCATTAGCTCAGACGTCTGAAGGCAGAATGGCCAAAGTATGCTGTGTAATCCACAGCACATGGTTAATAATCCACCAGGCCCCCACACTCTCCTAACATCAACCCTCCCAGGGAACGTCTGCCAAATAAATGAATCTCCAGTTGACTTACACTTACACTCAGTCAGCTGTTGAAAAGAGAGATGGGCAGGAAAAAACCAAACTTCTCTTAATTCAAAACACTCAGCCTATTTGACCGAAAACTTGGTTCTCAAGGAAGTTACAAATGCTTCTGTCTCCCTTTTTTTTTTTTTTAAAGCTGAAGGGAAAAGTGGGACAAAAAGGAACTGCTTAGGGGAAAAACAAACAAACAAAAGCCTGTTCAAAGGCCTCCAGAGCTCTCTGTCAAGAGATGTGAACAATTTAAGAAGACAGTATAACACAGAGCGGAGAGTAAAACACCTTTATGTTCGAATTCAAATTCCCCCATACTTACTAGCTTTGTACCCTTGGACAAATTCATTAACCTCTCTGAGGTCAGTGTTTTCTGATGATGATATGACGGCAATATTTGTACCCACCTACTTCACAGAATTACTTTGAAAATTAAATGAGATGATTTAGGTAAAGAATTTTTAAATTCTTGATGTATATTAGGAGCGCCCCCATCAAAAAAAAAAAAAATCAGAAAGTTCCATAAAGTAGAAATAGTACAAACACTCTCTGGTCCCAATTAAGTGTAATCAATGAAATACAATTAAATCCCTTGCTCTTGATTAGAACACTTTACTCAATATCATCAAACTATCGTCTCTGTTAACTTATGAATTTAATGAAAATCCAATAAAAATAGTAACAATCATTTTCTGGGAAAATTGGTAGCTAAGCATACATGAAAATATCACGAAAGAATATTGGGAGGAAAAGCTACGGGGGAAAGGAGAGACCTAGACCTACCAGATACTGAAACAAACTACAAAACCTCTATAATTAAAACCACTAACACATAGACAGACATGGGTATTGGTCCATTAACAGACAGACTGATGGAAAAGAATAGAAAATCCAAAAATGCCCCAGTTACTTCACTATTTTCCCCATAATATATTTGACACACATCCCTCAGAACATACACCAATGAAACATTTGTTTTACGTAATTTTTATCACTGCAGCTATCAACTGATCTCCCCCGCCCCGTAAGAGGAGAGACTGTCTCATTCATCCTTCCATCCATCCATATAACCACAATACCAAATTCACAACCTTATTTTTGACTCTGAATAGTTAACAGTGGTAGAATGAATTAACGAGTATCCACAGGCAATGAGGATAATTTATCTCAGAATCGACTGATAAATAACTGCAAATTCACCAATTACTGGTGAATATCATCATGTAAAATCTTTTTTGTCAAGGAAGTATAACTCTAACTCTCAAAGTGAACTCTAAAGTAACTCTCAGAGATTATTTGCAGCTTGCTCTGTTTAACACTAAAAATGACCATCCTCCTAGACACAAAAAGACTCACTGGTGCTTTATTCCCAAAGTGAGGCCAACAACTTTGACGGCTTATTAAAAGTAAAAGAAAAACTTCAAACTGTCAAATACAGTTAGCAGAAATACGTTTACCACTTTTACATTAAAAATTAGATTAGCACTAATCTAGAGATTAGATTAACTCTTATTGGCTCCTTTAGGTCTACCCTCAAATGTGGTGATCATTAATCCCAGGGTACTATCCTTAACCCTAGGTTTTTATGTCATATGTGATTTTATGTCTTCCTTCCTAATTCTTATATTTGTTCTTGTCTTATAAAGTACTGCCTGTGACTTCCAGTTCAATGATGAATAAAAAACGGTAATACTGGACTTTCTGCTCTGATTCCTTACCTTAAAGCAAATAATTCTATCATTCAATCATTCAATGTGATTTTTCCTTTAAGAGTTTAGTAGATAATCCATTACCAAGTTAAGGAAGTTTCTTCTAAATTTGCTAACAAGCAATTTTTAACATAAATGGGTACTAAAATTTGTTCCTACATCAATTAAGATGAACATATGCTTTTTCTATTCTGTTAATGTGGTGATCACTTAACATGTTTTCTATACTTAAATCACCCTTACAATCTTGGGAAAAATCTACTTGGTCAAGATGAATTTTTTGTTATTTTTTTAGTTTCAATTATTTCATATTTTGAGAGGGATTAAACATGACTAGAATTAGTTACTAATCATTTAAGGACAGAATCTCCCCCAGAGTACCTTCACAGAAAATATGCTCAAAATTGTTGAAGAGTCACAAGTTCTATTTGTGTATGTGTAGAATCTCTTGTTCAAGTACATAATGATATGCATATTAAAACAGAAAAGATGTACACCAGAAACAATGTAAATTAACTATACTTCAATAAAAAATAAATTTAAAAAATAAAAGAGAAAGAGCTTTCAGTCCAAAGTGATATGAGAGTTCACTTTCTTTTTCCTGTTTTTTTCACAAAAAACAAGTTTTCTAGGCTTTATTTTCTCAGAAAAAGGCATAAATTCTCAATGAAATCAACTCTGTGGAAAAAACTTTAAAAAAAAAAAAGCTATACAGATAGAAATTACTGCCCTCTAAGAGTTGAATCATTTCAATATCATCTGACATAATCCAACTATTTAAATTACTGTCCTTATAATTTAAAATTAGGAACAAAAGGAGGCCTATATGCAACTTTTATACTTAGAAGGATGATTTTTAAAAGTCCATGTCAGGGAATTCCCTAGTGGTCCAGTGGTTAGGACTCCTCGCTTCCACCGCAGGGGGCCCGCGTTCAGGGAACTAACATCCCACAAGCCGCACAGCGTGGCAATCAATCAATAAATGTCCATGTTATAGTAACAGCAAGAAAATGAAATGAAACTTTGATCAGTTAAGATTTATCAAACTTTTCTTAAAAAGTTAAAACCTAGTATAATAATTATGTCAGATCTGATCTTTATGCAATATTAAATTTGAATCTCATCACAAAAATTAACCATTTAAAAACTTCTGTATGGCAAAAGTTACCATAAAACAAAGTTAAAAGAGAAATGACAGAAAAAAATAAATATAGAATTTAACAGAAGACTAATTCCAGAACATATAAGAGCTTCTACAATCACTTAGAAATTTGTCAGACAATATAGAAAAATGGTTAAAACAGTATAAACATGGAAATCACAGAAGTAGAAATGGCAAATAAGAATATGAAAATGTGATTACCACACTAAGAACCAAAGAGATTAAACTTGAAACAAACATTATGGTAACATTTTTAACCCACTGAATTGGCAAAAATTTTAAAGATCTGTTAAAATTCAGTATTTTCAGGATTGATTATAAAGAAACAGACATTTTTTTATTTTATTTTTAATGTGCATGGCTATGAATGTAAATTAATTCCTCCTTTTTATAAAACAATTTTGCAGTATCTGACAATCAAAATACAATCATCCTGGGCTTCCCTGGTGGCGCAGTGGTTGAGAGTCCGCCTGCCGATGCAGGGGACACGGGTTCGTGCCCCGGTCCGGGAGGATCCCACGTGCCGCAGAGCGGCTGGGCCTGTGGGCCATGGCCGCTGGGCCTGCGTGTCCAGAGCCTGTGCTCCGCAGCGGGAGAGGCCACGGCAGTGAGGGGCCCGTGTACCGCAAAAAAAAAAAAAAAAAAAATACAATTATCCTGGGACTTCCCTGGTGGTCCAGTGGCTAAGACTCCACGCTTCCAATGCAGGGGATCCAGGTTCGATCCCTGGTCAGGGAACTATATCCCACATGCCGCAACTAAGAGCTTGCATGCCAAACTAAACAAAGATCCCGCATACTGCAACTAAAGATCCCACATGCCGCAACTAAAGAACCGGCATGCCGCAACGAAGATCCTGAGCACTGCAACTAAGACCTGGCGCAGCCAAATAAATAAATAAATATTTTTTAAAAATACAATTATCCTAACTCAGCAATTCTAGGAATATATTCTGTTGACATACTAAAATATGAACCAAAAGATGCACACACAAGGGAATTCCCTGACGGTCCAGTGGTTAGGACTCCAGACTTTCACTGCCGAGGGCCCGGGTTCGATCCCTGGTGGGGGAATTGGGATCCCACAAGCTGTGCAATGCCCACAAAAAAAAAAAAAAAAAAAAATGCACACACAAGAATGTTCACTGGGTAACTATGTAACAGCTAAAAAGAACACGGGTTCGTGCCCCGGTCCGGGAGGATCCCACGTGCCGCAGAGCGGCTGGGCCTGTGGGCCATGGCCGCTGGGCCTGCGTGTCCAGAGCCTGTGCTCCGCAGCGGGAGAGGCCACGGCAGTGAGGGGCCCGTGTACCGCAAAAAAAAAAAAAAAAAAAATACAATTATCCTGGGACTTCCCTGGTGGTCCAGTGGCTAAGACTCCACGCTTCCAATGCAGGGGATCCAGGTTCGATCCCTGGTCAGGGAACTATATCCCACATGCCGCAACTAAGAGCTTGCATGCCAAACTAAACAAAGATCCCGCATACTGCAACTAAAGATCCCACATGCCGCAACTAAAGAACCGGCATGCCGCAACGAAGATCCTGAGCACTGCAACTAAGACCTGGCGCAGCCAAATAAATAAATAAATATTTTTTAAAAATACAATTATCCTAACTCAGCAATTCTAGGAATATATTCTGTTGACATACTAAAATATGAACCAAAAGATGCACACACAAGGGAATTCCCTGACGGTCCAGTGGTTAGGACTCCAGACTTTCACTGCCGAGGGCCCGGGTTCGATCCCTGGTGGGGGAATTGGGATCCCACAAGCTGTGCAATGCCCACAAAAAAAAAAAAAAAAAAAAGATGCACACACAAGAATGTTCACTGGGTAACTATGTAACAGCTAAAAAGAAACAACCTAAATATTCAGCAATAGAAGACAAGTGCCCTCTACTTTTAATTACTGCCAGTATTTTTGCCTACTATTTTATATTATCTATTCTATGGTTATAAAAGAATAACTTCAAGATAAATTAAGTGAAAAAAGAAAGTGACAGAACACTTGGTACAGTATGATTCTATATCCATGTTTTATTAAGGAAAAAAATACTATGCGAGTGTGTATAAGCCAAATGCATAGGGCAAATCTTGAAAACTCATACATACACTAAACTATGAACAGTAGTTACTTCTGGGAAGAGAGTAAGACAAGGTACGAGGAGGAACCTGCACTTCTTACTCTATATACTTCTATACTGTTTGAAATTTTAACAGTGAGCATGTAGACTTATAATACTTGTGTAACTGAAAAACAATGAAAATGAAAATGTTTAACATATACTATTGTACTTTCTGGATTTTAAAATAATTTACATTTCAAAAATTTGCATTATAAAGTACAGAATATATCTGCAGTTTTTAAAAACAATAAAAGAGCCAAGAGTTACTTATTTTTAATCTAAATTATTATAAGTAACAAATTGTTTCTCCTTTTGTTCTTTGCCTTGTTTGAAAGCCTCTGAATTGAACACAAACTGCCAAATTCCACCTCAAAAGCAGACAATACTTGCAATTTGATTCCATATTAACATTTGTTATAAAACCGGACAGGCACACAAGCATATTTTTGCCACAGGTCCTTATGTGTTTATGTTTTCATTCATTTTATTTATGTATTTAACCTTCAAATACTCCAAGATGATTAGCATAATATTGAAAAATGGAAGGTACTGATTTTTCTGTGATTTTCTGTGATTTTAAGGAAAAAATTACTAGGCAAAACAAAGACACAAGAATACACAATTGGGGCTTCCCTGATGGCGCAGTGGTTGAGAGTCCGCCTGCCGATGCAGGGGACACGGGTTCGTGCCCCGGTCCGGGAGGATCCCACATGCCGCGGAGAGGCTGGGCCCGTGAGCCTGCGCGTCCGGAGGCTGTGCTCCGCAACAACAGTGAGAGGCCCGCGTACCGCAAAAAAAAAAAAAAAAAAAAAAAAGAATACACAATATTATTAAACTCAATTGCCATTAGTATATAAACATAATTCTCAAAATAATACACACTTCCCCTCAAAAAAAAAATCAACTACACTAGGTGGCAACTATAAAGGACACACTATGACAAATTGTAAACACACACACAGAGTTGTCATAAAACCAACTATCCCATCAAATTCAGATTTCAAACACAGGAAAAGGCACTCATCTCAGAATAATTTCTATAAAACTATTTCAAGTAGATAAGCTTTGGATTATTTGAACAGAGGAAAATTTAAATTATAGAAAAGGGTATCATATTGTGTTTGCACCCCAAAAAGGGAGGGGCTACTTGAACCTCTGTTTCCTTAAAATATAACCTAAATCTAAAGCTATAGAAATTCCATATTTGTGTTTATTTCTTTTTCATACAAATGTATGTGTTTTTAGAGTTCTGAGAAACATGTTTTAAGTTTTTTTCAGTTACTAAAAAAAGCTCTAAATCCAATAATCAGTTGTCCAGTATTTCATGCCAGACAGGAGCATCTCAGCACTATTTTGAAAAATGAAAAACATTATGTATATAGTATGGAAGAATTCTGGAAGTACAGATTAGACATATTTCCTGCCCTTAAGAATTTTATAGTCTAGTTGAGAAGCCATGACTAAGAAACATAAAACAACTACTATCAAATTAGTGCTAAACAATTAGTGCTGGGCTTCCCTGGTGGCGCAGTGGTTGAGAGTTCGCCTGCCGATGCAGGGGACACGGGTTCGTGCCCTGGTCTGGGAAGATCCCACATGCCGCGGAACAGCTAGGCCCGTGAGCCATGGCCACTGAGCCTGCGCTCCACAACGGGAGAGGCCACAACAGTGAGAAGCCCGCATACCGCAAAAAAACAAAACAAAAACAAACAATTAGTGCTAAAATGAACTACCAAAACATTTATAGCCAGCACAAAAGACAGTCCAAAATAGGAAAGTGCAATTAACCGAACAAATATTTGTCAAGCACACAAGTATATGAAGGTACTGTGTGTAGAAAATAAACACCATAACTAAGTTACATCATCTAGCAAGGCAGTTAAGACAAACAAGCATAGCAGAAAGCATTAAGTGCCTTAAGTACAAGGAGCTCTGAGATTTCAGAGGGAAGAACTCAAACTAGCTTCTAAATAATTTGAAGAAGCTGTACAAAGGAGGTATAACTTTATTTTTTTTTTTTTTTTTTTTTTTTTTTTTTTTTTTTTTTTTGTGGTATGCGGGCCTCCCTCTGCCGTGGCCCCCCCCGTTGCGGAGCACAGGCCCCGGACGCGCAGGCTTAGCGGCCATGGCTCACGGGCCCAGCCGCTCCGCGGCACGTGGG
>NC_041227.1:121394465-121412298 GCF_002837175.3 Physeter macrocephalus
GCCGCTCCGCGGCACGTGGGATCCTCCCAGACCGGGGCGCGAACCCGGTTCCCCTGCATCGGCAGGCGGACGCGCAACCACCGCGCCACCAGGGAAGCCCTAGGAGGTATAACTTTAACTGAACTCTAAGGATGGGTATGGTTTTTAACCAGTGACTAGAGAAAGGATAACCCAGGAGGAAGAAATAAAGACAAAATTTTAAAATGAAAGGGGCAAGATATATGAGAGGATAAAAAGGAACATCCAAGTTCTCTAGAACCAAGGTAAAGAATAAGGTTTAAAAGGTAGACTGGGTTAATTATTGGAATGGCTTGAATGACAGGCTAAGAAGTCTGGATCTTACTCTGTCAACAATAAGGAGACATTAAAGGTTTATGAGGAGAAAGACCTGATCAAAGTGAAGCTCTAAGTAACATTAATCTGATAGTGATGTCCAGAATGGGCTGCAGGACGAAGGACTCAAAGCAGAGAAACCATGTGTTTGTCAACTATGGCAACCATCTCAGTCTGATGTAATAAGGACTGGATCATGGTAGTGGAATGAGTAAGAATGGGACAGGAAGGATAGGTCGAGAGATTTCAAAGAAGAAAAAGTAAGGTTTGAGAATTAGGGTTGGAAGGAATAGGGAATTAATTATAAATCTAAAATTCCTCCCTTGTTTGGAAATGTTTATTAACTCCTGACTACCTACTGGATAAAATCCAGACTTAGTCTATCATTTAAGTCACTGTACAATCTGACCTCAGGTGTTCCTTTCTTCCCCTCCCTACCCTACTGTACACCTGACATTTTATATCTTTTGCTTTTTCTCCTTTTTTTTTGGCCATACAGCGCAGCATGTGGGATCTTAGTTCCTGGACCAGGGATTGAACCCGCGTCCCCTGCAGTGGAAGCCTGGAGTCTTAACCACTGGACCTCCAGGGAAGTGCCTATATCTTTTGCTTTTGCTCTTGCTTCTCTCCACCTGGAGATTAGAACAGTTTAGATCACTGGAATTACTTGGACTGAGAGTGGGACAGAAGAGGTTCCCAAAGAGAATGGGACAAAACTGTAAGAATCCTCTACTTCAGCAGTTGGCAATTTACACAGTAGGTGAAACTGGCAACTAATTGTATCTGGGGGAGCCACATTAAGAAACTGTTTAGAGACCAGTAGGGAGGTTCCTTAAAAAACTAAAAATAGAGTTACCATATGACCCAGCAACACCGCTCCTGGGCATATATCCGGAAAAGAAAAAAAACTAATTCGAAAAGATACATGTACCAATGTTCATAGCAGCCCTATTTACAATAGCCAAGACACAGAAGCACCTAAATATCCACTGATAGATGAATGGATAAAGAAGATGTGGTATATATATACAGTGGGATACTTCTCAACCATAAAAAAGAATGAAATAATGCCATCTGCAGCAACATGGATGGACCTAGAGATGATCATACTAAATGAAGTCAGAAAGACAAATATCATATGATATCACTTACATGTGGAATCTTAAAAAATGATACAAATGAACTTATTTACAAAACAGAAACAGGAAATTCCCTGACGATCCAGTGGTCAGGACTCAACACTTTCATTGCCAGGCTTGGGTTTGATCCCTGGTCGGGAAACTAAGATTCCCACAAGCAGTGTGACACGGCCAAAAACAAAACAGAAACAGACTCACAGACATAGAAAACAAACTTATGGTTAACAAAGGGGAAGGGGAGTGAGGGATAAATTAGGAGTTTGGGATTATCAGATACACACTACTACATATAAAATAGATAACCAACAAGAACCTACTGTAGAGCACAGGGAACTATACTCAATATCTTGTAATAACCTGTATTGGAAAAGAATCTGAAAAAGAATAATATATAAAGAATGTATAACAATCACTTTGCTGTACACCTGAAACTAACACAACATTGTAAATCAACTACAGTTCAATTTAAAAAGAGAAACTGTTTAGAGAGCAGATCAAAATTAATCATTTCACTGTACAATCTTCTGTACAATTTGCCACACATATACATTTAGCTTATTCAATGTTTTTAACTTTTTAAAATCATGCATAAAAGATATAAAAACTGGGTAACAACCTGTTTCAATTCACCTCAAAATCAATCACAATATCAGAACAAGTCCTAACTCTTTTTTTTTTTTGGCCACAACTACACAGCTTGAGGGATCTCAGTTGCCTGACCAAGGATTGAACCCAGGCCTGGCAGTGAAAGCGCCGAGTCTTAACCACTAGACCACCAGGAAACTCCCAAGTCCTAAGTCTTGTTCTTCATGGTTCAAGCCAAATAACTACCCCAAGGCAACTCTGATCTTTCTCCCCATCACTGTGCAGCGAAGTTTAAAACTAAAAGTTTTAATAGAGAAAAAAGGCAAAGAAAGTCCTTGAATGCATATCAATATAAATTTATTTTTACACTTAGAAAAAGAAAGTAATATCCCTATTAAAACACATTTCTGGGCCATATACTATTAACAAAAGAAAATGTTTCAATGTAATTCCAAAATGTAAGGTAATCTCTGAGTAATGACTTACTTTTCTAAATAATTAGTAATTTTTAAAAACTTAGTAATTTTCTAAATTTCGAAAATGTATCGATTATTTTGTAATCAGTTTTGCTTAAACAATGTTACAAACTGACAATAATTTCAACCTTTACAATACACCCTAACGGACTTAAACTGAGGACTGATTATTTAATAAATAAGCTTTGATTTCTCCTTATATGCTTGATACAAATTACACAAAATAAGTCCCTGCCCTGCCCCCAAGGAGGTTTCAGCCTAGTAAGAGACAAGATATAGCATTAAGCTCAGCAGTTGCTCAAGAGACAAGTCACAGAAAGGTACACTAGTCCTTAAGCTTTATTTCCAAAATTAACTAAAAGCTTAGGAATGTGTGTTCTATCCAATTTCCTACATTACTTAAGGCTTCAATGCTAAGATGCATTCAAACTGACTTCCAAACTACAAGAGTACAAGACCCCGAAACAGCCATTAAGATATTACTACCTAGGGGCTTCCCTGGTGGCGCAGTGGTTGCGCGTCCGCCTGCCGATGCAGGGGAACCGGGTTCGCGCCCCGGTCTGGGAGGATCCCACATGCCGCGGAGCGGCCTCCGCAACGGGAGAGGCCACGGCAGTGAGACGCCCGTGTACCGCAAAAAAAAAAAAAAAAAAAAAGATATTACTAACTAGGGCAGAAAAGGAGATTTACATTCTAGAAAAAATTTCAACACAGTAGATAAAGCAACCCAACTTGTCTCCCTCAATACTCATTCTTCAACAATTCCCCCACAAAAAAAACTATAAAATGTGTGTGTGAGATGCACACTTTAACACTTTAAGAATGTTTCTAGAATTTTTTTTTGTTTTTTCCTTCACACAAAGAAAAGTACAAAAATTTTATTCTTCATAATGATGACTATTTGAAATGTCTCATTATTTTAGGTTAGTCACTTTTTTTATTGATGTACAGTTGCTGTATAATATATGTCACAGGTGTACAATACAGTGATTCACAATTTTTAAAGGTTAAACTCCATTTATAGCTATCATAAAATATGGGCTATACTCCCCTTCAATATATCCTTGAAGCCTAGTTTATACATAATAGTTTGTACCTCTTAACCCCCTATCCCTATGTTGCCTGTCCCCCCGAGGTTAGTCACATCTTAGAACTTTGTGTTTTGGGGAGTTCCCTGGTGGTCTAATGGTTAGGATTCAGTGCTTTTACTGCCATGGCCCAGGTTCAATCCATGTTGGGGAACTGAGATCCTGCAAGCCACACTGCACGGCCAAAATAAAAAATAAATTAAATAAATAAAACTCGGTGTTTTAACATAGTTTATCACTCAAGAGAAATTCATATCAGTTCCTAGATTCATCTTAATCATTACACACAGTGTTCAAAAAATTTAAAAGTTGATCATGTAACAAAAATGAAACTAATTCAGGACTTTGAAGACAGCATGATTTAACAGGAGAACGCACACCAAAACAGGAATCAGAAGACCACTGTTGAGTAAGTCACTTAACCTCTCTGAGCTTCTTTTTCTGCGATATGAAATTGGACCCTAGGCCGGGTGGGGGGGGGGACTGTCCACATATACAACCCAGGGGATTCACAGTACCCACCTGGAGCCAATGCACAGACTTCTTAAAGGTCTACATATCCCAGGTTAAGGTAATTTTAGAGCTTCGTTCTCGGCCAGCTCTAAAACTTGAGTGTTTTCTAACAGCAAATATTTTAGCCATAAAGTAATTGACAAAGCAAAGAAAAAGAAAAAATTCTGACAATAAAAGTGATCAATAGGACTAATAAAAGACTACCAAGCTCAGTGAGGTGATTGGACCTAGAGTCTGTCATACAGAGTGAAGTAAGTCAGAAAGAGAAAAACAAATACCGTATGCTAACACATATATATGGAATCTAAAAAAAAAAAAATAATGGTTCTGATGAACCCAGGGGCAGGACAGGAATAAAGACGCAGACGTGGATAATGGGGAAGGGTAAGCTGGGACGAAGTGAGAGAGCGGCATTGACATATACATACTACTAAATGTAAAATAGCTAACTAGTGGGAAGCAGCTGCATAGCACAGGGAGATCAGCTCCATGCTTGTGACAACCTAGAGGGGTGGGATAGGGAGGTTGGGAGGGAAATGCAAGAGGGAGGGGATATGGGGATACATGTATACATACAGCTGATTCACTTTGTTATACAGCAGAAACTAACACAACATTGTAAAGCAATTATACTCCAATAAAGATTTTTTTTAAAAAAAAGACTACCAAGCTCAAAATTCTTTATTTTTTAAAAATTTATTTATATTTTATTTATTTATTTTTGGCTGAATTGGGTCTTTGTTGCTGCGCATGGGCTTTCTCTAGTTGTGGTGAGCAGGGGCTACTCTTTGTTGTGGTGCGCAGGCTTCTCATGGCCGTGGCTTCTCTTGTTGAGGAGCAAGGGCTCCAGGCGCACGGGCTCTAGAGCACAGGCTCAATAGTTGTGTCGCACAGGCTTAGTTGCTCCGCGGCATGTGGGATCTTCCCGGACCAGGGCTCGAATCCATCTCCCCTGCATTGGCAGGCAAATTCTTAACCACTGTGCCACCAGGGAAGTCCCTCAAAATTCTCTAAACATGCCATTTCTTCTCTTACGTACAAAACTGTCAAACGCTAAAAAATTGATAATGTTCATGATTGGCAATGTTTTTTTGTTTTGTTTTGTTTTACAAGTTTGGCTTTTGTTCGTTCATAAACAAGAATCTCAACACAGACCCTCTCCCAAGAAAAAATACACAAGACGTTGCACAGACTTTGAGAGTATTTTTCCCCAGGCTTTAGGTTTACTGACTTCCCTTTGACTCTGCCTTTCCCTTTGTGTACAAGGATACAATCACCCATGTATTACTTTTTTATAGTATGTTCCCTAATTGTGATGGATATATCCTTCAGTAGCTTCCTAAAAAGGGATAAGCAGAAATAATTTTTTCAGATCTGGCATGCCCCAAAATGCCTTTATTCTGCCTTCATACTTGATGAGCAAATGGTTAGATTCTAGGCTAGAAGTCATGTTCCCTCAGAATTCCAAAGGCATTGCTCAACTGTCTTCTCAGTTCTGATATTGCTGTTGAGAGGTCAGTGCCATTTCTAATTCTTCATGTGCGAGTGAAAGTTTAAGGGTGGTGAGGCCTTCTCTCTCCCACCTAGCAACTGATAACTTTCACTGTAGGGTGTCTAGCAGGGTGACCTAGCTGTTTCATTAGGACACTCTAAATATCAGTATTTATTAGTGCTTTCTCTGAGCTGTCCAATATTTTCCAGGGAAGACTTTTTCATAAAGGAGAAAAGATTTAATTGGGTGCTAGTGTTCATGCAGCTGAACAGCACAGGTGGGCTGGGAGTTTCACTATTTAAAATGTTGCCAGTCCCCTCATTTTCAGGTGAGCATTTCTCCCCTACCTTCCACAGTGCCAGGTATCCCTGCCCCTGGAGCCAATCTGGTTAACTTTTTCCACAAAATGTCTTTAACCTTCTGTGAGGGTTGAGGAAGAACACTCACCAGGCTGCCTGGGATAATGTATATATACATATAGAACCTTCCACAGACTTTAAAACATTTCTCGTTTTCAGCCTCACATCTCATCTGTACCCCCAGAGATACATGGTGCCTCCAATTCGAGTCTTTTCTAGAGATCTGTGACATGAACTAGCTGGAATACAGCAAGGATTTGGTACACCCTCTGCAAATACTTTCTATTCTACTATTTCAGCTAAATTACGTGCTCCAACTACTTTCCATCTTCCTGAAACTTTCTGACGTCATTTATTTGCTGTCTCCTCCTCTGTTCTTTTTGCTCTTGTAGGTGTATGCTGTTTTTATTCCTTTACTATCATTGAATGGGGTTTGGGAGAGAACAGAAATAAACATTTGTTCAATCCCTCATGCTTAAAAAGACGGCACAGCTCTTGAATCATTTTTATCTGATGCTAATATATATCTCAGGGTGCATCCAGGTTTGTAGAGCCTGGAGTTTATACAGTTTGGGGGCCCCACTTTAGAATAATACAAAATTAGGTATGAAAGCAAATATTCAATTTAGAATGAGAAATCATAAATTTTAACAAGCTGACAAATATCACAAACATTATAAAAACCAGAAAATAATACTTTCGTTAATTGATACACCCCCTATAAAAACCTTTTTTCCTAGTTTCTTGGCTGCGTACTCTCTGAGTACCTCTTCCCCTGTGACGGGGTTTTTGCAATTTGTTTTATTGAGATAGAAGTCACATAACATAAAACTCACCATTTTAAACTGTGCAATTCAATGGTTTTTAGTATATCCCCAATGCTGTACAACCATCACCACTATCTAATGCCAGAATATTTCCATCATCCAGAAAGAAACCCCATACCTGGGAAGTCACTCTCAACTCTCCCCTTCCCGTGTCCCCTGGCAACCATCAATCTACTTTATGTCTTTATAGATTTTCCAACTAGAATCATACAATATGTGACCGTTTGTGTCTAGCTTCTTTCACTCAGCATAATGTTTCTGAGGTTCATCCATGTTGTAGCATGTATCAATATTAATATTTCATTCCCTTTTATAGCTGAATAATATTCCATTGTATAGATATACCACATTTTATTTACCTATTCATCAGTTAATGAACATTTGGGTTGTTTCCACCCAACTATTTTGGCTATTATGAATAATGCGACTATGAACATTTGTGTACAAGTTTTTGTGTGAATATATGTTTTCAATTCTCTTAGTTATATAGCTAGGAACAGAATTGCTGAGTCATATGGTAATTCCCATGTTTAACTTTTTGAGGAACTGCCAAACTTTTACCACAGTGGCTGAACCATTTTACATTCCCACCAACAATGTATGAAAATCCTTGCCAACACTTGTCATTTTCCCATTTTTTATTATAGCCCTCCTGGTGGGTATGAAATGGTATCTCATTGTGATATGCATTTCCCTTATGACTTATGACATTGAGCATCTCTTCATTATGCTTATTGGCCAATGGTCTATCTTCTATGGAGAAAAGTCTACTCAAATCCTTCGCCCGTTTTGGGGGGTTTTTTGTGTTTTTCTTTTCTTTTTTTTTTTTTTTTTTTTGTGTGGTACACAGGCCTCTCACTGTTGTGGCCTCTCCCATTGTGGAGCACAGGCTCAGCGGCCATGGCTCATGGGCCCAGCAGCCGCTCCGCGGCATGTGGGATCTTCCTGGACCGGGGCATGAACCTGTGTCCCCTGCATCGGCAGGCGGACTCTCAACCACTGCGCCACCAGGGAAGCCCTGTGTTTTTCTTAATTGAGTACAGTTGATTTACATTGTGGTGCCAATCTTTGCCATACAGCAAAGTGACTCAGTTTTACCCATATATACATTCTTTTAAAATATTTTTTTCCATTACGGCTTACCCCAGGAGACTGGATACAGTTCCCTGTGCTACACAGTAGGACCTTGCCGTTCATCCATTCTAAATGTAATAGTTTACATCTACCAACCCCAAACTCCCAGTCCATCACTCTCCCTTTCTGCCTCCCCCTTGGCAACCACAAGTCTGATCTCTACGTCTGTGAGTCTGTTTCTGTTTAGTAGATAGGTTCATTTGTGCCACATTTTAAATTCCACAGAAGTAATGTCATATGGTATTTCTTTCTTTCTGACTTAATTCACTTAGTATGATAATCTCTAGATCCATCCATGTTGCTGCAAATGGCATTACGTTGCTCTTTTTCATGGCTGAGTAGTATTCCATTGTGTATATGTACATCTTTATTATTTTTAATATTTTATTTTTTAATTTATTTGCTTATTTATTTGGCCGTGTCGGGTCTTAGTTGCCACACGCACGGGATCTTTAGTTGTGGCATAGGAACTCTTAGTTGCGGCATGGGAACTCTTAGTTTCAGCATGTGGGATCTAGCTCCCTGACCAGGGATCGAACCCAGGCCCCCTGCATTGGAAGTGTGGAGTCTTAGCCACTGGACCACCAGGGAAGTCCCCCACATCTTCTTTATTCATTCATCTATCGATGGATATTCAGGCTGTTCCCATGTTTTGGCTATTGTGAACAGTGCTATGAACACAGGGGTGCATGTATCTTTTGAATTATAGTTTTGTCCGGGTATATGCCCAGCAGTGGGATTGTTGGATCATTTGGTAATTCTATTTTTAATTTTCTGAGGAACTTCCATACTGTTTTCCATAGTCTTTGCCCATTTTTTAATTGGGTTGTCCTTTTGTCATTAAGTTGTAAGAGTTCTTTATATATTCTGGATACTAGACCCTTATCAGATATTATGATTTACAAATATTTTCTCCCATTCTATGAGTTATCTTTTTACCTTTTTTTTTTTTTTTTTTGGCTGCACCGCACAGCATGTGGGATCTAAGTTCCCCAACCAGGGATCAAACCCACGCCCCCTGCATTGGGAGCACAGAGTCTTAACCACTGGACCGCCAGGGAATTCCCTCTTTTTACTTTCTTGATAGTGTCCTTTGGGGTACAGGTTTTTAATTGTGATTAAGTCCAATTTGGTTTTTTCTTTGGTTGCTTGTGCTTTGGTGTCATATTTAAGAAATCACTGCCACTCCAAGGTCTTATGTTTCCATCTAAAGTTTTTATGATTTTAGCTGTTATATTTAGGTCTTTAATCCATTTTGAGTTAATTTTTGTATATGGTGTGAGGTGGCAGTACAACTTCATTCTTTAGCATGTGGATATCCAATTGTTCCAACATCATTTGCTGAAAAGACTAACCTTTCCCCATTGAGTGGCCCTGGCACTCTTGTGGAAAAATCAATTGACCACAGATGTATGAGTTTATTTCTGGACTCTGGATTCTACTCCATTGACCCATATGTCAACCCTTATGCTAGTATCATACTTTCCCATGAGTTTTATAATATCATTTTCTATAGAGATAACAAAAATAATTCAGTCTTTTCTCTAGCATAATTGAACATATTTTTGTTGTTGTTGTAAAACTTAGAATTTCTTTTAGCACAGGGCCATTATTGGTAATGTTATGTAAACTTTTAGGATTGTGGCCAAACTTGGGAAAATTACTAACAAGTCTCTTTCATATGAATCTTTAAGATTCGGAAAAATTTTTCACAAACTGGCCTTTTGGCATCAAACCTTGGTTTTTGCTCCACTAACTACATACTTCAGGTGCCAGATGCCATGGGACATATTCATATCACTATACCATCTCTAGGACTGCATGTTTATGTCACAACGCCAAATGAGTTAACACAATGTGTAGTATTCCTACCTACTATCCTCGTACTCAGACGGCTAGCAATACCTTGACTATACACGAAGAGACTGTGAACCACATCAACGTATCCTGCTAAAACCCAACTAAATGTATCCCCAAGTCAGTTTCCCCATAGCCAGATGCCCAAAATACCTACAGCTATTCCAATGCCACCAACATGAGAAGTATGAGAGAAGGGAAATCAGTGTAAAAAGAGACAGCAATCTTAACTGATTGTGGTTAAGATGCAGTACATTTGCAAATCCTTCATAACTGTGACAACGTACAGGAAATATTGTTTCTTGATCTGGGCACTGGTTATATAGGCGTGTTAAGTTTGTGAAAAGTCTTAAGCTGCACACTTATAAGCTTGGCACTTTTTCTGTATATAAATATTATACTAATAAAACAATTTTTTAACATCTTTATTCGAGTATAACTGCTTTACAGTGTTATGTTAGTTTCTGCTGTATAACAAAGTGAATCAGCTATATGCATACGTATATCCCCATATCCCCTCCCTCTTGCATCTCCCTCCCACCCTCCTTATTCCACCCCTCTTAAAGTGACCATGAACTCATTGCCAGGGTCCCTCCCAGGCCCTCAGATAGGCCTGAAAGTTAAGCTTCATTAGTTTCACAGTAAACTCACCTCTAAATACAACAAATTGGATTATCACAAGATTTGGTTTCTAGGACCACCCTGGAGACTTGGGTCTTGCCAACTAGCCATGGACTTAAAGAAGACACACATGACCTCCCTGAGCATGTTATTCACATAACGTGCAGAAGAGGTTAGACTATAAACTCTAAGACATCTTTCTAGTAGTTGTTCTTCTAAGAAATATTTACAGAGTACCTCCTAAGTGTTTAGTATTACTCTACGTAAATGAAACACAGTCTCTGCCCTGCACAATTTCTCTGTAAATCTAAAATTTTAAGTTTTTTAAAAGACAAACAGGTAGGGTTTCCCTGGTGGTGCAGTGGTTGAGAGTCCGCCTGCCGATGCAGGGGACTAGGGTTCGTGCCCCAGTCCGGGAAGATCCCACATACCGCGGAGCGGGCTAGGCCCATGAGCCATGGCCGCTGAGCCTGCGTCCGGAGCCTGTGCTCTGCAACGGGAGAGGCCACAACAGTGAGAAGCCCGCATACCGCAATAAAAAAAAAAAAAGACAAACAAGTAAAGAAGCGAATATAAAAACAAATTATAATAAGTCCTCTGAAGTTAACAAGATACTATGATGGAGAATAATGAAGGTAGAAGCTACTTTAGACAGAGTATTTAGGAACTCTTTGAAATGATAAACTGACACAGAAAAAATAATAAGTAGAGAAAGAAGACCCCGACAACAAAAGGCGGGGGTGGGGGCCTTCAGGTGGGAAAAAGATTGGCCTTTTCAAGAAATCAAAACACAATTAATGTTACTAAAGCAAAATAAGCCAAGGAAAGACAGGGCCAGATTGTACAGGATCTTGTGCAAATAATGTCTATTTCATTCAAGGTATAATGGAAAGCCACTGGAGGGTTTGAAGCAGGCGAGTAAAATTATCCAATTTACATTTTCTTTTTTAATTTATGAAACTGCTCCATGGGGAATAGATTATAAAAGGGTTAAAGAAAAACAATGCAGACCTGATGGGGGAGCACTAAAACTCTGATTATTAGCCCTGAATTATAATAGTTTTTCAATATAAAACTCATTCCAGAGAATTAAAGAATTTAACTCACATACTTGCATAAATTATTTTATTCAAATAGTATTTATCTGCCTTCTTTCTTTTTACCAGTCTGTTTCTGTTTCCATTGAGTATCTTTTTTATCCTTTACCAAAATAACTGATGGATTTCAATAACAAATGATCATAACTCTTCTAGAAACTGTTGAAAATTTCTTTTGTTAAGTTCTCTGTAATAAAATTCCCGGAAACTTCAAAGGCAGAACATAAAATAACTCAGTTACAAAAGCTGGAAAACAGTATGTATTAAATTAGGATACCAAAGAGCATGGAGTCCAACCAAAAAAACAAAAGAAGCAGCAGTGGTAGCTGCCACCACTGTCACCTATGACAGTTTTTTAAATGGCTGCAAATTCTTTGCCACTTTTTTCATCAAGAGTTGCAATCTATGTTTTTTCCCTTGAATCTAGAAGAACTTGTAAGTAACTTGCTTGTAACCAATAAAATGCAACAAGGACTTTCTAGGCTGAGTCAGAAAAGGAGATGCAGCTTTCACCTTGTTTCCTGACAATTCCTGCTGGTACCCTGAGCCAGTCATATTAGCAGTGTAACTGCCCTGGAGCTGCCATAAACTAGCTCGTGCAGTGAAATCACATGGAGAGGCTCGCAGATGAACTGAAGAGAGATAAATGCCCGGCCAGCCCCCAGCTTTTCCCATTCCAGCCATCATCTGAATAAAATACATGACAGACCCTGAGCCAAAACCAGCCAGCAGGAACTTTCCTGCTGGTCCAGTCGTTAAGGATCCACCTTCCAATGCAGGGAACGCGGGTTTGATCCCTGGTCCGGGAACTAAGATCCCACATGCTGTGGGGCAACTAAGCCCATGCACCGCAACTACTGAGCCCGTGTGCTGCAACTACAAAGCCCACGCACTCTGGAGCCCAGGCGCCACAACTAGAGAGGAGCCTGTGCACCACAATGAAGAACCCACGTGCCACAACGATGATCCCGTGTGCCACAACTAAGACCCGATGCAGCCAAAAATAAAATTAATTAATTTTTTAAAAATTTTTTAAAAAGCCAGCAGAGCCCTTTCCAAACTCCTAACCCACAGAAATCACGAGAGATAAAAAAATTATTGTTTGTGTTTTAGGCCTTTAAGTTTTGGAGTAATTTTTTATGCAGCAATTCTAACAAGCCTTTATAGCAAATATATGATCATTAGTTCAACTTATTGGGGGGAGGGGAAGAATTTGGCTCGCAATAAGGGTGCATTTTTCCATATAGAGACCAGCTTTCATTTATTTATTTTTATTTTTTAATATTTACTTATTTATTTATTTGGCTGCGCTGGGTCTTTGCAGCACACAGGATCTTCATTGTGGCATGCAGGGTCTTTAGTTGCGGCATGCAAACTCTTAGCTGAGACACGTGGGGTCCAGTTCCCTGACCAGGGATCAAACCCAGGCCCCCTGCATTGGGAGTGTAGAGTTCTAGCCACTGGACCACCAGGGAAGTCCCAAGACCAGCTTTCATTTATTTAAGAGATTTGAAAAAGCTATGTAATAACCCAGAGAAAGTCTAATAATAGTAAGGCACACTCTTCCTGAAATCAATCTAATTTTATAGCCTTATAGCCTCTACAGATTCTTTCCCTGCATCATGATTCACCCATAGCAAAAGGAAGTACATAAATATATTTACCATGCCACTGAGCTCAGCCAAATCAGTCTTGCATTATAATCCTTCTAAATACAGAAGTTATCTATTATGGCCTAAATTAATCCCTGGCCTTTCTTCAACCAAAAGAGTGAATCAATTATTGCAGAAGCATCAAAACTGCCAAACAAAGCAAAAATTATTAGATTTACTCTTTTGAACTAAGAATCACCACACATTACCACTAAGTAGAACAGACTTTTAAATTATGTATCTCATTCATCTCATTTTTAAACTTTTATTCATTTAATTAAATATCTAATGAGCACTGTGGGTAGGCAAATATAAGTAAGAACTAGTTCATAGCTACAGAGGAGTTCACAGTGCTATGGGGAAAACATCAATACAACCAATGAATTTTAAGTCAATATAATAAATGATACAATGAAGTATGCTAACTTACTGCAGGAATATAAATGAGGGTGTTTTGGATATTTCTATTTGCTCCTTCAGATCATTCTCCATCCTTTAACCAGCACTTAGTGTCCTAGGAGGCTGACGTAATGGACTACAGGAACTGGGCTCCCTATCCTCCAGCCTCAAATTGGGTTCAGTAAATGAGAAGCAACAGCAAGGGTGTCTCTGCATTCCCATGACTACTCGCTCCCTTTCCCTTTCTTGCCCAAAGATGATGCAACTTCCTATCATTGCTAGTCCCTAGGGGCTACACCATTCCTAACTGGATTCCCTTAACCCTGCCCATTCATTCTAAGTAGTCCCCTAACAACATTCTTTCACCTTTTGTGAGAATGTTATCTGTTTCTATCAGGACCCTAACTGTTAAGACAGGGGCACCTAACTCAGCCTGGGGAAGTCTGGGAAGACTTCTCAGAGGAGAAAATGCTTCAGCTGTCTTAATAGCTGAGTAGATTGGGCAGGGTGACTAGG
Source organism: Physeter macrocephalus (assembly GCF_002837175.3). Lineage (NCBI taxonomy): Eukaryota > Metazoa > Chordata > Mammalia > Artiodactyla > Physeteridae > Physeter > Physeter macrocephalus. The sequence continues at coordinate 121,408,554 of NC_041227.1, forward strand.
TAAGGAAGAAAGTATTGTAACAGAGTCTAAGTAAACAGCACCATCAAAAACTTGGGATATAAGAAAATGTGAAAAGAATAGGAAAGAGTGAGGAATTCAGAGCGGTGTAACATAGGCATATGATGGGACACAGGCATGATGGGAAACAATGCTAGAACCAAATCATAAAGAGTTTTTAGATGAAGGTATTTAACAGATCTGGTTTCTATAATAAGTAAATTCGAAGAAAGTTCAAAGAACAAAGGTGGGCGGGGGGGGGCAGTGGGCCTATACTTTAAAAAAGACTTCAGACATACCAACAAAATACAGTGTGTAGACCTTTCCTGCATCCTGATTAGAACAAACCAACTATTCAAAAAGGGAGAATGGGACAAGGAAAAGAAGAATTGGAAATGTATCTCTTCATGACATGGATGAGGTTATCTTATTTTCAATTTGTTCATGTGTCTATCAATGAATGTTTATTGAAAATATTTTATTCCAATTTATCATTTCTATAAATGTAAGTGCTAAGAAAACTTATTTTTATGAAAATTATTTTTAATGATCAACTAACAACTTGATTGGGTCCCTAATTTTGTTGAAATTGAAGGGTTGAAACCATGTGACTTGTGAAAAGATGTTAGTCATTGGAGTCACTGCCTTCTCAATAACCTCATCAATATTCTAATTTGTCTCTTAGGTGCCCTAGAAGGCCTCTTACACCAGGACAATGTACTATTGGGGATGGCCTAGAGATGTGCCTTTCTTTTGTAAAGTGAAAGGAAGAAAATATGAAAAACTGATCAACTTTAGAATCTGAAAATTGAGCTCCTTTAAAAATATCCATGGGCTTTCATTCTTTTATTTCACCCTCATTGTATGTATCACTAACTCTAGCGCTGACTGTTCAATTATTTCATCCATCAAGTCTTGTCTCTACTTGTTTACACTGTAGGTTCCCTGAAAGCAAGATCAGGATCCAAATCTCTTCTTGAAATCCCAGAACCTACACCTCAGGGTAAGGTGCATGTTAAGACTCTCAACAAAAGATCACTGAATGAATATGTAAATATTTCACCACCATTCCAAGTCCTCTTTCTAGTTAGAGAAAAAAGACTTGAGATAACCAAACTGGAAATCAGAAGAAACTTGAAATATCATCACCAACCCTATTTTAAAGTAAGAAAAAGACTGGTTTACTACCTATGCTTTCCTACCTATCTAAAATAAGAAAAACTCAAAACAACTAGGAAATAGAAAACTAAAATGTACAAGGATTCATATTTTATTACAAAAGATTTCTAGTACAACTAGCCTAATTTCTATGGAATTTGAATAACTGTACCAATTGTTCCCTCAACAAAATCAGTTGCTATTCTCTTCATAAGATTCAAGAAAAAAATTTCATCAGATAAAATATTATATTTCGCCTTCACTGGCTTAGAATACTTGTAAAGTCAGGATCTCAACAGTAATTAAATTAGATAACAAATGAGAACAAGTTAAAACTACAGAGCTCTGAAAAAATATTAATTTTCTTCCTAACACTGACAGACTAGTTATATATGTGAATTTCTTAGGTGACACTGCAAAAGTAGATCTTTTTGCAGTGACTAGCAGACTGATCTCACTTTGTTGAGAAGTAAATTTTGCAGAGTATGGTAAAGGAGTTCTAGCCATCAAGTCAAATATTAACTTGAATGAATACTTTGGTCCTCTATCTTTATAACTTAACATTGTCAAAATTACTAAGGTACAAACATCAGTTAATTCAGTAATAATGTCACAAAGAGAGATTCTATTATGTTTCAAATGAGGTCCTCTTAAACCATGTAAGCTTTTTACAATTTCATGAATCATTAATTCACAAATATTTACTGAAATATACTATGTACCAAGTACTGTGTTAGACATATTTTGAATGTGTCAAATACTATTTTACTTTAAAAAGATAGAAGAATCTTTAAAAATATTTTTTCTTCATTCTTCTTCCTTTACAAAATTCAATTTTTTTAAGAAAGCTTTTTCAACCTTATTTATAGTATTAAATTTATATGATTCTGAATAATCTGACCAAGCAATAAGTTTTCTACTTCACTAGAGAAAGTTGTATTTAAAGCCTGACAACATAAGATCATACCAAAAAAAGTTGAATAAACTACCAGTTTGCGTTTCTAATATAACAAAAATAATTTTTGTATTGCTCCTGTACATGTAACAGAGTTTATATAAGAAAGTTTATCCTAAAGTATGGATGTGCATTAGAAGCCAGCATCACCTTTGATAGTTTCTAATTCTCCAACTCTATTTCAAGAACTCTTACACTCTGGGTTTCTGTTTTACAGGTCTTTACGCACTGTTGACATCTACCTGTGCAGAAATATCTCCATCTACTGGCAACAGATGAAACTACAGGCTGTTTTTGAAAGTACCAGCAAAAAGTCATTGAAAGCACAGAGGTGATCTCCCTGTGCTATGCGGCAGCTTCCCACTAGCTATCTAATTTACATTTGGTAGTGCATATATGTCCCTTTGTGACCATGAGAGGGGTGGGATAGGGAGGGTGGGAGGGAGGGAGACACAAGAGGGAAGAGATATGGGAACATATGTATATGTATAACTGATTCACATTGTTGTAAAGGAGAAACTAACACACTATTGTAAAACAGTTATACTCAAATAAAGATGTTAAAAAAAAAAAAAAGTCATTGAAGACTTGGATCCAAACAGTTCTCCCATCTCCAAAATCCTGAGCCATTCAAATTACTCTCCAAAGCTCTTCCACTTCTTACCAAAACTGGATGGAGGGGTTGAGGGAGAATACAATTAACTGTCTAAATGTTTGCTATATCATTTAAAGATAAAAATTATAACAATAGCTAATTTAGGGACTTCCCTGGTGGTCTAGGGAATAAGACTCCACATTCCCAATGCAGGGGACCCGGGTTCAATCCCTAGTCAGAGAACTAGATCTCATGTGCACACCACAACTAAGAGTTTACGTGCCACAACTAAAGAGCCCACATGCCCCAACTAAAGATCCCGCGTGCCGCAACTAAGACCCGGCACAGCCAAATAAATATTTTTTAAAAATTATAACAATAGCTAATTTAACTATATGAATTCCTTACAACACACTGGTACCCCAAGGTGTACAAAACACTTATGCCTATTTTGTAAGACATAATTTCATTTAAATCAATACGTATATTAATCATTATTAATGTTGCACTTGCTCCTATAAAACAGCATGTAATCGGTTATGACTACTTTATTTAAAACACAATCTTTGGGCTTCCCTGGTGGCGCAGTGCTTGAGAATCCGCCTGCCAATGCAGGGGACATCGGTTCGAGCCGTGGTCCCGGAAAATCCCACATGCCGCAGAGCAACTAAGCCTACGCTCCACAACTACTGAGCCTGCTTTCTAGAGCCCGCGTGCCACGTCTACTGAGCCCGTGCACCACAACTACTGAAGCCTGCGCGCCTAGAGCCCGTGCTCCGCAACAAGAGAGGCCACAACGAGAAGCCCATGCACCTCAACGAAGAGTAGCCCCCGCTCGCCGCGACTAGAGAAACCCTGCATACAACAACGAAGACCCAACACAGCCAAAAATAAAAAAATAAAGAAAATAAAAATAAAATTAAAAAAAAAAAACAATCTTTAACGAAATTGTTATTTGTAGTGAGGTGGATGGACCTAGAGTCTGTCATACAGAGTGAAGTCAGAAAGAGAAAAATAAATACCGTATGCTAACACATATA
>NC_041227.1:121412331-121419556 GCF_002837175.3 Physeter macrocephalus
GTGGGATAGGGAGGGTGGGAGGGAGATGTAAGAGAGAGGGGATATGGGGGTATATGTATATGTATAGCTGATTCACTTTGTTATACAGCAGAAATTAACACACCATTGTAAAGCATTTATACTCCAATAAAGATGTTAAAAAAAAAACACAATCTTTGTACACTACTATATGTAAAACAGATAACTTATAAGAACCTACTGTATAGCTCAGGGAACTCTATTCGATACTCTGTAATGTCCTATATATGGGAAAAGAATCTAAAAAAGAATGGATATATGTATAACTGATTCACTTTGCTGTACTGCAGAAACTAACACAACACTGTAAATCAACTATACTCCAATAAAAATTAATTTAAAAATAAAACACAATCTTTGATCCAAAATGTCAAAATACATTAACATAATACTTTACAGCTTGAACAGTATTTTTCACATACATTATTTCTTATCTAGCAGGATCCTAAAATAAATAACACTGTCATTTTAAACATGCATTTATAACTAAAAGCATAGGCACCAAGAAAATAAGTGACTTGCTTAAAGGCACAAAGCTTTTCAGTGGCATAACTAGGATATGAACCCAAATTTTCTGCCTCCAAGTTCTATACTCTTTCTACAACATCCCAACTGCCTCCAACAATAACAGTAAATAGGTCTACATTACAGATGTCTGCTTTGTGACAGTTCCCAGGAATGCACTGTGGTCAAATAAAAAAGTCACCTTAGATTTTAATAAAATTAAGCTTTTTCCACATACAGATGGCCAACAGGCACATGAAAAGATGCTCAACATCGCTAATTATTAGAGAAATGCAAATCAAAACTACAATGAGGTACCACCTCACATCAGTCAGAATGGTCATCGTTAAAAACTCTACAAATAACAAATGCTGGAAAGGATGTGGAGGAAAAGAGAACCCTCCTACACTGTTAGTGGAAATGTAAATTGGTGCAGCCACTATGGAAAACAGTATGGAGGTTCCTCAAAAACTAAAAATAGAGTTGCCATATGATCCAGCAATTCCACTCCTGGGCATATACCCAGACAAAAGTCTAATCCAAAAAAGATACATGCACCCCAAAGTTCATAGCAGCACTATTCACAATAGCCAAGACACAGAGACAACCTAAATGTCCATCAACAGATGAATGGACAATGAATATATGTGGTACACATATACCATGGAATACTACTCAACCATTAAAAAATAATGAAATAATGCCATTTGCAGCAACATGGATGGACCTAGAGATTATCAGTAAGTCAGAAAGATAAAGACAAATACCATATAATATCACTAACATATAGAATCTAAAATGTGACACAGGACTTCCCTGGTGGTCCAATGGTTAAGAATCCACCTGCCAAGGCAGGGGACATGGGTTTGAGCCCTGGTCCAGGAAGATCCCACATGCCGCAGAGCAACTAAGCCCGTGAGCCACAACTACTGACCCTGCGCTCTAAAGCCCGAGAGCCACAACTGCTGAGCCCGAGTGCCAGAACTACTGAAGCCTGCGCGCCTAGAGCCCGTGCTCCAAAACAAGAGAAGCCACTGCAATGAGAAGCCCACGCACTACAACGAACAGTAGCCTCACTCGCTGCAACTAGAGAAAGCCCACGCACAGCAACGAAAACCCAACATAGCCAAAGATAAATTAATTATTTTTAAAATGTGACACAAATGAACGTATCTACCAAACAGAAACAGACTCAGGGACACAGAGAACAGAACTGTGGTTGCCAAGGGGGAGGGAGTTGAGAGAGGGGTGGAGTGGGAAGTTGGAGTTAGCAGATGTAAGCTATTATATATGGAATGAATAAACAACAAGGTCCTACTGTACAGCATAGAGAACTATATTCTGTATCTTATGACAAACCATAAAGGAAAAGAATATTTTAAAAAAGAATGTATATATATGTATAACTGAATCACTTTGCTGTACAGCAGAAATTAACACAACATTGTAAATCAACTATACCTCAATTAAAAATTAAGTTTCTTCCTTTCTTTTGTCTTATAGGAAAAAATGCTCATAATATAAAATATAAGTTTAAGAAAACCAACGGGACTTCGCTGGTGGCACAGTGGGTAAGCCTCTGCCATCCCAATGCAGGGGGCCTGGGTCTGATACCTGGTCAGGGAATTAGATCCCACATGCATGCTGCAACTAAGAGTTCATGCATGCCACAACTAAGGAGCCCACATGCTGCAACTAAGGAACCAGCGAGCTGCAACTCAGGAGCCCACCTGCCGCAACTAAGACCCGGCACAACCAAATTAAGTGATTAATTAATTTTTTAAAAATTTAAATTAAAAAAATAAAAAATAAAATAAATAAAATTTAAAAACCAAAATCCAACCCACATTTGACAAAACAATTATAGACTTTCTTTTCTATTGCCACATTTTAGATATGTTTATTTTTTTTAATCCCACCTTTTTCCAAAAATGAGTTGAGGGGGCTGATAGCTGGTAAACAGCAAACTCTGTTAAGTCATGCTTATTGTAATCCACTTTCATCAGTAAGAGACAAAAATAATAATAAACTTTTTAAAGATTCATAATAGAAATGTTGACAAGAAAAATACTGAGCCCAACCTAGGTTTATTCTGATTTCTTATATCTCCATTCATGGTACTATAGAATTTTAAAAAATCAATGTCTGACACATGTCAAGAAATTGATAAATATTTATTGACTAAATAAATGAAATAGGCTGTAAAGCAGGGGTCCCCAACCCCCAGGCCATGGACTGCTAACGGTCTGTTGCCTGTTAGGAACCCGGCGGCACAGGAGGAGGTGAGCGGCAGGCTAGCGAGCAAAGCTTCATCTGCCACTCCCCATTGCTCACATTACCGCCTGAACCACCCCCTGCCCGTCCATGGAAAAACTGTCTTGCACGAAACCAGTCCCTGGTGGCAAAAAGATTGGGGACTGCTGCTCTAAAGCATTACAAGATCCAAAGTATTATGGGGTCCTAAATTAAAGACTCAATTATGCTTATTAAAATATCAAAATGTTTATGAAAAGTTCAATCAATGTTTGAAATCAGAAGATGTAAGTTAAAACTACAGTAATAGGAAAGTGTGAATTATAAATAATAAACTTACAAAGAAAAGAATTATAGATGAATGAACAGAATAGAGTCCAGAAATAGAACATGTATGTTGTCAACTGATTTTTAGCCAAGGTGCCAAGACAACTCCACGGAGGAAATAAAAGCATTTTAACAAATGATGCTAGGAAAATTGGATATCCATATGAAAAAAAAAAAAGAACCTGACCCTTACTTCTCACAGCAAAGTTTTAAAAAGTTAAATTTAGGAGGGTCCTACACCAAAATGTAAGTGCTAATATTATAAATATTGTAGAAGAAAACACAGAAAATTTTTAGAACTGTGGATTAGGAAAAGATTTCTTATACAGGACATAAAAAGCATGAACCATACAGAAAAAAACTGATAAACAGGGCTTAATCAAAATTCAAAACTTCTGCTCTTTGAGACACTATTGAGGGGGGAAAAATGCCACAGATTAGGAGAAAATATTTGCAAAACACATATCTGATAAAGGACTTGTATCCAGAATACAAAAAGAATTCTCAAAACTCAATAATAAGAAAACAACCCAATTTTAAAACTATGAGCAAAAGATTTGAACAGATATTCACCAAAGATACACAGATGATAAATAAGTCCATTAAAAGATGCTTAACACCGTAGGTCAAAGGGAATTAAAATTAAAGCTACACTGAAAGCTACACTGAAGTAATCTCTACACACCAATTAGAATGGCTAAAATCAAAGACTGACAACAGCAAGTACTGAAGTGTTGGCTAAGATTGGGAGCAACTGGAACTCTCAGACAACACTGGTAGAAATACAAAATGGTACAACTTTGAAAAACAGTTTAGCAGTTGTTGTTTTTTTTTAAGTTAAACACATACTTACCACATGATCCAACAATCCTAAACATTTACCCAAAGGAAATAAAAACATGTCCACAAAGAGAGGTGTACCCAAATGTTCATAGCAGCTTTATACATAATGGCAAAAAACTGGAAACTAATGTCTGTGGATATTTGTGAATGGATAAACAAAATAGGGTATGTGTGTACAATGCAATATTCCTCAGGAATAAAAGGAACAAACAACTGATACACAACATGGATGGACCTCAAAAGTACTATTCTAAGTGAAAAGAAGCCTGACTCAGAAGACTACATACTGTATGATCCCATTTACATAAATTCTAGAAAAGGTAAAACTATCGCAACAGAAAGTAAATCAGTGGTTGTCAAGGGCTGGGGATATGAGGAGACTGGCTGTGAAGAGGCAGGAGGAAACTTTTGGGAAAGAAAGAAATGCCATTTGTGCAATCATCTCTGTAGGAATTCCTACCTAAAATCAGGATTTTAAACTAAGTTTTATGTCTGACGTCAATTTTTAGTAAGAAACCAAATGCCAAACTTAAGACACATGTTGATATTTCTTAATTCATATCAAATGCGGTTTTTAAAGTCAATGCCTTTAGAAACGATTCTAAAACAAACACAAAATTCTTCACTTTGTTCAATTAATTATGTATTAGTGAAAAAATACAAAAGAAAAAAATTTTTAATGTTAGCATTCAACTGTAAAAAGTGCCAAATACTGATACCTGGAAAACTAGCATTAGTGAAATATTAGTAGGCTTAGTGTTCAGCAAAGTTGCTCTAATCAAGCAAAAATAGATATGACTGCAATCTTAAATACAAGCCAATAACTAAGGTTAGAAAATACAATGGATATGCCACAAATATAAATTAGCTGGAATTACATTAAAACATAGGAAGAAAACTATTAAAGTATCCTAAGCAATATGAACAAAAGCTTAAATAAACGTAAAAGCATAGCATGTTCCTAGGTGGGAAAACTAAATACATTTAAATGCCTCCTTTTCCCAAATTAATGCATTGTAATTACAATCCCAATGAAATTTCTTTTTAAATTTAACAATTTTAATATTCACATGTAAGAGCAAATAAGTAAAAACAGCAAAAAAAAATTTCTAGCACAATGAGAATATTAAACTAAATTATAAAGCTACAATAATGAAGAGTATGGCACCGAACAAGAGATAATCTGACTATTATAACTAATTTGTTAACATAACTAAAAAGATATCCACCACTATGGAAAGGAAAAATTGATTAATAAATAATGATGAGATGACTGAGTAGCAATTTTGGAGGAAACATCTTCCTAAACCATTTTTTAAACACTAAAATTAAATGTATTTAAATATTTACTAAGCCTCTGAAGAAAAGGGTTTTCCTAAGTATAGAAATGATAGGAAAAACAAAGGAAAAGTTGGACAAATTTGACTCCTAAAGTAACAAATTTATTCAAAATCATTTTTCTTTCAAAAATGATCAAAATTAAAAGTCAAATAACAGACTGGGGAAAATGCCTGTAACAAATATGACAAAAGAGTAGTATCTTTTTTAATTCTCAGGCAGATCACTATGAAAAACACAAATGGCCTAAGTGGTAACTAGGACAAGACCAAACAAAGCAACAAAGAGAAATATAATTAGTAAACAGACAGGAAAATATTCAACTTCACAAGAAAATGTTAAATACTATATGCCATGAAGTTAACGAACATTTTAAAAAACAAGAGCCAATTCTTGTAATAGAACATTAAGAGGGACACATTTATTCAATGCTGCTCTAAACAGGCACAATTCTTTTAGGAAACAGTCTGACGAAAAATTAATCAAGAACCTAAAAAGAGCCACACCCTTTAATGCAACAGCACTCTCTCTATGGAAATATCCTAAGAAAACAATCCTTAAAAAAAAAAAAAATTATCCATACCAAGATGTTTACAAATTATCTATAATAACAGAATTTGGAAATAAAAGTTAAAACAAGAAAAAAATATGAACAATGGTTGTTATATAGCATTCTCTTAACCGGTTATCCTAAAATCAGCCTTCGTGGTTCTCATTCCAGTCCATCCTTCCTATTGCCCAAAGATTAACGTTTCTAAACATCAAATATATCGAAGCTTAAAATCCTTCAATGGTTCCCACTACCTTAAAAAAAAAAAAAAAATCAAACTTCTTGACAAAATATAACAAGGTCCTAAAATGGGTTGGTCCCTGTCTAACAAGCCTCACCTCTTGCCACTCACACCCAGTGCATCAGCCATAAAAAACACATATAAAACTACACAGAATTACTTCTATGTCTCCAGCATTCATTCAAAATAAAATGCCAAAAGGCTCTTAATGCATGCTGAAACAGCATTCTGCCTTCATGGAGCTTACAGCATAGACAACAAATGCCCTTCATTGAGTTAGGTCTGATGCTAGAGGAAGAGCCTCTTAGTCACAGAGGAGAGGTCAACACAGGTCAAGGAAAGATCTGTGGATAAGGGTACCTTGAGTTGAGCCTTAAAAGATAAGCAGGTATCTCAAGGGACAAGGGTAATTCCAAATAAATGAAATTATTTTATTTTCCACACAAAATCCTAAGTTTGTAACAAGCTTTCTAGACAGCTTGGGTTCTGACATGTACTTAACCTCTCCGAGTTTCTCCTACCTCTTGAAGCTATTATGAGAATTAAAAGTAATAACAGATGTAAACTTAATACAGTGTCTGGCACTTAATAAGCATTCAGTACATGTCCCTCATACAGAAACACATAACAATGTTGATTACAACAGTATATTTCAAGGGTTCAGCTTTCTTAGAGCAAAGAAAGTAACAGTAAACAAAAACAAAGGCAAAGAGAGAAAAAGCAGTAAGAACAGGGTTAAACACGTCACCATACAGCCAAACGGTTCTCTCTACATACCATGACGATATCCTTGTACTACACATTACAACAGCACAATAACTTATATTCATAATGATACTGAATCATAAATAAAACATTAAGTTCTGTTAAGTGTGGTCTATTTGAAAGGAGTAGGGCATATTACATCTTTAAAAGCCTTCAAAATCTCTAAAAGACATGAAAAATAGCTAAAATTAAAACCTTGCATGGCTAAAGCATGGATCTTCATTTACCTTGAAAACTTGAGTTATATACTAAATATGCTAAATTACATGCTAAATAAATGACATGTTAGTATGTTGTGATAGTTACAGTTCAACCAACAGGAAAAAAGTAGAATCCATGATTAAACACACACACACACACACACACACACACACACACACACACAC
>NC_041227.1:121419643-121501351 GCF_002837175.3 Physeter macrocephalus
CACACACACACACACACACACACACACACACACACTCTCTCTCTCTCTCTCTCTCTTTACTCACCAATGAAAACCAAACTACATGAAGCACCAAGGCAGGTTCAGCCCCCCGCCTGAAGGTTAGACTAGAAGAGAGAAACTTAAGAGAAAAGGAAGGAGCTAAGCCACATTGGCTTCCTCCTCAGAAACCAAGAAAAAAAAAAAATGAACTGGGGACATTCAAATCACTAACACCCCTAGAACAAGTCATTATGGTGTACAGGCACATTCCCACTTAGAAAACTGCGAGGTATAATCAAGTTGTAATTTTTAAAGCCTTGAATCAATAAAATATGCAATAAAACAACACTAAGATACCAGCATATCTAAAGTGAGACTTTTAAAGGTAATTTTCCTTTAGCTATAGACAAGGTTAACCTCATTACTGCTTAGAGTTTTATAAATTAACAACATGAGAAGCACTGTACGAAAACATTTAAATTACAAAAAGGTCTGCAATAAATGTTCTGGAGAAGTAATCTGTTATTTCTCCATATCTAAGAATTTTAAATATCAGAAATTATAGGGGCTTCCCTGGTGGCGCAGTGGTTGCGAGTCCGCCTGCCGATGCAGGGGACTAGGGTTCGTGCCCCGGTCCGGGAAGATCCCACATGCCGCGGAGCGGCTAGGCCCGTGAGCCATGGCCGCTGAGCCTGCGCATCCGGAGCCTGTGCTCCGCAACGGGAGAGGCCACAACAGTGAGAAGCCCGCGTACCACAAAAAAAAAAAAAAAAAAAAAAAAAAGAAATTATACTAACTGCTTTTTCCAGCCTTTGGTTTTCAAAAACAGTAATATGAAAAATTACCCCCAACTTTTTTTTTACCATCAAAGAATATCTTCTATCCAAACCATCATAAGAAAAGCCTATTCATAAGTATAATGTATACAAATTTTACATTTTATAATCAATTTGCTCTACAAATACTAGTTGAAATTGATAGCTTTACCATATAGTCCATTTTAATGATCAAGTGTTAATGTGTCATAAAAAATAGAAGTAGCTTGATGGACCAAATCAGATTTTAACCGCCAATGACCTGAGGAATCTCAAATTTGGGATTAAATTAGCCCTTCCTTCTTTGCATCAACAAATACTAAACAGTTTGCTAGTTGACTGTGGTCTCAGGAATAACATGTGGAAAAGTTTAATATCTGTTGTGGGCAGAGATCTCATGGTTCAAATATTTCTCCTTCAGTTTGTATGTATGTGTGAGAGTGTGTGTATGAGAGTGTGTGTGTGTGTGTGTATGTATGTATGTGACAGACAGACACCATGCAAGAGTTGTTTACATCTTTCAGTAAAGGGGCAACTCTACATTAAGGATATGATTGAGTAACTACAATTCATAAGGTACCTGGGAATCAAAGACCGTCTATAAATTTAAAATACTAGTATGATATTAACTTAAAGCAAAGAACAATTACTTTAAATCATCTTACAGCCCAAGTGTATTGTAAACCAAATAAAAAATCACTATGGGATCTGTTTTTTTTCTTTAATTTTCCTCTCTTATGGAACCCGAATCTAAATGAACTGTTAAACACTTAGTCTAAAGGTATGCCAAACATTTCTTAAGGTCTTAACAAAGAATCAACTTTTTTTTTTTTTTAAACAAAACGAGGCCTAGGTTAAATATTTTATTTGGCTTCTCAAGATGGACTAAAAAGTTGGGCACCAGCTCCAGACCAATTCCTGGACGCACATCAAACACAGCCCTGTCATTTATCCAGTCAGTCAAAACAATCTTTTCCATCTAACTCTTTTAATGTTTATGTCCTAAAAAGCTGCTAATTGAATCCAGCTCTTGAAATCTATTTGTTAAAATCTATACCATCTAATCTGTAAATGAACAAAAATGAAAAAATACATGTTAACTTCCCTGGCAAAACAGAAGAGAATCCACCATACGTAACCAAAATGGAGAAGGCGATGTTTTTAATATTTGAATAGTTTTCTCTTAAAATATGACAGAGACAAATTCCCAATGGTTTTAAGAAATTGAGAGTATCTCAAACTGTTTTTACAATTAAGGGGACACAGTGTATTTAAAATTCCTCAGAAAAATCTAAAAATACAAAATCACTCTACAAATTTAGCCCAGTATTTTTTTGGAGGGATAGGGAATAAGTGTAATCTTTTCTCCTAACTTTACTCATGAATTTTTATAATGTATCATATTCAGTAAGGAAACCACAGATAAACACTTTAAGATCTGTTGAGTCACACTAAAAACCTCAAACTCATTTTATCTGCAGAAAATCAAAATCCCTGTTTTCTCCCTCATTTTCTTATTGTGTATACAGCGTAGAAGGAATTAAGTGGCCACCAGCCTATTTCTGATACTTATTGCACACCTAGAATCACAGGTTCTTTCCACCATCACTGACACAGGACTGACTCCAGAGAGGAACAGATAGAGTAGATAAACTCTAAAGCAACAAAGATCCCTTAAAAAGGTTTCCATTGCTTCGTAAGAAAATAAGGAAACTGAATGGGGGGAAGTAGGGGAGACAGACATCTCCCAATCCAGGTTTTCCATTAAGAACCACTCAGTTAATGATTCTTTGCAATCTTCCCTAAGGAAAGTAAAACTGTCCTGAAAGTAATATATTTTAAAAACTGCAGCCAACATATACAGTCAGGCTAAATTCTCAAATACCTAATTCACTGCAAGTTTTTATCTCGAAAGTTCAGCCAGTGGACTGGGATGTGACACACAAGCATTCAATTACAAAATTAGTCCATATAAATCTCAAAGTCTAGTGGAGGCAAACATAATTACAGTTTATTCTTACACGCGCACCCACACACACATACACACACAGATTCTCTAAGGAAAGCCACCTTTCTCGCCACACATCTGAATATCAACGTGGATAATTAAGAATGAATACTGAAACTAGGATAAGTACACTGGTTTTCATTACTTTTCAAACCCCAAATAATTTTTCCTTATAATGGGGTAACACGACCATGTAAGAATATCAAAAATGGCACTGTAAGCAAAACGTACCTGTAACGTTAAAGATTTCATGCACTTGGAATCATAAACACTTTGTAAGAAAAGCCTGCTATCTAGCAACCCCTCCATACATTCTTTTCCATTTAGAAAAGGGAAGGGGAGGAGAGTGGGGAGAGAGAGAAAACTTCGCTTAAAGTCTGAGTACATACTTAGAAATGGACCCCCAAAAATGTGTTTTTAAAGCAGGTCTAGAGTTAGCAGTGAGACACAAGTTCTGCGGCCTACAAGAAACAACCCCAAACACGCTACCCTACAATCAAACACTTCCAAAACACAGAGGGTACAATGAGCCCGAGTCGTCGGATCAGGCAGACACACCGGAAAAGTCAACCTCAGTCTCCTTCCCTCTCAAAGCCGTGCGTTTCAGGTGTGTGGCACCGGCTGCTGTGGCTGGCAGCAGAGAGGGAAGGTTCTGCACGCGGGCACAAGTGGGCGAACAAGTTAACAACCAGAGAACACACACACACACACACACACACACACACACACACACACACACACACACTCCCGTTAAGCGCTCCATCTTTAAGGAGTGTTTACTGCGCGCAGTCACCAGCCGGATTCAATAATCCCCGCCACAGGAGCTCCTCATCCCCTCCACGACCCCACCTGGGCAGTAGCCCAAGGGCTGGTCCCCGACGCCCCGGGAGAGAACCGTGCTTCTCGGCCCAGGCTTTTCGACCTCAAATCCGCCAGGAATTCCAACCGGGGGACCCCCCCCCTCAACAAAAGACACCCGAGTCACCCTTGGCTTTTGTAAGAATTTCCAAACAAGGAAGAGTGGTTTGCAATTACTCTCCCTGAACTAGGCCTTCCCACGTTCCCGACTCTCCACTCACCATTGATCGCGACCCTGGCCCTTCTCAAGGCCACAGGCACCCCCCCCTGCCGGCTCGGCCACCCCGCGGCCGCCCCGGCCCGGCTCCTGCCGCCCGCCCAACCCCCTCACCTGTCAGGCGCAGCTTGACGGGCCCGTTCCTCCGGCCCCCGGGGTTAGACATGTCCCCGGCGGCGGGGGCGGCGGCGGGGCAGCGGCCGCGGCGCGGGGCCCGGGGCCGGCGGGCGGCGGGCGGGGCGGGGGCGACGGCGAGGCGCGGCACAGTCACCACAGCGGCCGGGGCTGGGGCCCGAGCAGCCGGCGCCGCGGCCGCCACGGCCGGAGGGTCCCGGATGTGCCGAGCGTCGTCGCCATGAGCCGCGGAGGGAGCGGGACGCCAAGCTCCCCCCTCCTCCCACTTCTCCTTCCTCGGCCCGGGACGCACAACAAAGCGGCAGCCGCGGCCGGCCGCGCCGCCTCCGCCCGCTCCCGCGCCCTCGCTGCCTCCACGCAGCCGCCTCCGCCTTTCCCTCCTCTCGGCTCGGCAAGGCCCAGGAGCCGACGGAGCCGGTCGGTTGAGGCGGGCGGTGCTCGGCGGCGCCGGAGCAGGACTCGGGTCTCGGCCGCTTCCTCCTCCACCCGCCCTCTTGTCTGAGGGAACCGGGTCTTGGGGCTGCCGCCGCCACTCGTCGGCTCCGGGGGCGGGGAGGAGACGGGGGGGGGGGGGCCGGACCGAAGGGGCGGGATCGGAGGGCGGGGCGGGGCCGGAGGGCGGGGCCTGGGCCGGCGCGCGCAGGGTGCCGGGGGCAATGGGGCGCCAGGCCCGGGTTCGGCCTGGGCGCGGCGGTTTGGGCTGCTGTGTCCTGCTGTCCCATGCAGGAACTTGAGGAAGGAGCGGGCAAAGCAGCAGAGTGGCGGCGCCGAGGTCTGTGGTGCCAGGAGGGCCTAGTGTTCAGCCCGCTTAAGGGAAAGCTTTTGTCAGTGCAATGCAGACCGCTTTTATTAGACGCCCACTGCGTGCAGGGTTCTGAGAGGCTGGGGCGAGCAAAGTTATAACCGAATTCGCTGCGCTCAGGATTGAGCGTCGCTGGGGTGAGGGAAGAGACACTATTCCCTTACCAAGGGGGGGGGGCCGGACCGAAGGGGCGGGATCGGAGGGCGGGGCGGGGCCGGAGGGCGGGGCCTGGGCCGGCGCGCGCAGGGTGCCGGGGGCAATGGGGCGCCAGGCCCGGGTTCGGCCTGGGCGCGGCGGTTTGGGCTGCTGTGTCCTGCTGTCCCATGCAGGAACTTGAGGAAGGAGCGGGCAAAGCAGCAGAGTGGCGGCGCCGAGGTCTGTGGTGCCAGGAGGGCCTAGTGTTCAGCCCGCTTAAGGGAAAGCTTTTGTCAGTGCAATGCAGACCGCTTTTATTAGACGCCCACTGCGTGCAGGGTTCTGAGAGGCTGGGGCGAGCAAAGTTATAACCGAATTCGCTGCGCTCAGGATTGAGCGTCGCTGGGGTGAGGGAAGAGACACTATTCCCTTACCAAGGGTTCCAGCAAATCCCCCGGGGTGTTTTGCTCCTGGTATCGTAGTTGCCACCACCATCCAGGACTCACCTGGTGAACGAGATCAGGTTACCGGCCTGCTTGGGCTCTTTTTTCAGCTGTAGCTCAAGGATAGGAGGATAATAATGCCTGCAAGGATAATTAACAAGATAAGCCTTCGAGAGCAAGGTATGAAAAGCTCTTCGTACAGTACTGTATTTCGTTATCTCAGGAGGGAAAAATTAGAAAATGAAATAAAAATAAGTGTACCTTACCCTTTGACCCTGTAATCGCACTGTTAGGAATTTATTCTTGATATGATAGTACAGATGTTCTTTGCAAACTTCGGTTAATAACAAAAGGGGGATGAGCTAACAGCCTAATGGCGAATTACATCAACAGCATGGGTTTTAATGCCGCCATTGAAATGGCAATTATGAAGACCATATAATATGGAAGAGTTTACAAATAATCAAGTTTAAAAGCAGAATAAAAAGTTGTATGTATGCATGCAAACGTATGCATGGGGGATTTTTTGTGTGCTTTGTTAGTTTTGCTTAAGACTACTACTATTGCAATTTTAAATGTTTAATAAAGTCTGATATATTTTAATCCTAAGTCAGTGTCAGTCATTTCTTTTAATTCATCAGTGATGTCATTTTATTCTCCAGATCAAGTTACCTCCAAGAACATCTCATCAGTCTAGATACAGCCCTACAATTAAAGTGATCCAAAAATTATATAAAGTTCTGGAAGTTAGACTAGAAATTCAGGGGACGGTGCTAGAAATTCATTCAACAAATACTGAGTGCCTACTATGTGCAAAGCAGTGAACAAGTTCCTTTAGAAATGCTTCTTTGTGCTACAGAAGCTCTGAAGATACACTAATCAATTTCAACAATAGTTGTGATCACAATTTAAACGACTAGATGTATAATGGCAATAAAACTTAGCAAACTGATGTATATATACGCATTTGCCTCATTCTAACGGCACCCACTGTTCCCAACCACCCACTAACACAATTTGTAGCTTTGTATTAGGTAACAGAAGTTAGGATTTCAGAACACAATGGAGGAGCTGTGGAGATTGCCTGTTGTGAAGTTTAAAGCAGTACATTCAAATATGTAAATGACAGTTCAGAAAAATGTATACATGCTTAATATGCAGAGGAGGATTTGTTTACGCTTGCCTGCATGTAAGTTTAAATCTCATTGTTCAAAAAAAAGACTCATGTAAGAATACTTTAGGGACTTCTCTGGTGGTGCAGCAGTGGTTAAGAATCCACCTGCCAATGCAGGGGAAACGGGTTCGAGCCCTGGTCCGGGAAGATCCCACGTGCCGCGGAGCAACTAAGCCCATGCGCCACAACTACTGAGACTGCACTCTAGAGCCCTCAAGCCACAACTGCTGAGCACGTGTGCCACAACTACTGAAGCCCACATGCCTAGAGCCTGTGCTCGGCAACAAGAGAAGCCACCACAATGAGAAGCCCCTGCTCGCCACAGCTAGAGAAAGCCCGTGCACAGCAACGAAAACCCAACGCAGCCAAAAATAACCAACAAATAATTAAATAAATAAAATTTTTCAAAAAAATAAAACCATTTATACTATTCAGGAGAGCTAAACTTTCATTGGATTACATTTCAGCATTAGATGCTCAGCATTGCTTCATCATGGCAACACTTTTAGACATATTTTTGAGAAAAAAAGGGAGGAATAACAATTCTTAGAAATTCACTTCTTTCTTCCTAAGAGAGAAATCTACTTCTAATGTAAATTGTACTTGCACATGTCTCTTATGGGTATGGGAATTGCAGAAAATCTTTTCAAAGCCTTTTTATTCCCTTATGACTTCTAATTTGCTCTCAGTGGAATTGTGCACCTTTTATCGAATCATTGTTTTAGGCATCTTTCTCAAGTATACTAACTCCACCTATTTCATGCCAATAAAATATGTATTTTTCCATAAATGCCACTTAATAGAACCTGCCAATGAAAATGCTGTAACAACTCGTTAAATAGCATTTTTGAGCAGACGTGGTAAACTTTTTCATTAACTTATTTTAATCACTTAAAGTTGCACTCTTTATGATGGTATCCTAGACCAGAGGTGAATATCTACACAAAGTTCTAAGAATATCTAAAATCTTTTGTTTAAATATGTTTCTATTTTCCAAGGCTAATGTTAAATTTGATGTGACTTTGCAAGAAAATGCTTACCATCTGTAGTTGGTATTTTTCTTCTGCTCCAGCCGTTAATATATTTTGTACATAGAAGAGTTGTCTCCAGTAATAAAAAATCTGTCAGAGGTAAGGTTATGTTAATAATGGTACTCCTGTGAAGCTATTTTTGTAGTGTAAATTTCAAATTTAATACAGTTTATGTGCCATGGAAAAAGCAAACATCAGGCACTCAGCAGTTTCTACCACTGCTTAAAAATTCAACTTTCTTTAATGTTTGACTGTTATTAATTTGATTTAATATTTAGTTCTAGCTTCCTCCAAATCAGCTTGTAACTGATGAAGCAGCCAAGCACAGCCCCCATATACTTGCTGTTATCAACCTGACTCTCCCTCCCCGACCTCCACTCACTTCCTCTCTGCCTCTGCTTGTCCCAGGTCCTCAAAGTTACGTTCACTAAAAACCCTCACATGTAGTCCTGTTCTGACATGATTTAGGATTAGGTCACATTCTGAGCTGTTCTCTATGACCCCTTCCCTCACACCCTCCCAGCACACCTCATCCCCAGTGATGGAAGCTGCAGTCACATCCGGGACATCTCTCTCCAGGTGTGGGCTCCCCCATGCTACTCACCTCAGCTCTGGCCTTCTCCACCTCTACCTTGGTGTACTAAGATGGTAGTCCTTACCCACATCCTCTTCTGAGGGAATCTGCCCTCACCCATGGCTCTAACATAGTATCCTAGGCTCTACCCCCAGAGACACTGATTCAACAGGTTTGGGTGAGGGCCCTGAATTTATGTTTCTAATGCTGCTGGTGGAGAGAACCCACTTTGAGAACCACTGCCTTAGACTAGGGATGAGCCTGGGTGGCTCCGTTTGTACTAGGTGAGCTTGGCCTCAGCTAACTGAGCCAAAGGTGGATGAGTGACCACGTGGCAGATCAGATTTTCTCTCCTTGGAACGTGAAATGGGACACTAAGCCACTGAGTTAGTGGTGGAGAGCTGAGCGGAGATGTCCTAGAGTTAGCAGCTGAGGAAGCCATTTTAAGGTTCAATTAGGTAAATAAAAGAGGAAATGAGTGTGTAGAAGGAGACTAACAAAACAGACAAGCAGAGAGAAATGGAGATAAGAGGCTTCATAACTCTAAAGAGGGAAACAAAGAGAGTGATTGTCTGACCAATTTCCTGCCGGTACTCCCAGCCCAGGTGTGACTTCTTACAATTCATTTCCAAGGGATCTCACAGTGCAGAATAATCACCCCATCCCTTACTTAAGCAAGTTTAAGTGGATCCCTCCCCCTTTCATTCACTTTGTCTCTCGTTGGAACACATTTTCCTCTTCAGGCTGTCCTAAACTCTTCCCTAAACACCCTTAGATTCTGCCTTGCTCCTGCCTGTGTCCTCCCCAGAACTGAGTCTCACCTACAACCCAGCCTGTGGCTTGGAGCCTACCACCCAGGGGCAGCACTTCTAGGATCTAGTGCAGTCTAATACATATGCCTATCATGCTCTTGAAATATGACTTGTGATGCCCTGCAAGTATAAGATGCACGTTGGATTTTAAAGACTTAGTACGGGGCAAAAAAAAAAAAAAGAAGGCAAAATATGTTAATCTTTTTTATATTAATGACATATTGAAATGACAGTATTTTGGATATCTTGGATTAAATAAAATAAAGTCTTAATTTCCCCATTTCTTTTTACTTTTTCTAATATGGTTACTGGAAAATTTGAAACTACAAGTGTGACTCACTTCATATTCCTATTGAACAGTGGTGATCTAGAGGATAATGACCATCCCACCCATCTAAACATCTAACCCAGAATGTTTGCCACCAGCCAGCTGGATTCCCCACCAGTGTTCCCTGTGCTCTGCCCAGCACCGGACTTTCCCTGCATCACTCTTTAGACCTTATCCTACCCACCCAGCTCTGCAACCAATTTCTATAACTAGGTCAGTACAACAGCAACTATCTCACCCAAGTGAGTGTGGGACGATCTTGTGCCAGGACCCTCTTCTGCCCCTACTTCACCTACCTGGGTTTGACCTAAATTGACTATCATACTTTGTGCCTAAGTCTTACGACTGGACAGATCTTATACAGCAGATCATACGTCCAGTAGAGAGATGGGCTAGATGACCTCAGTTACAGGTTGGATTTTTGTCCCCCCAAAAGATATGTTGCAGTCCTAAACTCCACCCCCTGAATCTGTGAATGTAATCTTATTTGGAAATAGGGTCTTTAATTAAGATGAGGCCATTAGGGTGGGTCCTAATTCAATACGACTGGTATCTTTAAAGAAGAGGAAAATGCTGTTTGAAGTCAGAGACACACAGGAAGAATGCCATGTGATGACAGAGACAGAGATTGGAGAGTGAAGCCGCAAGCCAAGGAAAGCCAGCGATTGTTGGCCACCACCAGAAGCTGGGCGGAGGCAAGGAAGGGTTCTACCCAGACTGTCAGAAAGAGCATGGCCTTGCCAACACCTTAATTCTGGACTTCTAGGCTTCAGAACGAGAGCAAAATAAATTTCTGTTGTTTTCCACCACCCAGTTTGTGATACTTTCTCACGAGAGCCCTAGGAAACTGAAACAACCTCTCAATCCCTTCGATACCCAATTATATTATATACAATACAGGTAAAAAGGCACATTGTATAACTGATTTTCATCATTTGTTACATTTACAATAGTGTGCTTTTTAAAAAAATTAAAAATCCTGTAAATCTAGGCAGCTTTTATGCACCCATTTTCAAATGTCTTAAGTATACACACTGCCCTATGATATTGTGAATTCTGAGTTAAAAGAGAATGTAATTTGAAGGGATTGCATATTTTCCAAAGCCAATTTGGTGATTTAAGCGTGGAAGTATTACAATGAAATGTTTGAAAAGTTATCTGTGCATGGTTTGCTGTAAGCTGATATCATGAAGCAACACATCTTTTCAGGATGAGGTAGCAGCCCCAGCCCCGGGGGAAAGGGAGCGGGCGCATCGCTCAACTGCAACTACTTTGGACAACTGAGCAACACGAGCAGGCTCTAAAAAACAGTCATATCCAATCATCTTCAAAATAAAAACTGTAGTAGCTACAACATAATTCTCTAAGGGTGGGATGGGAGGAGATGTGGAAATATTTGTATGATGCAGTCTTTATGGGTAATGCAGAGAATATGGGCCAGAATGAGATCAACATGGCTCATAAACCAATGGGTCAATGTCAACCATTGCTTAAAAACCTTCAGTGGCTGCTTGTTGCCTTTGGAATGCAATCCAAACAGCTTTAGTGGCATAAAAGGAATGCTCATGATATAAATATATAAATCTTTTAAAAGCAGAAAACAAAAATACACGTGAAGAATGATCCCAATTCCAATTTTTAAATAAATATACATATACATTCATTCATTCATTCAAAATGATATTTACTAAGCATACGATAGCTGTTGAGCACTGTTCTTAAAGCCTGTAATCTAGTGGAGGAAGACAACCAATGAGGAAACAATACATAAAATACAAAGGGTAAGAAGAGAATTATCTGTAGCTCTCTAGAATTCACTTTCAATGTTTAGGTCAAATCAATCACAGTGATTCTCCAAAATTTACCAAACATGTTGAGAAAGATTTTACCTCTTTCCCACTAAACATAAACTAGGAAGGACAGGCACTGCAGGGCCATATTGTGGCCCTCAATGGCAGACACTGTCTGAGATTAGAATCAACACAGAGGAAGAGGGATAAAGAGAGTGGAATATGATCTTGATTATCCCATTAAGCCCCTGGATCCAGCCATTCCGAAAGCCATCACATAGTTTGGGTCAGGTCTTCAGTCACTTGCCCACAAGAGTCCTAGCGGATACATTCAGGGAAGCAGAATCTCTGGGGTGGAAGCTGTAATCTGCCTGGTTAATAAGGTCTCCGAGTGAATAATCATTGAGGAGGTAAAGAATTGGCTCCAAAACACAGGCCAGCAAACCTTTTCTGTAAGGGGCCAGAGAGTAAATATTTCAGGCTTTGCCAACCATAGAGCCCCCTCTGCAACTACTCAACTCTGGTGTTGTAATGCAAGAGCAGCGATGGATGAATGGGTGTAGCTTTGTCCTAATAAATCTTTATTTACAGAAGCAAGCGGTGGGCTAGATCTGGCCTACCGTCCATAGCGCTAACCCCTGCTCTAGATCTAAGGCCATAGGTAAAGAGCACAGCGTCATAACTGGGAGAGTCACTAGAATTCAGTAAAGTGTTTTTCCAAGATCTGTGAAATCTGAAACTATTTAATGGTTGAGGGAAAGCCGCCAATACAATTCTAATAACAGCTAATGGTTATTGGGACTTCCCTGGCGGTCCAGTGGTTAGGACTCTGCGCTTCTACTGCAGGGGGCACGAGTTTGATCCCTTGTGGGGGAACTAATATCCTGCATGCCAGATGCCAGGTGGGGCGGTCAAAAAAAAAAGAAAAAGAGCTAATGCTTATTGAGGGCTCAGTATGTACCAGATGCTGTCCTAAAGGATATATCACTCAGGATGCTTGGATTAGCAAGAAACAGAAAACCTGACCCAGACAAACTTAAATAATAGAGATTTATTATTTCACATAACAAGTAGCTCTGAGATAGGGTTGATTCCGTAATTGGAGTTTCAGTGGTTTAGTGATACATTCAAGGACCCAGGTTCTTTCATCTCATGCCTCTGCCTTCCTCAGGGCTTTGATTTTGCCTTCAAGTAACCATGACCACAAGATGGCTACAACAGTCCCAGGCCTTGTGTCCAGACCCAACAATCTTCAGAAGAGACAGATCATCCCTTCCTCATCTGCTTCTTAGGAGTGAGGAAATCCTTCCCAGAAGCCCCTTCACACTAGCATCTTTCCCTCTCAGCTCTCATCGGCCAGAATTTGATCCTAGCCCACTCTTAAACTAATCATTGGCGAGCAGAATGGAATTTCCAAGATTTAGTTGAGACTAATCAGGAATCACCCCTGATCTAGGCTATGTAGAGAATTCAGAGAACAATGCAGAGGATGTATGAATACCTGAACGGAATCAGAGTTCTGTTAGAAAGGAAATAGGGGGGCCAGGAATAGATATTGGATAAGCAACCACAAGTGATATTATTAAGTGATATTCTTTTCCATGTTTTACAGATAAGAAAATAAGGTTCAGGGACTTCCCTGGTGGCACAGTGGTTAAGAGATCGCCTGCCAATGCACGCCCCTCCTAAGAGGGATTCAGATCCAGGTCTGCAACTACAGTGCCCACGACCTCCATCACCACACTAATGTGCTATGGTAGAGCTGAGGATGTTAGGGAAGAATAGGATAGCTCCAAAGATTATCCCACAGTCAAGTAAAATTGAGCCAGTTTATTAAACCTGTGATGTAACCAGACCTCCCTAGCAGGGTGAACCACTTAACTTTTGCTGTGTAACAAACCACCTCATAATTCAGTGTGTAAAACCACAATCATTTATTTAGCTCACAATTATATGGGTCAGCAATTCGGACTGGGCTTCTGAACTCAGCTGGATTCACTCATGCATCTTTGGTCAGCTGCTGGTTAGCTAGCAGATCAACTGGGGACTGGCTGATCTAAGGTGGCCTCAGGTGGGATGGCTTGCCTTTGTTCCACATGGTCTCTCATCCTCCAGCAGGCTAGCTTGGGCTTGTTCACAGGGGTTCTGGGCAGAGTGCCAAGAGGGAGAGTGGAACTATGTAAGGCCTATGGAGTCCTAACTTGGCTCTAGGAAAAGTTACTACTTTATTAGGGACTGAGCTGAAAAAGGATTTTCTTTTCTCATTCCACAGACAGATTAATGCTATAAACACTTTTGTGCAACATTATGCCCCATTCCCATAGTTGTAGCTTAGGGAGTGATCAATAGGTTGGCCTATTTCATGGCCAACATCACCTAGGCTTCCAGAGGACAAGGACTCTTAACCAGAGCTGGCAGATGATGCCAAGAAGTGGAACATGGATTTAGTACAGAGAATTAGAAAAGTAGCACCGTGGTCAATAGACTGAGGCTGGAATAAGACAACATGAGGAGAGCATCTGAAAACCAAATGTTAAAACCCAAAGACAAAATGACATCCAGTCTTGAGCTCCCACCAAAAGATATTCCATATGGCAATCAAGAGACCAGAGGGACTTCCCTGGCAGTCCAGTGGTTAAGACTCCATCCACGGTCCCAATGGAGGGGGCATGGGTTCAATCCCTGGTCGGGGAACTAAGATCCCACATGCCTCGAGGCACAGCCAAAAAAAAAAAGAGAGAGAGAGAGATTAGAGCCATATTTTTTACTATCCTGGTAGAATAAATATAAACTATACATTCATTCATCAAATATTTATTGTACCAAACCCTGTCAAACTTGAAATGAATGGAATTCTTAATTTTCAAGTTGCTGTCTTTAAAAATATTCTTCAGAATGACTTACATTATCTTTTTAGGAACTAAGAGTGTTTCCCTTCAATATCAGAATTTCCCTATTTGCAAAATTATTAAAGCATGTGGTGTAATCCATCTGAAAATATTGATATGCCTTGTTTCTGAATTCATTCACTACTATCATTAGCAGTTTAAATCTATGACTGTATGTAGGCATTTAAAACATTCTGGAATTAATTTCTAAGGAAAGGCAGTGAGCACAAGTAAGTTGTTTTCCATCTTATGAACCCATTCAGAAATTTGCCATCTTTAGATATGAACTTACACAGCATGAAGCTTGGCCCACAGCGTTTCTGAAAGTGGAATTTGGCTCATGTGAGTTCTCATAACAAAAGAGGAATTGCCAAAACTAGCAACTTTCTTCAACTACAGGTGAAATAATATTCTTACAGAGTAAATCTCACACTGTGAAACCATTCAGAGTCAGTTCACTAAATGTTCTCTAGAATAGTTTTCCACAGAACCGAAACCATGAAAAGTGATTCAGCCAGTCAAGACCACGGAGGGAATTCCTCTCCTGCATCATCACGCAGGAGTCACAAGAAAGGACTCTGAGTAAATCAAAGTGAAACCTGCCTACCCTCATGGTAGAGCAGCCTGAAAGGAGAGGTTCTGTTGACTTAGCTTTTACAGCCTGGAGTAGAGGCATGGATATAGAAAATGTTCATGAATATGAATATAAAGATACATGGAAAATAAAAACAAAAGCTATCTACTGTATTGTTCAACGTTCATTGTGAATTTTCTTGTTGGAAATAGCAATTTCAAATTGCCATTTGTGATTACGTTATAGCTAAGTAATCTATAATATACGCAACTAATAGAATGCCATATTGGCCATTAAAAATGCCAAGTAGGTAAACTATGTTAACACACTGAAATGTATAATTGTAATAAAGTTAAGTTTTAAAAATATTTAAGAGGGGACTTCCCTGGTGGTCCAGTGGCTAAAACTCCGCCCTCCCAGTTCAGGGGAGCCTGGGTTCAATCCCTGGTCAGGGAACTAGATCCCACGTGCCGCAACTAAGAGTTTGCATGCCACAACTAAAAAGATCCCGCGTGCTGCAACTAAGGAGTCCACACATTGCAACAAAGATCCCGCATGCCGCAACTAAGACCCAGTGCAGCCAGATAAATACATAAATATTAAAAATAAATAAATAAAAAATATTTAAGAACATTGAGTTAAGCATCACCAAGTAGTACATATTAAGAAAGAAGTTGAGAACACATGACCTAGTGAGTGATTCTGTTTCAAATAAAAACTTTATATCCCAGCAAGAAATAACAAACTGTCTTAATATTGAACCATAGAGGGACAGTTAAATAAATTATGGTACATTGATATTATGGAATACATTCAGCCATTAAAATAATATTGTAGAAATATATTTTTAAAATATTAGATACATAGCATACCTATAATGCATAAATATTAAACATTATTTTTTATATAAAAATTTTTTTTGATCTATTTTTGGCTGCTCTGGGTCTTTGTTGCTGTGCGCGGGCTTTCTCAAGTTGCTGCGAGCGGGGGCTACTCTTTGTTGCAGTGCGCGGGCTTCTCATTGCGGTGGCTTCTCTTGTTGCAGAGCATGGGCTCTAGGGACGAGGGCTTCAGTGGTTGTGGCACACAGCCTCAGTAGTTGTGGCTCACAGGCTTAGCTGCTCCGCAGCATGTGGGATCTTCCCAGACCAGGGCTCGAACCCGTGTCGCCTACATTGGCAGGCAGATACTTAACCACTGTGCCACTAGGGAAGTCCCTAAATATTATTAATATATATATTTCTTTATGTGGGAAAATGCTTCCAATATGATTTCCAGTGAAAAAAACCTGTATAGTATAGTATTACTGTATAAATATATTAACAAAAATAAAATATATATGCAGATTTTAACATCTTAAAAGAAACACACCCAAATGTAACATGAAGTCATTTCTAGATAATAGGATTTCTATTTCTTCTTCTTTTGCATATTTATATTTTCCACTTTTTTCTATAATGAACATCTGTTACTCATGTAATAAAAGTTTAAAATATTGGCTTTTTAGTAAGATTAAAAACATGCAGGGACTTCCCTGGCAGTCCAGTGGTTAGGACTCCATGCTCCTGATACAGGTGCACGGGTTCGTTCCCTGCTTGGGGAACTAAGATCCCACATGCTGTGTGGCACAGCAAAAAAAAAAAATGCAAATAAAAAAGAATGAAAGGATGACATACACCAACCAATGACATACACCAACAGGGGTGTATCAACTACATGATATCATCAACTAGATGATGGCATCATATGAGATTTTTATTTTCCTCTAACTTTGATGTTTTCTGAATTTTCCACGAAGAGTATAAAATCATATTTCATACGTTAGTAACATTACATATTACTAATACAAATTATTTCACCCCATACTGGATAAATGGGCAGGGGAAAGAAAATGGTTAGTTAGGAGAAAGGTTACTTCAATAAACTAAAAATAAAAACTTCTGCATTATCATCAATTACTATAGGTTCCTTCTTCAGAAATGTGATTGTCAATGGCAAGATTCCTAAATGAAGCCAATAAAGGTTTACAGTAATTTGCAAATACCGGCAACACCTTTGTATTGGTCCAAATGGTGGTGGGATCCCTGAGTCAACATCGCCCCCTTCCTGTGGTCATAGCATTTTTCTCTGAGACAAGGACAGCCCTATGCCAAATTCAAGTGAGAAAACTGGAGCTTAACAGGGATCCCTTGGGTCACTTAGATTCAGATTCAATTGCTCTAGTAGAAGCTGAGGGAGATGTGAACCAACAACACCCCCTGTGGAAATGACTTCAGGCTCTTAGCTGACAGTGGGCTCATCATGAGTCATTCCAGTGTCGTGGGCTCTTAGCTGAATTCACAGCAGGATTCTACTGGGGATGAGGGTCATGATAGTCGCCCTCTACCCACAGCCCATCAGCCTACGCCGTAAGCAATACTTTCAGTTCTGGGTGCTATACTGTAAAAAGGACAAAGGAGAAAGAAATCAAGATGCTGAGGCACTTCAAGCCATGCCCCATGTAGAATGAAAAGCTGAGAAAGAAAACTCAGAGGAACACATGAGCTGCCTTAAAATAACTGGTAAGAGATCGCGTTCAGGTGAATTAAAATTCTTCCACATGGTTTTACAGGGAGGAGCCATGACCAGTGTGGTGGAGTGGGATTAGAATTCTATTGAGACAGACCTTGAGACAGGAAGAAGGCTTTCTGAGTCATTTGAATTAGCAGAAGACACACTGGCTTTGAACCTGCTCCTCCGAGTGTGGTCTGCAGAACCACAGCGTGGACCTCAGGGGAAGCCCACTAGGAAAAAGTGCTGGGGGACTTCCCTGGTGGCGCAGTGGTTGAGAGTCCACCTGCCAATGTAGGGGACACGGGTTCGAGCCCTGGTCTGAGAAGATCCCACATGCCGAGGAGCAACTAAGCCCGTGCGCCACAACTACTGAGCCTGCGCTCTAGAGCCCACGAGCCACAACTACTGAGCCCACGTGCCACAACTGCTGAAGCCCGCACACCTAGGGCCCGTGCTCAGCAACAAGAGAAGCCACCGCAATGAGAAGCCTGCGCACTGCCACGAAGAGTGGTCCCTGCTCACCACAAGTGGAGAGAGCCTGTGCACAGCAGCGAAGACCCAGTGCAGACAAAAAAATAAATAGTATGAATTTTAAAATAAATTTATTTTTTAAAAAAAGAAAAGAAAAAAGTGCTGGGTCTCACCCAAGACATACTGAATCAGAACCTGCAGTTCAAAAAAAGATGCCCAGGTGACTCAAATGCACATTAGGCTTAGCTGCTCCGCAGCATGTGGGATCTTCCCAGACCAGGGCTCGAACCCGTGTCGCCTACATTGGCAGGCAGATACTTAACCACTGTGCCACTGGGGAAGTCCCTAAATATTATTAATATATATATTTCTTTATGTGGGAAAATGCTTCCAATATGATTTCCAGTGAAAAAAACCTGTATAGTATAGTATTACTGTATAAATATATTAACAAAAATAAAATATATATGCAGATTTTAACATCTTAAAAGAAACACACCCAAATGTAACATGAAGTCATTTCTAGATAATAGGATTTCTATTTCTTCTTCTTTTGCATATTTATATTTTCCACTTTTTTCTATAATGAACATCTGTTACTCATGTAATAAAAGTTTAAAATATTGGCTTTTTAGTAAGATTAAAAACATGCAGGGACTTCCCTGGCAGTCCAGTGGTTAGGACTCCATGCTCCTGATACAGGTGCACGGGTTCGTTCCCTGCTTGGGGAACTAAGATCCCACATGCTGTGTGGCACAGCCAAAAAAAAAAAATGCAAATAAAAAAGAATGAAAGGATGACATACACCAACCAATGACATACACCAACAGGGGTGTATCAACTACATGATATCATCAACTAGATGATGGCATCATATGAGATTTTTATTTTCCTCTAACTTTGATGTTTTCTGAATTTTCCACGAAGAGTATAAAATCATATTTCATACGTTAGTAACATTACATATTACTAATACAAATTATTTCACCCCATACTGGATAAATGGGCAGGGGAAAGAAAATGGTTAGTTAGGAGAAAGGTTACTTCAATAAACTAAAAATAAAAACTTCTGCATTATCATCAATTACTATAGGTTCCTTCTTCAGAAATGTGATTGTCAATGGCAAGATTCCTAAATGAAGCCAATAAAGGTTTACAGTAATTTGCAAATACCGGCAACACCTTTGTATTGGTCCAAATGGTGGTGGGATCCCTGAGTCAACATCGCCCCCTTCCTGTGGTCATAGCATTTTTCTCTGAGACAAGGACAGCCCTATGCCAAATTCAAGTGAGAAAACTGGAGCTTAACAGGGATCCCTTGGGTCACTTAGATTCAGATTCAATTGCTCTAGTAGAAGCTGAGGGAGATGTGAACCAACAACACCCCCTGTGGAAATGACTTCAGGCTCTTAGCTGACAGTGGGCTCATCATGAGTCATTCCAGTGTCGTGGGCTCTTAGCTGAATTCACAGCAGGATTCTACTGGGGATGAGGGTCATGATAGTCGCCCTCTACCCACAGCCCATCAGCCTACGCCGTAAGCAATACTTTCAGTTCTGGGTGCTATACTGTAAAAAGGACAAAGGAGAAAGAAATCAAGATGCTGAGGCACTTCAAGCCATGCCCCATGTAGAATGAAAAGCTGAGAAAGAAAACTCAGAGGAACACATGAGCTGCCTTAAAATAACTGGTAAGAGATCGCGTTCAGGTGAATTAAAATTCTTCCACATGGTTTTACAGGGAGGAGCCATGACCAGTGTGGTGGAGTGGGATTAGAATTCTATTGAGACAGACCTTGAGACAGGAAGAAGGCTTTCTGAGTCATTTGAATTAGCAGAAGACACACTGGCTTTGAACCTGCTCCTCCGAGTGTGGTCTGCAGAACCACAGCGTGGACCTCAGGGGAAGCCCACTAGGAAAAAGTGCTGGGGGACTTCCCTGGTGGCGCAGTGGTTGAGAGTCCACCTGCCAATGTAGGGGACACGGGTTCGAGCCCTGGTCTGAGAAGATCCCACATGCCGAGGAGCAACTAAGCCCGTGCGCCACAACTACTGAGCCTGCGCTCTAGAGCCCACGAGCCACAACTACTGAGCCCACGTGCCACAACTGCTGAAGCCCGCGCACCTAGGGCCCGTGCTCAGCAACAAGAGAAGCCACCGCAATGAGAAGCCTGCGCACTGCAACGAAGAGTGGTCCCTGCTCACCATGCCACAACTGCTGAAGCCCGCACACCTAGGGCCCGTGCTCAGCAACAAGAGAAGCCACCGCAATGAGAAGCCTGCGCACTGCCACGAAGAGTGGTCCCTGCTCACCACAAGTGGAGAGAGCCTGTGCACAGCAGCGAAGACCCAGTGCAGACAAAAAAATAAATAGTATGAATTTTAAAATAAATTTATTTTTTAAAAAAAGAAAAGAAAAAAGTGCTGGGTCTCACCCAAGACATACTGAATCAGAACCTGCAGTTCAAAAAAAGATGCCCAGGTGACTCAAATGCACATTCAAGTTGTGGGGGCACTGATCTGGACTGCCCACCTGGGGAGGGGATAAGTGTCCTGTTGCTCTGGAGAGAAATCAGAGGCTGGGCTACCCTCATTCAGGAGACTAAGGAGAACTTAAACTGGAGGACTATCCGAGAAAGATTTATGAATAAGAATGTTCACTGAAGCAGAGTTTGAATTAGAAAATCAAAATCTGGTAAAAGGAAGGCTCCCCTGGTGGCGCAGTGGTTGAGAGTCCGCCTGCCGAAGCAAGGGACACGGGTTCGTGCCCCGGTCTGGGAAGATCCCACATGCCGCGGAGCGGCTAGGCCCGTGAGCCATGGCCGCTGAGCCTGCGCGTCCGGACCCTGTGCTCCGCAACGGGAGAGGCCACAACAGTGAGAGGCCCGCGTACCGCAAAAAAAAAAAAAAAAAAAAAAAAAGAAATCTGGTAAAAGCTATAATGAGAAAAACAAAGCCATTAAAAATTATATCTTAGATGAATATTTTAAAGCATTAAAATGTTCATTAAAAATGGTCATAATACATTAAGGGAAAATAAATTACAAAATAATATGTACAATGTGATATTTACCATGTGTATTTAACATTCTCTTAAAAGTAATTATGAGAACCTTAAAAATATACTTAGCCCGTGAGCCATGGCCGCTGGGCCTGCACGTCCGGGGCCTGTGCTCCGCGGCGGGAGGGGCCGCGGCGGTGAGAGGCCCGCGTACCGCAAAAAAAAAAAAAAAAAAAAAAAAAAAAATATATATATATATATATATATATATACTTAAAAGGTTATCTAGCCTATGGAGACTGATTGTTTTTTTAAATGTTTATTATAAAAAAAGGAAAAATTTCTCATTATAAAATTTGGAAAATGGTAAACACTATAAAGGAGAAACAAAATGACTTACTGTCACTCAAAGACAACCATTGTATATTTCCTTTTACTGCTGATTCTATGCAAATTTATGTATTTTAAATAATATTTTTCTGATTATAAAAGAAATACATGTTCAATGTAGAAGATTAAAAGGTTATCTTGCCTATGGAGACTGATTGTTTTTTTAAATGTTTATTATAAAAAAAGGAAAAATTTCTCATTATAAAATATGGAAAATGGTAAACACTATAAAGGAGAAACTAAAAATGACTTACTGTCACTCAAAGACAACCATTGTATATTTCCTTTTACTGCTGATTCTATGCAAATTTATGTATTTTAAATAATATTTTTCTGATTATAAAAGAAATACATGTTCAATGTAGAAGATTTGGAAAATCAGAGAAGTACAAAGGAGAAAATTTTTAATATTTAGATAAAATCACTATTAATATTTTGATCCAGCTTGTGTTTTTATGCATAAACATAAAAAAATTTTAACCAAGTTGTTATCATACTGTAAAAACAATTTTACATCCAGATTTTTCACCTATCATGAGACTGTTTCCATATCAT
This sequence comes from Physeter macrocephalus, assembly GCF_002837175.3. Taxonomy (NCBI): domain Eukaryota; kingdom Metazoa; phylum Chordata; class Mammalia; order Artiodactyla; family Physeteridae; genus Physeter; species Physeter macrocephalus. Next base: position 121,441,197 of record NC_041227.1, read on the forward strand.
TAAATATTATTATTATAAGTGGCTATATAGTATTTTATCCGGTAAATATACTTGATTTATTGCCCATTCCAATAGTGATGAATATTTAGGTTGTTTCCAATTTTTCACTAGTTTACATCTATAAAGAATACGCTTGCTGGGCTACCCTGGTGGCGCAGTATTTAAAAATCTGCCTGCCAATGCAGGGGACACAGGTTCGAGCCCTGGTTTGGGAAGATCCCACACGCCGCAGAGCAACTGGGCCTGCATGCCACAGCTACTGAGCCTGCGTGCCATAACTACTGAAGCTCGCACACCTAGAGCCCGTGCTCCTCAACAAGAGAAGCCACTGCAATGAGAGGCCCGTGCACCACAACGAAGAGTAGCCCCCACTCGCCGCAACTACAGAAAGGCCGCGTGCAGCAAAGAGGACCCAACGCAGCCAAAAATAAATAATTTTTTATATTAAAAAAAATAAATACACTTGCTCATGACTCCCCGGTCATTTTCTTAGACTGAGTCCTAGAACTGGGATTACCTTGAGGTCAAAGGGCATGAACTCTGTCTAGGTACAGCCTTTTTTCAGAAAAATGAGACTCAGTCTCACTGCATGCCCACCAGCCTTTCTTTTCCTAAAAGCTGACAGTATGGACTGGCAAATTCTCTGAACTCAGAGACTTTCTTGGAATTTATTTTTTTCTTTAATGACATACATATTCAGTTTCTTCTGTACCTGTTTGCTTATTCTGATACACTACTTTTTCATGGATCAATTATGGTCATTTATAGTTCTCCTGAAAAATTTTCCACTTCATCAGGAATTGTAGATTTACTAGAATTCAGCTGAACATCATATGTTTTAATTTTTAAGGGGTTTCTTCCCATCTGATATTATATTCTCTTCCTCATTTCTAATTGTAGTTATTGTGAGGGTTCCCCCTTTTTTCTGTCTACTTAGATCATCAGATTGCTTTACTATTTCAAAGAATCAGCCCTTCAATTTGTTTATCAATTCAAACTTATTTCTGATTCATTTACTTTTCTTTATTATTTCCTTCAGAGAATAACTTCCCAAGCCTAAAACAATAAAAGTGACTACAAAGGAAAAAATTATGAATTTAACTCTATAAAATTATTTTTAAAACTTATGCAGACCCAAGAAAAATTAACACAAAAGTAAAAGAAACAGACTGCACTTTATTCCCAAATGTGATTAGGAAAGATTTAATATTTTTATTATGCAGACAAATTCACAAGAAAAAAACCCCAAGAACCCAAACGATTAATGGACAAAGTACTTGCACATATAGTTCAAAGAAAAATTTTTAATATTCAAAAATATTTAATGGGAATATATGTATATATATAGCTGACTCACTTTGTTGTAAAGCAGAAACTGACACACCATTTTGGAGCAATTATACTCCAATAAAGATGTTAAAAATTAAAAAAAAAGAATATGCATATTAGAGCAAGACGAACTTGGGCTCAGATTGTGGTTCTTTGACTTACTAGTTGTGTATCCTTGGAAAAATAACTCCCACTCTTTAAACCTTAGTTGTATTATCTGTAAAATGGGGTCAATAATTTCTACCTTACAATGCTGTTCTAAGAATAAATGAGATGGGAAATGAGTATCATGAGACACACCATTTTGGAGCAATTATACTCCAATAAAGATGTTAAAAAAATAAAAATTAAAAAAAATAAAGGTTTCCCTATAAAAATCTTTTTAATTATTCAAATGTTAAAATATGTATAATTAATTGAATCAGGAAAATACAACAATAAAGAATAACCTCATGTTAGAGTTTCATAGAACTCACTACCTTTTTTTTATAATAGCCTTACTGAGGTATAATTCACTTGCCATGCAATTCATCCTTTTAAATTGTACAATCCAGTGGTTTTTAGTGTATTCACAGAGTTGTACAACCATATCACTGTCTAATTTTAGAACATTTTCATCACCCCAGAAAGAAACACTGAACCCACTAAAAGTCACTTCTCACCCCTCTCTCCTTCAGCAGTAGACAACCACAAATCTACTTTCTGCCTTTTTAGATTTGCTTATTGTGGACATTTCAAATAAATGGATTTACAGTAAGTGGTCTTTTGTGACTGGCTTCTTTTACTCACTATAATGTTTTCAAAGTTCATCCATGTCATAGCCTGTGTCAGTATTACAATCCTTTTCATTAATGAATAATATTCTATTGTATGAATAGACCTCATTTTTGTCTATTCATCATGGGCATTCGGGATGTTTCCACTCTTCGGTGATTATGAACTTTTGTGCACAAGTCTTCATGTGGAAGAACTCTTTTACACAGCTGGAAATATATAAATTGGATGTAACTCTTTGACAAAGTCATATATAAAATGTCCATAGCTTTACCATAATCTCACTTCTCAGAATCTGATTCAAAAAAACCAATAATATAGGATGTGGGAAAGCACTAAGTAGAAAGCTGCTCATCATGATATTACTTAAGCATGTGCCCTGTTTCTCCAGCAAAGGGACAAAAATAAGGACCCATCTTCTTTATAATTTACATGACTGCAGACAAGTTGCTGTCTTTCTTTTATCCCAAGAAGCTTTCCCCAAAAGCTTCTGTGCTTCTTTTTGACTGAGAAAATGGGTCAGTCACCAAAGGGGCCCATCTCCCCATCTCTGCCACAGTTGCTGGGTGGTTCTCCCACAGGGTTGGAAGGAGGCTGCTGGGCACTTGGGCACAGGTTGGCTACCCCTGCTCATTTCCCCAGGAGGGCAGGCTTCCGGCCCCAGCCCCTCCCTGGCCCACCCTGGTGAGTTCCTCCTCCAGCCCCTCCCCCCACCCCACCCCCCACCCTCCGGTGTCTTTTGGACAACGGTGAGGATCATCTCAGCCCATTAGTGAGACTAATACCATGAAGCCTCATTAAGGGAAGATTTTCCCACCACTTCGCAACAACTTTTGAGATCTGCCCTCCAAAGAGTTTGGATGGAATGATCTCACACTCTGAACTCTCAGAAGCCCCCGGAATCTGGGGTGCTCTTTGCCTTACATGTACCTGACCACAAGGAGCCACCCAGGGGTGTCTTCCTAAAGATCAGTCCTATGCTCCCCTGGTGGTGCAGCGGTTAAGAATCTACCTGCCAATGCAGGGGACACGGGTTCGAGCCCTGGTCCAGGAAGATCCCACATGCCGCGGAGCAACTAAGCCCATGTGCCACAACTACTGAGCCTGCACGCCTAGAGACCGCGAGCCACAACTACTGAACCCACGTGCCACAACTACTGAAGCCCGCGCGCCTAGAGCCTGTGCGCTGCAACAGGAGAAGCCACTGCAATGAGAAGTCTGTGCACCGCAAAGAAGAGTAGCACCCACCGCAACTAGAGAAAGCCCACGCACAGCAAAAAAGACCCAACGTAGCCAAAAATAATAAATTTTTAAAAAAGATCAGTCCTGGGCTTCCCTGGTGGCGCAGTGGTTGAGAGTCTGCCTGCCGATGCAGGGGACGCGGGTTCGTGCCCCGGTCCGGGATTTTTCATTTTTAAAATGGAAACGTTTTCTGTGAATGAGCAATAAATTTCACTCAAAAATCAAAAAATACAAAGGGATACACAGTGAAAAGGCATCCCCCAATCTTGTCCCAGCCCCCCGCTTAGGGACAATATTAGGGACTAACCAATATTACAGTTTGGAAACTGATACTACATAATCTTTTTCACACCTTGTTTTCTTTAATTATCATCCCATCTCAGTGCATAACTTGGTTATATCTTAACTTATTTAACCCATCCTTTATTAGGTTGTTTCCAAACTTTTGCTAATCAGTCAACCGTACAACAAATACCCTTATAAACTCAGAAGGGTTCTGCACCCAAATTCCAATGTGTAGATAGGGGTTTCCCCCCCACACACACCACCAAGCAATGCTCTGACACCAGCTGGGTATCCTACAGTTCAATTCAGTTCTACACTATCTATCTGATAGCGTCAGATTGCACAGGTTAAAGACTCAGTCCTACAAGACTGCCCACACCCCCCTTCAGAGGCTGATCACAAGCCTAGGTTATTGCCTGTACTTCTGACTGACTGGCTACAGATCAGAGGTTCCAGCAACCCCCTCCTTAGTTTCAATTAATTTGCTAGAGCAGCTCACAGAACTCAGAGAAACATTTTACTTACTAGATTACCGGTTTATTACAAGAGGATTTAATTCAGGAACAGACAGATGGAAGAGATGCATGGAACAAGGTACATGGAAAGGGTAAGGAGCTTCCATGCTCTCTCCCAGAGCGCTTCCCTCAACAATCTCCATGTGTTCACCAACCCCCAAGCTCTCAGAACCCTCTCCTTTTGGGTTTTTATGGAGGCTTCAGCACACAGGCATGATTGATTAAATCATTGGCCATTGGTAATTGAACTCAATCTCCAGCCCCTCCCCCTCCCAGGAGGTCCGGGAGGTGGGACTGAAAGTTCTAACGCTCTAATTACATGGTTGGGTCTCCTGGCAACCAACCTCTAACCATAGGTCATATTAACATAACAAAAGACACCTTTACCACTCGCCTCACTTCGGAAATTCCAAGGGTTTTAGGAGCTCTGTGCCAGCCACAGGACCAAGACCAAACGTATAAATCACAATATCACAAAAGGGCATCATTGCTCATGATAAATCAGTGAGTTAAATGGTAAACGTACCCACCTAACTCATAGGTGGTGGGATGAGGATTCAAACGGCTTCGCTAAGCTAGGGTTTAGGATCTTAACCATGAAGCTAAACTGCATGTTTGGTCTCTCTCAATCTGAAGAAATAGAGTGTTACTGTCCAGGTAATTTTCCAATGAATTGCTCTTAAAGTGAACATTTTTTCATATGTTTAAGAATATTTTGTTTCCTTTTCTGTGAAATATCTCTATATAGTCTTTGACCATTTTCCACTAGGTTACTGGCTTGTTCCCTTACCAGTTGTAGAAACTCTTAATATATTAGAGAAATTAGCCCTTTCTGTATTCAAAATAGAAAATGTATTTCACAGTTTGTCTTTTTTTTTTTTTTTTTTTTTTGCGGTACGTGGGCCTCTCACCGTTGTGGCCCCTACCGTTGCAGAGCACAGGCTCTGGACGCGCAGGCCCAGCGGCCACGGCTCACGGGCCCAGCCGCTCCGCGGCATGTGGGATCCTCGCGGATCGGGGCACGAACCCGCATCCCCTGCATCCGCAGGCAGACTCTCAACCACTGCGCCACCAGGGAAACCCTATCATTTTTCTTTTGACAGCTTGTATAGAGGTTTCTGCCATGAAAAAATTAGATTTTATATGATCATATTTATTCATTTTTAAATTTTATGGATGCTGGACTTCGTTTCATACTTGGACAAGATTTTCATTTATGAAATAATAAAAAAATTCTCCAGTGGATTTTTCAAGTATTTTTATAGTTTCTTAGGGTTTTTTTTTTTGGACATCTAAATATTTGGTGATCTTGAAATATGTCCTAGTTCAAGATATGGATTTGAGGGTTTTTTTTCTTCCAGTTGGCTACTCAGTTGTCCCAACACTGTTTTTTTTTTTAGTTATCTATATTCCCCATTAATTTATATACCCTTATAATATATCAAATTTCACTGAAAACATTCAAGTGATAACTTCTTCTAGTTTATAAAAAAAACTGAGTATAGACACCCCTTATGAATACCAGGGACACCTTAAATATTTGGTAACAGAGACCAACAATAGGATTCTGGTTAAAGCATATTCTTGTAAATCTCCCTGATGAAAAAATCCCTTTAAAGCGATGATTAAAAAGAGTATGTCAAAATGTAGGGGAAATGCTTCTGATACAAATGTCAAGTGAAAAAGGAAGGATATAAACTTTATGCAAACCAAGAATATGACCACATTCTGAAAACATGCATAGCAAAGAATCATATGAGCAAAACACTAGAGGATAATAGTGGTTTTGTTGGGAGAGAGACAAGAGAGTCCCCCTACCTTTTTTTCCCTGAATTTTTTGAAAGTGGTGGTATCAGTATAATTTTCAAATTTAATTTTTAATAATGGCAGACTGTCCCTATGGGTTTTTCTCCTCTGTCTCGGGAGACCTCATTACAATGATAGTAAAGAAATAAAAAGATTACAAACCTATGAGGAAAGAAGAAAAACAAAGGAAGCAAAATATCTCATGGTTGAAAAATTCCAACACATTTTTGGGAGAGGGCAAGCTGGTGGAGGAGTGGTAACAGACACCACAGAGCTGTGAAGGAAGCGACAAGAAGGCGCTGGGTGGGGTGGTGATTAAAGTAAAACATGTCACTTGTGGACAGGACTCCAGACTCCCCTCCTGGGAGATGTCGCTGACTCACTGTGCGTGCCCTCCAGCCAAGACACTTAGAAGTGCTCCTGCCTCTTTTTTCCCAGCTGAACAAGGAACACTGTGTTTAAAGTCTCTAGCTTCCACTTGGGGCTGTGGGGAGGTTAATTACTATTTGAGAAGGTATGTGAGCTGGTGGGATAAAAGACCCAACAGGCAGGAGGAGGGTTATTACCAGTCATGTAACCCTTTAAATCCCATGATCCTCTCATGCACCCAGGAGGCCAGCACTCTGGGTTTAGAGTTGGGCAGTGCAGGTGCAGCCTAATGCACGCTGTGGCCAGATGCTCACATCACTATCAGAACAGGGCAGGGATGGCCAACTTGAAGGTATGAATGGATGTGAGACTCCCAGCTAGGATACCAGCCCAGGCACATCCTTGAACTAGTGACCTGTCCTCCTTGGTCCCCTATCCAATGCCCCTGTTCCTCCCCAAATCTGGAGCTCTGTCTTTTAAAAATTTATTTTATTGAATTATAGTTGATTTACAATGCTGTATTAATTTCTGCTGTATAGCAAAGTGATTCAGCTATACATATATATATATTCTTTTTCATATTCTTTTCCATTATGGTTTATCACAGGATACTGAATATAGTTCCCTGTGCTACACAGTAGGACCTTGTTGTTCATCCATTCTACATAAAATAGTTTGCATCTGCTAATCCCAAACTCCCAATCTATCCATCCCCCACTCCCCCTTCCCCTTGGCAACCACAAGTTTGTTCTCTATATCTGTGAGTCTGTTTCATAAATAAGTTCTTTTGTGTCATATTTTATTTTTTTTATTTATTTATTTGGTTGCGCCGGATCTTAGTTGTGGCTCGCGTGCTCCTTAGTTGCAGCAGGTGGGCTCCTTACTTGTGGCATGCGAACTCTTAGTTGCAGCATGCACATGGGATCTAGTTCCCTGACCAGGGATCAAACCCAGGCCCCCTGTACTGGGAGTGCAGAGTCTTATCCACTGCGCCACCAAGGAAGTCCCTGTGTCATATTTTAGGTTGCACATATAAGCGATATCATATGCTATTTGTCTTTTTCTTTCTGACTTACTTCACTTAGTAAGATAATCTCTAGGTCCATCCATGTTGCTACAAATGGCATTATTTCTTTTTATTTCAGTTTTTTTAAAAAATTGAAGTATAATTGTTTTACAATGTTGTATTAGTTTCTGCTGCAAAACGAAGTGAATCAGCTATATGTATACATATATACACTCCCTCTTGGACCTCCCTCCCACCCCCCTGTTTCATTCTTTTTTATGGCTGAGTAGTGTTCCATTGTACATAAGTACCACATCTTCTTTATCCATTCATCTGTCGATGGACATTTAGGTTGTTTCCATGTCTTAGCTATTGCGAATAGTGCTGTTATGAACATAGGGGTGCATGTGTCTTTTTGAATTAGAGTTTTTGTTCAGATATATGCCCAGGAGTGGGATTGCTGGATCAAATGGCAACTCTATTTTTAGTTTTTTAAGGAAACCCCATACTGTTTTCCAAACTGGCTGCACCAGTTTACATTCCCACCAACAGTGTAGGAGGCTTCCCTTTCTGGAGCCCTGTCTTAAGTTCTTACTTAGAGCTCCTTGCTGCCCTGCCTTAATCCTACTTATCAAGACAAATCCAGTCTCCGCACGCTGGGAGCCCTGATACCCTAGAATTTCTACTCAGAATGCAGTGCTCTTGTCAAGATGTCCAAATGTGGCACAATTTGGTGATCTCCAATAAATTGATGGTGTTAGCACACCACACACACACACACACACACACACACACACACACACACACACACACACACAAACTTGACTTCAAGAACTTGCCAGTGGGCTAGGATCCAGTCTCCTTTCTATGGCTTGGAAACCAGACGAGACTAAAAATATTCATGTATTTATTCAGTCAATTGTCTTCATTCTTTCTTTGAGGGAATGAATTTCTAAGCCCAGAAATGTAGCTTTGAAGACCACAATAATCATTCGTTGAAAATCCACTTTATAGGTCAGTCCCTGTCCTAGACCCTATGAAAATGCAAAGAAATACAACTCCTACCTCAGAGCTAGCTAGACTATTTACACTCCTTTTTTTTTTTTTTTTTTTTGCGGTACGCAGGCCGCTCACTGTTGTGGCCTCTCCCATCGTGGAGCACAGGCTCCGGACGCGCAGGCTCAGCGGCCATGGCTCACGGGCCCAGCCGCTCTGCAGCATGTGGGATCTTCCTGGACCGGGGCACAAACCCGTGTCCCCTGCATCAGCAGGCAGATTCTCAACCACTGCACCACCAGGGAAGCCCTACACTCCTTTTAAAGATCTAAGCGTTCTTTTCTCAATGAGGGCGGGAACCATGTCTGGCTTATTTGCGCTCTATATTGCATTAATTCATCCAGTAAATATTTACTGAACACCTACTATGTGCCAGGCCCCGATTCAGGCACTGGAAATACAACAATGAATGAAAACAAAGTATCTATTCTCAATCTAGATTCTAGTAAGAGAGGGAGACAATAAATTAATGAAGAAAGAAACCCATAATATGTAAAGCAGTGGTAAAGGCTTAGGAAAGATTAAGAAGGGTAAGGAGACAAAAGTGGTGGAGGATGTTATTTTGCAGAGGTTTGTCGGGGAGAGTTCTCTGATGAGGAGAAGTTCAAGCAGAGACTTGATTAGGAGAGGAAGCAGGCTGCGTAGAGATCTGGAAGCAGAGGGAGACGGAAGTACAAAATCCTCAAGGGAGGAACAACCAACAGTGTATGTTGGAGAGCAACATATTGAGTGGAGTGAGAAAAGTTCGGGTGCAGTCGGAAATGGGGGTTGGGGAGAGGAAGTGTCATTGCCATGTAGGGCCTTTTAGTTAAGGATTTTGTGTAAGCTTTGTATAGAAATACAACACAGGTAGAGAAAAATACACAAATTATAAATGTACAGCTCAATGAATTTTCACCAACTGGACCCACCCATTTAAACCACCTTCCCAACTGAACTTCAGAACACTGCCAGCAACCCTGAAGCCTCTCTCATGCCTCCTTTGTCATTATCACCCCAAGGATAACCACGACTTCAACTTCTATTACCGTAGATTAATTTTGCCTGTTTTTGAACTACATGCAAATGGAATCATACAGTATTACCCTTTGATGCCTGACTTTGTTCACTTAATGTTATGTTCGTGAGATTTGCCCATGTTGTTATATATAGTCATGGTTTGTTTTTTTCATTACTGTGTGGTATTGCACTGTGTGAATAAACTACCATTTCTCTCTCTAGTCTACCACCGATCAACATTTGGATTGTTTCTAATTTGAGGACTATTTCGAACAATACTGCTATGAGCATTCTCGTTTCTGTCTTTTGGAACACGTGAGTATGCATTTCAGTTGAGTAGCTATCAGGGATGGGATCTGGGGGCATGGGTTTTTCTTTGGTAGACACTACCAATCTGTCTTCAGATTTTGCTTTTTAATCTGAGTGAAAAGGGAAATCATTTGAAGGTTCAAAGTAGAGAAATCGCATAATCTGACCTACATCTTTAAAGGATCACTTACTAGAAGTCTTTAAAGATTACATTTTTCAAAAGTTCAGCACATGAAATAAAACCCAAGCTAGCTGGAGCCAGCACTAAAAGCATGACTCCAAAGTTATATCTCTAGCCAGGACCTCTGCTCTGAACCACAGACCCATGTCTGCAGAGCCTACTCGACAACCCCACGTGGATATCTAATAGGCATCTCAAACTTTCTATGGCCAAAACCAAATTCTTGATATTCAGCCCTGGACCAGTTCCTCCTACAGGGGTCCCCATCTTAATTAATAGCAGCTCCATTCTTCAATTTACTTGGGCTAAAAACATTGGTGTTATCTTTGTCTCCTTGTATTTTTTCACACCCCGTATCCTATCAGCAGATCCTGTGAGCTCTATCTTCAGAATATTCTGGAACCGCTGGTCACCATACCCCCTGCCCTACCTCTCTAGACCATCATTCTCTCTCCCCTAGACTATTGCAGTGCCCATCTAAGTGGTCTCCTGGATCCCTGTCACTCTTCTATTAAAATTCTCCTGTGGCATCCCATATCACAGAGTGACAACCAAAGTCCATACAACTACTCACAGGTTACAGCATGGTATGGCTCCCTTTACCTCTCTGACTTTGACTCCTGTGCCTTTCCCCTCCTCACTCCATTGTAGCCACACTGGCCTTTCCCCTGTTCACCAAACAGCCCAGGCACACTTCCACCTCAGGGCGTTTGCACGTGCTACTGCCTCTGCCTAGAATGCTCTTGCCCCCCACTGTTCACTCCGTTGCCTCCTTCCAGTCTTTACTCAAAACTTCCTCTTCCAACAAAGACTTCTCCAGCCACCTTGTTGAACATTTCATGCTTCTCTCTGTGCTCAACATTTCATATATGCTTTCCCAGCTTTGTTTTCTCCACTTAGCATTTATCACTATCTTACATGCCATAATTTTTAATATGCTTTATCTTGTTTATCAGCTGTCCCTGCCAGTGGATCTTACCTAACTGCCATGAGGACACTGATTTTTATGTTTTGTTTACCTCCGTAGCCCAGCATCTAGAATAGGCTTGGCACATAGTAGGTACTAAATAAATATTTATTGTCTGAGTGAATGAATGGATGGAAAGGATCCTTGCCCCAGATCCTTTCTTGATTACCTGTGCCTGAGAAGCTGATGACAAATCAGAGGTGGTTTCTAAGCATCTCCAGTAAGTTGGAGTCGCCGATGGAAACATTTTCCTTCTATACACTCCCTTCCTGGCATGCAGGGACCTGGGAAAAGCGGAGATGCTGATCGATATCTCTGACTGGGAAGGAAGATGGGATTAGGTACTAGAAATTAGAGGAAGGATGTCTCCGCCCGTCTGCTCCCAGCAACAGAGGCTGCGATCTGCCTGGCAAGTCGCCTGCTCTCAGAAACAGGATGTGTCCAGAGAGGAAGTGACTGCAGACATGGTTGCGGGGGGGAAATGCCCTGTGCCTGAGACAGAACACTTGAGGCTAGTCATTCTGGAGCCTTCCAAGGGTCCATTCCTTGGGGATGAGTAAATTCTGCTCCATGGTCTTGTGGTGACTCACTGTATCCTGGGGAATGTGCAGCCCATCCCTAAGACAGGGCGAACAGGTGTTTCCTTCTTTGGGGTTCCCAGCTTGGGTGACTGATTGCTGAAGGGGAGAGAAAGCTGATTCCAAGCCCACAGCCAGCTCTGGTGGGCTGTGAGAGTAACCTGCTTCTGTGCCAGCGTCTTCCTGGGGATGATATGAATGAGGAAGTGAACACTTGGCAAGGCAGCACGTCTTGGTGCCGTGTCTGCCATCTGGGGGAGGAATAACTCAGTGGCAGAGAGGATCAAGAGAGGCTGTGTTAAGGCTCTGTAGGAAATGTCAAAGGGAGTAGCTTTCTAGCAAGTCGTTTTACTAATCTTGATTTGAGGTCAGAGGTTAGACAGTCTAAAAGCCCACTGCCCAGGGGTCTCTAGGAAACCTGCTTTCTGTGCCTTTCCCCAGAGTGGGCAAGGAAGCAAGCTTGGCCTGAACGAGCCCGGGGCCCACGCTCAGGGGCTCCAGCAGAGGAATCTCCCAGCATTGCTGAGGTGGTCCAGCCTCAAGATCATGGGGTCTGTGGCCTGAAGTCTTATTTGGCTGCCAGAAGAGAGAAAAACAGTTCCTGCAGACTCTCCACAGCAGCTCTGCCCTGGTGGGCTCAAAAATTTGGACTCTGCATTTTGGCCAAAGGGCATTAATGTCATAAAACCCATACCAGGAAACTTTTGATGAAAAATAGCTTGGCTGTTTAAGAAAAGAACCACAGGGCTTCCCTGCTAGTGCAGTGGTTGAGAATCTGCCTGCCAATGCAGGGGACGCGGGTTCGAGCCCTGGTCTGGGAAGATCCCACATGCCGCGGGGAAACTAAGCCCGTGCGCCACAACTACTGAGCCTGCGCGTCTGGAGCCTGTGCTCCGCAACAAGAGAGGCCGCGACGGTGAGAGGCCCGCGCACCGCGATGAAGAGTGGCCCCCCTCGCCGCAACTAGAGAAGGCCCTCACACAGAAACGAAGACCCAACACAGCCAAAAATAAATAAATAAATAATAAATAAATAAATTAAAAAAAAAAAAGAACCACAAACACAGTGCTCGGCATAGAAATGGGCAGATGCAGTAATTCAAGTTCCCAGAAGAACAGAAAAAGCAAGAAAACTCTCTCAACACTTGGCGTGACCACAGCAATCTCCAGACCAGCTCTGGGCCTTGTGTTTATGGTGAAATGCAGTGAGCAGCTCAAAGCTTGGAATGTTATTATGAACATTATGATTATTATGATAAAAGCTGAGGTATTTTTTTTTCTTTCTCTCTGAAAACAAGCATCTTTAAGCTTGTCTTTGATAAGACGTTAAAGGTAACAGGAGGTCTCATCCTGGCAGCCTTCTTCTAATACATTTATTTACAGAAAAGAGCTCATATGGTGCAAAGCATCTGCAACCTACTTTTTTTGCTTAAGCAATTTGTCATGAGCATTTTTTTACGTCAATATGTAAAAATCTACATTCTTCTATGTGCTTCCTGTAGACTGAGAAACAAAGGGATCTTTCTTGACGGAAGACATGGAATCATCTTGGGAATGGCCTGGAGGTGGGCCCCAAAGCAGGCATCCATTCTGCTAAATTCTCTTTTAAATGTTCCCACAGGAGGAGCTCACCATCCCAGCCCTTGGTCACATTTAGCAGAAACTGGTCCATCTTTTTTCTGAGTCCCCTCTTCTGTGTGACAGCAGAAAGGGTGGGGACACCTCTAGGCCGTCTTGAGTTCTCCTCTCCTGTAACTTCCCCTCACCTTACTCCCATCTCACTTTGTCCTTTCTAGAAGCTGGAGATGGAAGTCTAAGCAACCGATCTTTCCGGTAGCGTGAACAACCCTTCCAGTTTGCCTGAGAATGAGGGTTTTTCCCGGGACATGGGACTTTGAGTTTTAAAACCAGGAGAGTCCCAGGAAAACCAGGAGGGTTAGTCACCCTATTCCCAGAATCATGGGGGGTGAGGGGAGACATGGTCAAGTTTGACTAAGTTGCTAGAGATCCCCTTTTCACAGTTCTACCCAGGTCAGGTTGGAAGTTTCTGAAAGGCACGCTCTCTGAGATTCGACTGGGCCTGCTTAGGTCCCATGTCCACCCTGGAAACAGTCGCCAGGACAGGGGATGGATGCTTGGGAGGCAGAGGAGAAGTAGCCACCAGGAAGGGGACCCGCTGAGGACGCTGACCCCTTCCACTCAGCAGAGGCTTTGCGGGGCTGAAACCAGCCACAACCTCTCCCCAGACTCTCCCATTTGGCCTCACGTGAAATGGCTTAATCTCACTGAGCCTCTGTTTCCTCATCTGAAAGTGAGAAGAGGATTAGAATGCAGTAACATACGTGTGGCCCTTAGCAATATCGAGAAATCTCTAGTGACTGTGGAGGGAGCTCCAAGGTGCTGGAGTGGAGGTCAGGGGATGGTTCAGTAGAAGGTCATGCTGTCACCTCCCACTCAGCCGGGCAGTTCCCCTTGTCCTCCCAGAGCCAGCCAGCCATTCACTCATCCTCCACTAAAGGCAGCAAGGTCAAGGGCCATTCAGACCCTCTGGGTGAGTTTGGTTAGGGGGCGGTTTGCACAAAGCTTTGTTTGTTAACGTTATTGGGCCCAGAAGGCACGCATTATAGAACACAATGTTCATGCCAGTGTCTCCGACCACAAACCCCAAGAGTCCAAATGTTGAGACACTCAGGAAGTCTAAAGGGTCCTCTCGCCTTCAGAGGCCCAGCCCAGCTCACAGGAATGGTATGCATCAAAAGGCAGGAAGTCCCTACAGTCTGTCCCATCAAGCCACCAGACACTGGTCACCTTTCTGTGGCTGCACAAGAAGTCGAGTTCTCAGGGAGGGGTGAGGTGATCTGGGACCTTCGGGGCCAGGGTGGAACCCATGCCTGAGAAACGAGGCCACCGCAGGAGGCGGGTTCCTCTCTGCCGATAGAGGGACTCAGAACTGAGTCTCAGCTCCCTCATGGGATAAGTGACATTTTGGTTCCTGTTTCCTTCCCTCTCTGTTTTTCTTCTTTTTTTTTTCTGCATACATTCTCCAAGGAAGTATCAAACAGGTACTGCAGCTCCCAGGAACAAGCCCCCAGAGAAACATGGAGAAGAGGGGCTGGCCTTCCTTCAAGATCTGATGTATCAAAGGCCCGGGACAGTCCTGGCCCATCACTCTCCACTGACAGCTGTGCCTCACCACTGACTTGGTGGCCCAGGGCACCAGCTCCCTGTCCTGGGCTTCCTCAGGGGTAAGAGGGAAGGTAAAGGAAGAGAAAGGGGATGGCTTGCACCAACAGGATGGCCTGGTGGGTCACAAAGTTGGGCTTGGTCACGATGGCGCCGGGAGGATTTCTCTGCAGCCCATAGTCCGGTCCCGTGAAGAGAGAAAGAAAGAGAGAGAATCTCTTAGTGAGCTGAAGCAGCATCTTTGCAGAAGAAGGGAGAATAAATAACAGGTTGGCCAGGAAGACCTCCTGGCCTCCCGAAGGCATCTAAAGGTAAAACACACCAACTGGTCATAGGAGTCCTGCTTAAGGCAGAAGCAACCCAGAAAGTGAAAGTAAAGAAAGCACAGGAGATCAAGAACAGGATGGGAGGAAAAGAGAGGCAGAGGGGGAGACAAATCCCTAGGGAGAGAGGGCAGTGGCGTGCAGCTCCTACTGGCTAAAGCCCTGTCTAGGCCACTGAATGCTGCCAGAAGATTTAGTTATCACAGTATCTTACACATAAGAAAACCGAGGGAATTCCCTGGCCGTCCACTGTTTAGGACTCAGCGCTTTCACTGCCAGGACCCGGGTTCAGTCCCTTGTGGGGTAACTGAGATGCAGCACAGCCAAAAAAAAAGAAAAAAGAAAAACAACAACAACCGAGACCCATGAAGTTAAAGTCTTTACCCTAGGACCACAGGCAGGTATTAGCTGAGTCAGAATGTGAACCCAGGGCTGTCTGACTCCAGGGTGCAGGCTTTTAATACAGCTCTACACTTTATCAGTAATTGCCTCAGGGCTGCCTGCTTTGGGTCCAGCTTGATCCATGGCTGCTTCTCGTTGCTTATAATTTTTAAAATAATCAGCATGTAAAAGAAAATTTAAAATCATAAGGTTAAGTCAATATATACTGAATGGTATATTAAATAGGAAATGGATTTGGCTGCTGCGACAGAGAATCAAAATAAGAGTGGTTTAAAGAAGCTAAGTTTCACTACCTAACAGTATACACAAAAATAAACTCCAAATGGCTTAAAGACTTAAATGTAAGACCAGACACTATAAAACTTTTAGAGGAAAACATAGGAAAAAACCCTCTTTGACATAACCACAGCAAGATCTTTTTTGACCCACCTCCTAGAGTACCAGAAATAAAAACAAAAATAAACAAATGGGACTTAATGAAACTTAAAAGCTTTTGCACAGCAAAGGAAACCATAAACAAGACAAAAAGACAACCCTCAGAATGGGAGAAAATATTTGCAAATGAAACAACAGACAAAGGATTAATCTCTGAAATACACAAACAGTTCATGGAGCTCAATATCAAAAAAACAAACAATCCAGTTAAAAAATGGGCGTTAGACCTAAATAGACATTTCACCAAGGAAGACATACAGATGGCCAAGAGGCACATGAAAAGATACTCAACATCACTAATTATTAGAGAAATGCAAATCAAAACTACAATGAGATATCACCTCACACCGGTCAGAATGGCCATTATCAAAAAAGCTAGAAACAGTAAATGCTGGAAAGGGTGTGGTGAAAAGGGAACCCTCCTACACTGTTGGTAGGAATGTAAATTGGAGGTGGATGGACCTAGAGTCTGTCATACAGAGTAAAGTAAGTCAGAAAGAGAAAAACAAATACCATATGCTAATGCATATACATGGAATCCAAAAAAAAAACAAAAGTGGTACTGATGAACCTAGTTGCAGTGCAGGAATAAAGATGTAGGCATAGAGAATGGACTTGAGGACACGGGGTGGGAGGGGGAAGCTGGGCGAAGTGAGAGTAGCATCGACATATATATACTACCGGATGTAAAATAGTTGGCTAATGGGAAGCAGCTGCATAGCACAGGGAGATCGGCTCGGTGCTTTGTGATGACCTAGAGGGGTGGGATAGGGAGGATGGGAGGGAGGCTCAAGAGGGAGGGGATATGGGGACACGTGTATGCATATGGCTGATTCGCTTTATTGTGCAACAGAAACTAACACGGTATTGTGAAACAATTATACTCCAATAAAGATCTATTGAAAAAAAAAAGAAGTTTCTCTCTCTGTTAGCGGTCCTTAGCTGTCGGGGCCAGCCTCTTTCTGTCTTGTTGCTCCTCCATCCCAAGAGCATGGTTCAAGATGGCTCAAGCCATGACATTCACACTCTAGCCAGAAGAAGGGGGCGAAAGGAAGGGGAAGGCACATCTTTCCTTTAAGGGCACAGCCTGGAAGTTGAACACATTATTTCTCCTCACATTTTACAGACTAGAACATGGTCATAATAACCATATCTAGGGGCAAAAGGAGTGGAGGTGAGCCTGAGAGGGTGGTCCCCTCGGCCCTTCAGGCAATTAGGGGAGGCCGGCATGGTGGGAATCTCCAGCCACAAGCAGCCTGGTGGATTACCCCAGCACACCATGCAGAAGTCCAACTTTCTGTGTGTATGATGATGTACAAATGGTGGGTTCCATTGACTTGTAAGGCTATAACTAGGTGGCATAGAGATCTGGAAAAGAACAGGAAAACATTAAAAAAAAAAAAAAGAATAGGAGAATATTCTCCTGGTATTGTATGGTGGGGGATGGATATTAAGGACAAGAGCATTAGCACAAACCCCCTTGACTCTCGCAAGAAGAAGAATCACCAGTACAAGCATATTTCCCTCAAAACTAATTGCAACTGGGGAAACGATCCTTTAGTTGGCTGGAAGATAAAAACAGAGAATTAAAAATCCCAAACAATATATTTGCCGAGTGGAGTCATTAGGGAATAGAAAATAAATTAAAATGATCAAGTAAGACTGATCTCAGGAATTCAAGAATTGCTAAACATCCGAGTTATACATATGATAATAATAACAGTCTTGCTGGACATTTTGACCCTTCATATCCACTCTTCACCCTTCCCCACCCTGTTTTATGTCCCTGCTATCTAAGGGCCACATCAATGGGCTTCCTCACCCTGGGTTCTGCTAGGCTCAGCCGATGGGGGCGCCAGAGGAAGGGACCATGGTTGGGGTGCTCATTCCTCTAGCTGCCTGTCTGAGAGCTTGCCACGGGGCTGCTACATCCCTCGACCGAAGGTCACAGCTGCTGTCAGGCAGCCCTCTCCATCTCTGGATTTCAGTCACCACTCCTGCCCTTGTCCTTTCAGGACCAGGCATGGCAAAGCATTCCACTCTTCCTTGTTGTTTTCCTCACCTTCCTTTCATTAAACTTTCCTCATATTACCCAATTTGAATGGGCTACCTGTTTCCTGCTACTAATTGGTACCAGGGGTGGCCCAGTACCAAGGGCAGCCCCTCAAAATAGGATCCTGTGATGGGTTGCTTATATAATTGAGGAGAGCGGCAATGACCTCCTTGTAGGAGTGGTGGGCACAGATGGGTCATGTGTAATCAATGGCATTCGGTGGCGTTGTCATCACTCAACTGATTGGGGGTGGCATGGGATGAAGGGGAGGTAGAGGATAAGGCACTAGGACCTGGAGTGACTTGGGCATTTTTATACTATGGCAATAATGGTCATTATAAAGATTGTGGAGTCACTTGGCTTCTACTGACATCACCAGAGAAAATACGTGGGGAAAAGGAAAAACTGAAAGCTGTGAACGTCGAACTGAGGATCCAATGGACAGTGAGAAAGGCTTGGTGGCAGCTTTGTAGGAGCCCCCGACTGTATATGGCTGAAGCCTGAACCCAGGACCTCACTCTACATAAAGCAGAAATGCAGCTCCAATTAAATGCTCAGAGAAGAGCACAGGGGGGAAGTGGTGGGACTCTGAGGCTTAGGATGGGGACATCTGAGTAGCTACAGAGAAGGGTGAGAAGTCTGAACTCTCAACCCCCTTGAACTTCCCTTATCAGCTCAGGTAACCCTTCTCCTGCCTGGGGTACCAACTCATCCCTGCCTTCAGTGATTGCGTTTAGGATGGTTGCTTCACAAAACGGATGTCCAGTCTCCTCATTCCTCCAGGACCAAAAGGAGTGTTAGATTCCCAACTTAGCCCAGCTGGCCTGCTCCAGAAGGCGATGGCCTACACACGGAAAGAGCTGCAGGACCTTGCCAATTCACAGGAAGAGTCCTGGGAGCGTATATGCCTGGGAATGGATTCTAAGCACGATAACCTAAGGAGGGTAAATAAAGGTTTGATTGGGTTGAATTCGCTGACATGGATGTAGCCAGTTTCGGGCATTGGAGTTTGGCATGAATAATCTCCTACAAGGGCTAATTCAGACTGAATTTAATTGTGACCTAAAGTTAATGAGGTTGAGATGCCGAAAATTCCCCGGCATGCTGAGTGTAGAAGAAGGAGTCTGAAAGCTCAAAGAGATAGGGATGTTTAAATGAGTCAATTATATGTGACCTCTCAGCCAACCGTATCTCCCTTCCTCTACCTCAAGGCCTGGAGGATACTCCCTTTCCCAAGACATTTACAGAAATGTGACGGGGGCGCCAGTCTCCTTCAGGAGCTCTGTGGTGACTGTCACTGTGGACTGGAGATGAGGTCAAGGGTGCCACAGAGGAATAGGAGTCTTTGATCTCAATGAGAATAGCCAAATGCCAGAAGGGTAGAGGCCAGGTGGGTGTTTGTCAGACACCACATGGCTCAATTACTACTTAACAAACAACAGAGAGGAATAGTAATCAGACTACACTGACTTGTGGGGATCTATATTGATGGCCAATTGATCACAGGGTTCCTGGGAATTAAGTACGTGAGCGGACTCGTAAGATGCTACTTGACACATAAGGAGGAAAAA
The DNA here is from genome assembly GCF_002837175.3 of Physeter macrocephalus. Taxonomy (NCBI): domain Eukaryota; kingdom Metazoa; phylum Chordata; class Mammalia; order Artiodactyla; family Physeteridae; genus Physeter; species Physeter macrocephalus. Next base: position 121,460,579 of record NC_041227.1, read on the forward strand.
TTCCAGGTCTGGTGGGTAGAAATCTAACTCAAGTTTCCCTGATAGTTGCCATGGCCTCCTGTGCAGTTCCCAGAGCTACCATTTTAGAGATCCAGGTCCCACTGACTGAGAGAGAGGCCAAGACCTTTTGAGACAAGGTCTGTAATGCAGTCACAGGTATACACTGTGAATATTTCCCCAAACCCTCCATAGAGGGCCCCAGGGCCAGTTACCATGGTGGCTGTGCACTAGGGGAAAAGATACACCCAGACTTTCTCGGGGTTCTTAGATATTGGCTCTGAATGGATGTCTCTGGAGACCCCAAAGACCACTGCAGTCTACTGGTCAGAATAAGAATTTATGGAGACCAGATGTAAACGGAATCCTGGCCCAAGTCCAGGGCCCTGTGGTTCTTTTCCTAGTCCCTGAATGTATACAAGGAAGACACACACTTCGTGTGGTAGGCAGAATTATGGTCCTCCCCCGCAAAGATGTGTACATCCTTATCTCCAGAACCTGTGAATATGTTACTTTACAGGGCAAAGGAGAATTAAGGTAGCAGATGGAATTAAGTTCGCTAATCAGATTTCCTTGAAATAGGGAGATTATCCTGGAGAATGTGGTCCCAATGTAATCACAAGTGTCCTTAAATGTGGAGGAGAGAGGCAGAAGAGTCAGTGTCAGAGTGATGCAGAAAGATTTGACCAGCCATCTCCGGCTTTAAAAATGAAGAGGCCACAAGCCAAGGAATGCACACAGCCTCCAGGAGCTAAAAAAGGCAAGAAAATGGATCCTCCCCTAGACCCTTCAGAAAGGAATGGAGCCCTGTGGACACCTTGATTTTAACTCATTGAGACCCATTTCAGACTTCTGACCTCCCAAACTGTGAGATAATCACTATGCGCTGTTTAAAGCCACAAAATTTGTGGGAATCTGTTACAGTGCCATACACTCAGTAAAGGGCAGAATTCCCACATTGGTGCTGTGACCTGCTCAGTGAGGATATTATGGTAGGAATGGCCAGATAGAAGCTACGGAACTTCCCTCTTACCCAATGCCCCACCAGGATGGCAAATCAAAAACAGGACCATACCCCAATGTTCACTGCAGTACTATTTACAATATCCAAACCATGGAAGCAACCTAAATGTCCATAGACAGATGAATGGATAAAGATGTGGTGTATATATACAATGGAATATTAGCCATAAAAAAAGAATGAACTTAGGGCTTCCCTGGTGGTGCAGTGGTTGTGCGTCCGCCTGCCGATGCAGGGGAACCGGGTTCGCGCCCCGGTCTGGGAGGATCCCACATGCCGTGGAGCGGCTGGGCCCGTGAGCCATGGCAAAAAGAATGAACTTATGCCATTTGCAGCAACATGGATGGACCTAGAGATTATCATACTTAGTGAAGTAAGTCAGACAGAGAAAGATAAATATCATATGATATCACTTATATGTGGAATCTTTTTAAAAAAAAAAGATACAAATGAACTTATTTCCAAAGTGAAAGAGACTCACAGACATAGGAAACAAACTTATGGTTACCAAAGAGGAAAGGGAGGTGGGGGAGGGCTAAATTAGGAGGTCAGGATTAACACATACATGCTACTATATAGAAAAAAGATAACCTACTGTATAGCACAGAGAGCTATACCTGAATACATATATGTATGTATGTATGTATAACTGAACCGCTGTGCTATACACCTGAAACTAACATGATATTGTAAATCAACTGTACTTCAATTAAAAACAAAACAGGATTTCCCCGGTGGCATAGTGGTTAAGAATCCGCCTGCCAATACAGGGGACACGGGTTCAAGCCCTGGTCCGGGAAGATCCCACATGCCATGGAGCAACTAAGCCCATGCGTCACAACTACTGAGCCTGCGCTCTAGAGCCAGTGAGCCACAACTACTGAGCCCACGTGCCACAGCTACTGAAGCCTGCGTGCCTAGAGCCCGTGCTCCACAACAAGAGAAGCCACCGCAATGAGAAGCCCGCGCACCGCAACGAAGAGTAGCCTCCGCTCAACGCAACTAGAGAAAGCCCGCGCACAGCAACAAAGACCCAATGCAGTCAAAAATAAATAAATAAACAGAAAAAAAACAAAACAGGGAGTTCCTGGCGGGCCAGTGGTTAGGACTCGGCGCTTTCACTGCCATGGGCCCAGTTTCAATCCCTGGTCAGCGAACTAAGATCCCGCAAGCTGTGTGGTACGGCCAAACAAACAAAAAACGAACAAAAAAGCAAAAACCAAACCCCTAGGGAGACTGCAGTGCCACCATCAAAGACCTGAAATATGCAAGGACAGGCCCTGTAACACCCCTGTCTGAATAGTGTTAAGTCCCAAGTGGTTATGGAGAATGTCAGGAGATTTACCCAGATGTGATCAGGTGTCAGCTGTGTCAATTATAGCTACAGTTCTAGGCACTTAATACATAGCTACTCACCAGAAAAACACTTTTTCCCTATGCTCATCAGGAAAGAAAATCACAAGGAGGGACCAATGCAGATGATCTTTACTGTTTTGCCTCAGGGCTCCCTTAGCTCTCCTTGCTTCCTCATATTCTAGTCCAGAAAGCACTGATAATCTTGATAAGCCCACAGAACATCACGCTGGTTCATTACAATGATGAGCTGCAAGTGGTAATCACCTTAGATATCTTAGTAAACCAACACATTCCAGAGGGTGGAATATAAACCCCATAGCCTTCCAAAGCCTACCATACTGTGAAGTTTTTAGGGTCCAGCAGTCTGGGGCATGTGAGAACATCCCTTCTAAAATAAAAGATAAGTTTTTTCACTTTGCATTGTTCACCATGAGGAAAAAGGGGCAACGCCTGGCAGACCTCTGAGTTTCAGAGATGGCATATATCACATTTGGACATGCCGCTCTGGGTGACCTGAAGTCTGCCGGTGTTGGTGGGGCGTAGAGTAAGAAAGAGCTCTCTAGCAGTCCAGGCTACAGTGCAGACTGCCCTGCCTTTGGGCCTTATGACTCAGCACACCTAATGAAACTGGAAGAGCGTCTGGCCAACAGGAGAGTGACAGATTGGAGAAAGATCATGCCTTCTTCTACCAGTAACTATTCTCCATTTGAAAAGCAGCTCCTGGTTTGCTTCTGGGCCCAGGTAGAGTGTCAACACCTGATCACAGGGCACCAAGTCACATGCACGGCAGCGTTCCAGCATTCCACTATAAAATGCAGTTGGTATACCTGCATCCAGGCCTGAGAGGATCCAGAAGGCACAAGTGTTCATATGAGCAGGTGACAAGGAGTTCCTGCTGCTTCGTCATCGTTCCCTCGATCCTACACCTATGGACTCATGGCAGTTTCCTTATGACCAGTTAAAAGAGGAGGAAGAAGAACCAGTAGGCCTGGTTTCTGGCTGAGTTCGTACTATGTGCTGGCATCAGCTGAAGTAGATGACAACTACAGACCACCACTCAGGCACAGACCTGAACAACAGTGGTGAAGGAAAGTCTTCCCAGTGGGCAGAACTTCAGACCAAACAACTGGTTTGTCCCCTTTGTGTGGAATGAAAGGTGGCCTGTGATATGGAGCCACACTGACACACTGCCAGTGGCTAATGGGTTGGCTGACTGGTCAGGGGCTTAGAAAGGACAAGACTGGAAAGTTGGTGACAAGAAGTTTCTAGAGAATAAACCCACATACCTACAGTCAATTAATGTTTGACAAAGAAGGCAAGAAAATACAATGGAGAAAAGACAGTCTCTTCAGCAAGTGGTGTTGGGAAAGCTGGACAGCCACATGTAAATCAGTGAAGTTAGAATACTCCCTCACAGCATACCCCAAAATAAGCTCAAAATAGCTTAAAGACAAATATAAGACATGACACCATAAAACTCCTAGAAGAGAACATAGGCAAAACATTCTCTGACATAAATCGTACCAATGTTTTTCTTAGTCTCCCAAGGCAATAGAAATAAAAGCAAAAATAAACAAATTGGACCTAATCAAACGTATAAGCTTTTGCACAGCAAAGGAAACCATAAACAAAATGAAAAGACAACCTACAGAATGGGAGAAAATATTTGCAAACGATGCAACTGACCAGGGCTTAATTTCTAAAATATACAAACAGCTCATACAACTCAATAACAGAACAAGAGAACTATATTCAATCTCCTGGGATAAACCATAATGGAAAAGAAAGAATGTCTCTATGTGTATAACTGAGTCACTTTACTGTACAGCAGAGATTGGCACAGCATTGTAAATCAATTCTACTTCAATAAAAAAAAGTTAAAAGACAAAAAAAAGCAAAAAAAAAAACCCCAAAACAAAAAAAACAAACAACCCAATCAAAAAATGGGCAGAAGACCAAAATAGACATTTCCCCAAAGAAGACATACAGATGGCCAATAAGCACACGAAAAGATGCTCAACATCACTAATTATTAGAGAAATGCAAATCAAAGAATACTCCCTCACAGCATACCCCAAAATAAGCTCAAAATAGCTTAAAGACAAATATAAGACATGACACCATAAAACTCCTAGAAGAGAACATAGGCAAAACATTCTCTGACATAAATCGTACCAATGTTTTTCTTAGTCTCCCAAGGCAATAGAAATAAAAGCAAAAATAAACAAATTGGACCTAATCAAACGTATAAGCTTTTGCACAGCAAAGGAAACCATAAACAAAATGAAAAGACAACCTACAGAATGGGAGAAAATATTTGCAAACGATGCAACTGACCAGGGCTTAATTTCTAAACTATACAAACAGCTCATGCAACTCAATAACAGAACAAGAGAACTATATTCAATCTCCTGGGATAAACCATAATGGAAAAGAAAGAATGTCTCTATGTGTATAACTGAGTCACTTTACTGTACAGCAGAGATTGGCACAGCATTGTAAATCAATTCTACTTCAATAAAAAAAAGTTAAAAGACAAAAAAAAGCAAAAAAAAAAACCCCAAAACAAAAAAAACAAACAACCCAATCAAAAAATGGGCAGAAGACCAAAATAGACATTTCCCCAAAGAAGACATACAGATGGCCAATAAGCACACGAAAAGATGCTCAACATCACTAATTATTAGAGAAATGCAAATCAAAACCACAATGAGATATCACCTCACACCAGTCAGAATGGCCATCATTAAAAAAGCCTACAAATAACAAATGCTGAAGAGGGTGTGGAGAAAGGGAACCCTCCTAGGGACTTCCCTGGTGGTCCAGTGGTTAAGAATCTGCCTTCCAATGCAGGGGATGCGGGTTCGATCCCTGGTGGGGGAACTAAGATCTCAGTGCCGCAGTGCAACTAAGCCCATGCGCCACAACTAGAGAGAAGTCCGCGTGCCGCAGTGAAGATCCCATGTGCTGCAACTAAGACCCAATGCAGACAAACGAATAGATAAATAAATTTTTTTTTAAAAAAGGGAGAGTGGCAGGTTAGCTCAGTTGGTTAGAGCGTGGTGCTAATAATAAAAAAGGGAACCCTCCTACACTGTTGGTGGGAATGTAAATTGGTACAGCCACTATGGAAAACAGTATGGAGGTTCCTTAAAAAAAACTAAAAATAGGGACTTCCCCGGCGGTCCAGTGGTTAAGACTGTGCTTCCACGACAGGGGCCGTGGGTTCGATCCCCAGTTGGGGAGACAAGATCCCACATGGCTCGAGGCCAAAAAACCAAAACATAAAACAGAAGAAATATTGTAACAAATTCAATAAAGACTTTAAAAATTGTCCACATCAAAGGCAAAAAATTTTTTTTTAAGTTTCTGGGGGAGACCTATGTGGATGGACCCTTTGGAATAGGCCCAGGTTGTGAAAATATTTATGCCCCACATATATGCTTAATAAGAGCCACATATATACCCATAAATGAGGTGGATAGGATGATCCACCCTGTGGATGTCATTTGGGCTCTTTTTCCATTCACCCTAGTGCTTCCTCAATGCCCATGACCAAAGTGGCCATGGCAGCCAGAATGGAATCTATGCCTGGACTCAGCAACAAAGACTTCCCCTTACCCAAGCTAATCGGACTACTGCTACTGCTAAGGGCCCTTTCTGCAAACAGAGGTCAACACTAATCTCTCAATATGGCATCCTTCCCAGGGTGGAGAGACCAGCCAGCCACCTCGTAACATGTGGACTCCTTCCATCATGGGCAGGGCTGTGCCTTATCCTCACAGGAACAGATGTATATTTCAGGTTCAGATTATCTTCCCTGCTTGCAGTGCTTCTGCCAATACCATAATTTGTGGATTTACAGAATAGCTTATCCATTACTGTATACTCCACAAGATGTCCTCTCCAAACACTTTTAATGCAAAAGAAGTATAGCAGTGGGCTCACATCCACAGAATTCACTGGTCTTAACACATGTCCCACCACCCAGAAGCAGCTGGTTTGGAAAAGAGAAGAATGGACTACTGAAGCCTCATTTATAGGATCAGCTAGGAGATGACACCCTGTGGGGTAGGTGTGTTGGCCTACTAGGTGTGACTTTATGTTTTAAAAAGCTGCCAATACTTGGAGTTGTCTTCTTCAAAACTAGAAAGCATAGGTCTAGGAAACAGGAGTCACACAGGAATGGCCACTCTCACTCTTATACCTAATAATGCACTTGAAGAAGTCTTGCTTTACCTCCCTTTAGCCTTGGATTTGGGGGTTTGAAGGTTCTAGTGCCTGAGGTGGGGATTGTTTCCACTAGGTAATTGTTCCACCACACTCATGGTTCTAAGGAATTGGAAGCTTAAACTTCTCCCTGGCCATTTGGGGATCTTCATTCTACTAAACCAGCAGGCAGAGAAGGAGATCCCTCTACTGGCTGGGGTGATTGATTCTGATTTCAAAGGAAAATCTGATTTCTGCTGCAAAATGGAGGAAAAGAAGGACCATGTCTGGAACCCAGGAGATTCACTGAGGTGTCTCCTAGTTCTTCCTTTCTTGGGGATACTGATCAATGAAAAACTGTGGTGCCCAATAAAGACCAAACCACCAAGGTCTCATCAAGCAAAGACCCTGTCCAATGGAGCTGGTAGAAGGTAAGGGGACAATGGAGTTAGTGGTAGAAGCTGGTGGCTCTGGGAGCAACTTGGGCCTCATGACCTGTTACAGAGGCTGGGGCTGTCACCTCTTTTTTCTATCCTTTAGCTTATATGAAGAAAAGCTGAAGTTTCAGCTGAGAGTGGTAGAGTAGGACCAAATTGACATCACTATGCAATGACATAATATTAATGAGACTCAATGGGCCCCCTTTACCAAAGCCACTCATTTCTCAATGGATGAAGGAAGAGTGTCTGCTGACAGGCAAAATTGCAGACTGGGATGGTATCTTCTGTTTGCCCTCTCCTCCAGATTCACTTTCCATCCTCCTCTGTGCCCTGCTCTGTGCCATAGGAGGATGCCCTGTGTGAACTACAACGATGGGGCCCCTCACCTCTGGTGACCACTCATGTTTGACCAAAGGGAGTGCTCACAAGAGATAGGAGAGTGGGTTTAGAAGACCCATTCCCTTTTCTCCCTCCCTGAAGGGTCACTGTAGATTGGCTGCATCCCTTGACCAAATGCCCTGCCAAATGAGCAGTCAAGGGGCCCGATCCACACAGCCTTCTCTACATCTATATCCCAGTAACTGCCCCTCTTCTCACCCCTCCGGGTCTAAAGGTGGTAAAGGCGGCCCAGTGTTCCTAATCCTGGCGACCTCTACAACTGCTCCACACCGTAATGGTTAATTTTATGCATCAACTTGACTGGACTTAGGGATGCCCAGACAGCTGCTAAAACATTATTTCTGGGTGCACCTGTGAGGGTGTTTCTGGAAGAGATTAGCATTTGAATCAGTAAACTGAGTAAAGAAGGTTGTCTTCACCAATGTTGATGACCACCATCCAATCCATTGAAAGCCCGAATAGAACAAAAAGGCAGAGGAAAGACCAATTTGATCTCTCTGTTGAGCTGGGACATCCATCTTCTCCCACCCTCAGACATTGGCATTCCTGGTTCTCAGGCCTTTGGACTCGGACTGGGACTTACATCATTGGCTCCCCTGGTTCTCAGGCTTTGGGGTCTCAACTGGAACTTATACCACTAGCTTTTCTGGGCTTCCAGCTTGCAGATGGCAGATTGTGGAAATTCTCAGTCTCCATAATGCATGAGCCAATCCCTCATAATAAATCCCTTTCTATATATCTATATCTATATCTATATACTCTATTGGTTCTGTTTCTCTGGAGAACCCTGACTGATACACACACCTATGTAAATAATCCCTTTATTAAACTCGCCTCTAATTTCAAGTGGGATCCTCACCAATATAATAGCTTATATAGCTTAAATAGCATTTTGTATGCCAAGTATTGGTAATAAGATCTTTACATACATCAATTCATTTAATCCTCCCTAGAACCCCATGAAGTAGCTACTGTTGTTTTCCATAATTTACAGATGGGAAACTAAAGTACAGAAAAGTGAAGTAACTTAAAGATCACACAGCTACTGACCTAATGCAAGTTGGTTCCAGAATCTATGCTCGTAACCACTGCACTAATCTGTGTCCCTTAATGACCAAGCTAGCTAGTGGGGACTTGAGTGTTTATAATTATAGTGGGCATTTCTCATTCTTTTTGGCCACCCAGCATCTGAACCCTCTTCCCATATATCTAGGGTACAAGCATATGACCTAGGCTCAGCCATTCGAAAACAACCAGCCCAGAGTTGCATGGGCCATGAGTAACTCCATCTCTAGTGACATAGGATAGAGTTCTTGGCTTAACTGTGGCAGTCCTGCTGGTGGATTCACCACCATTTAGTGCTTGAGGTGTCAGCAATGTATCTAGAACTCAAAGGACTGGTCCTAAAATTCTGAGAGAGGCCATTCTCCTCCTCAAGAATTGTTTTTCTGCCTAAATCAGCTAGAGTTGATTCTTGCATCCCGCAACCAGGAACTCTGATTGGTGCTCTTGTTTGTTCTCTATTTCTCTATATTTGATGTATTTCATAATAAAGAAGATGAATGTAATCTACTATATTAATAGATTAAGGAAGAAAATGATCATCTCAATAAAAGCAGGAAAAGCATTCAATAGCATTCAACATTTGTAAATAATAATAAACTCATAGGAAACCAGACTAGCTACCAACTTCCTTAACCTGATGAAGTTTTCTATCAATGTGTTTAGGAAAAATAATGAAAATGCGGAAAGCCTTCTCTCTGAGACCAGAAAAAGAAAATGAAAGCCCATTGTCAGTAATTCTCTTTAACATTGTATTGGAAGGCCTAGGCAATGCAATAAAGATAAGAAAAATAAATTAAGAGGTATCAAAATTAAGAATGAAGACACAAACAGTATTTATTTGCAGAAGATATAATAACTACATAGGAAACTCCAAGAGACCCTTTGGACAAAATACTAGATTTTAAAGAGTTGAGAATGGTGTCTGGATATAATATCAGATATACAAAATCCTGACAGCGTTCTTAGACAATGGAATAATCAATTAGAAAAAAAATCCCTTGTACAATAACAACATAAGCTCTAGGATGCTTAAGAATAAATCTAGCAAAATATGTTCAAAACCTCTATGGAGAAACCACCTACCATTATTGAAGGGCACAAGAATAAGACCTATATCCACAAACAGAGAAATATAACCTGTTCACAGATGGCTCAATACTGTAAAGATGTCATTTTCCTCCAAAATTAATCTATACTTTATAATCTATAATGAAACTTCAATAAAAATCTAAATAGTTTTTTCCTATTGAATTGATAAAAATTTTAAAAAGGCTAAGAAATAGCTGAAGAAGAGCAATGTAGTGAGACTTGCCCTTCCAAATGCTGTAATAATAGTATAATAAAGACAGAGGGGTATTCATGCAGGGAAAAACAAAGAGACCAATGGAACAGAATAGAGAGGCCAGAAACTCACCCATATCATATAAAAAGAATATATGGCAGAGGGGACATTACAAATCAGTGAAAATAAGATGACTATATCATTTAAAAGTGGTGCTGGAAGAATTAGTTATACAAATGGGAGAAAATAGTTAGATCCTTACTTCACAGAATACACAAAAATAAATTCTGGATGGATTGGAGACCTAAATGCTGAAGCAAAACTTTAAAACTTTCAGAAAAAAATATAGAGAATAGACTTTATAGCATTGGGTAGAAGAAGATTTCTTAAATAAGACACAAACAGGATAAACTATAAAATTGGGAAAAATAAACACTTCTGTACCAAAAGAAAGAAAATAAGAAAGAAAGGAAAATAAAAGACGATAATCACAGCGAAAATAGAGCCACAGACTTTAGGATTCATTTTTAGAAGAAATAAAGAACTCCTATCAAAGCAAGAAGAAAATGACAAAAAACCCAAGTGGAAAAATGGACAAAGGATTTTAAAGGAAACTCAGAAATGGTCAAGAGTGTGAGGGAAGAGTTCCTAAACTCATTAACAGGAAAACGGAAATTAAAATCACCCTGAGAGACCACTTTACATCCTTCAGATTAGCAAGAATTTAAAAGACTGACAATGTCAAGCGTTGGCAAAGATGTGCACAAATAGGAACTCACATGCACTGGCTGGCAAGAGTGTAAATTGGTACAACCACTTTGAATAAAAAGTTGGCCACAGCTAGTGAAAATCAATGGTGAACAAATCCTTCAATCCAGCAATTTTCTTCTGGGTTTACACCATAAGCAAGCTCTCACTCACTTACCCAAAGAGGGAGAAACAATAATGTCCACTGCAACTCTGTAATAGCAAAAACACTGCAAACAACTCAATTATCCATCAAAAAAATACTGGATAAGTAAATCGCAGTAGAATTGTACATGCACAAATACCATGCAGAAGCTTAAAAAAAACTAGAGCTACGTATATCATCATGGATAAATTTCAGAAGCATAAATTTGAAAGCATGCTGAAATAGGGACTTCCCTGGTGGTGCAGTGGTTAGGAATCCTCCTGCCAATGCAGGGGACACAGGTTCGAACCCTGGTCCAGGAAGATCCCACATGCTGTGGAGCAACTAAGCCTGTGCTTCACAACTACTGAGCCTGCGTTCTAGAGCCCGTGAGCCACAACTACTGAGCCCACATGCCACAACTACTGAAGCCCACACGCCTAGAGCCCGTGCTCCGCAACAAGAGAAGCCACTGCAATGAGAAGCCTGTGCACCGCAACGAAGAGTAGCCCCCGCTCGTCACAACTAGAGAAAGCCCTAACTCAGCAGCAAAGACCCAACGCAGCCAAAATATAAATAAATAAATAAGTAAATTGAAACACGCTGAAGTATAATATATACATGATGTAATTTAAATACAGTTAATAAAATAGCCCAAACAACAATTCTATATATTATTTGTGTTTGCTATATATGTTGTAGAATTATGAAGACATCATAGAAATTCAGGAGACTAGTTACCTCTGGAAAAGGGAGGAAAGGAAACAAGATTGGTGAGAGTTACACTTCAGGACTAATGGTAGCAAACTCTATCTGTAATGCTTCATTTCCTTAAAAATAAAATAAAAAATTGGAAGGAAATATAGCAAAATGTTAAAAGTTACTCAAATAGATAGTAGGTGCAGAGGGTACTATATTAAACTCTGAACTTTTGCTTAAAGTGTTTAACAATTTTTTTACATGGAGCCCCTTTTTGCAGAAATTGACAAGCTGACCCTAAGATTCATATAGAAATGGAAGGGACACAGAATAACCAAAATAATCTCAAAAAAAAAAAAAAAGAACAAAGTTGGAGGACTCACACCTCCCAATTCCAAAACTTACTGCAAATCTACAGTAATCAAGGCAGTGCCCTACTGGCATAAAGATAGACATATAGATCAAAGGAACAGAATTGAGAGTCCAGAAATAAACCTTTACATTTAGGGTCCACTGACTTTCAACAAGGGTCCCCAGACAATTCAGTGGGGAAAGATTAATCTTTTCTATAAATGGTGTTGGGACAACTGGATATCCACAGGCAAAAGAATGAAGTCAGACCCCCTACCTCACACCACATATAAAATTTAACTCAAAATGGATCAAAGACCTAACTGTAAGAGCTAAGGCAGTAAAACTCTTAGGAGAAAACATAGACATAAATCTTTGTGACTTTAGATTAGATAATGATTTCTGAGATATGACACCAAATGCACAGCAATAAAATTAAAAATAGATAAATTGTACTTCATTATAATTTCAAACGTTTGCACTTCAAAGGACACTATCAAGAAAGTGAAAAGACAACCTACAGAATGAGAGAAAATATTTGCAAATCATATATCTGATAAAGGCCTAGTGTGCAAAATATACTAAGAACTCTTACAACTCAACAATAAAATGACAAATAATCCAATTAGAAAGTGGGTGAAGGATCTGAACAGACATTTCTCCAAAGAAGATATACCAGTGGCCAATAAGCACATGAAAAATAAACACAACATCAATAGTCATTAGGGAAATGCAAATCAAAACCACAATGAGAGGGCTTCCCTGGTGGCGCAGTGGTTGAGGGTCCGCCTGCCGATGCAGGGGACACGGGTTCGTGCCCCGGTCCGGGAAGATCCCACATGCCGCGGAGCGGCTGGGCCCGTGAGCCACGGCCGCTGAGCCTGCGCATCCGGAGCCTGTGCTCCGCAACGGGAGAGGCCACAACAGTGAGAGGCCCGTGTACCGAAAAACAAAAAACAAAAAAACCCACAATGAGATGCCATTTCACACCCACTAGATTGCTATAGTCAAATAGATGGATAATAAGAAGTGTTGATGAGGATGTGGAAAAACTGGAACCCTCATACATTGCTAGTGAGAATGGAAAACCTTTGACAGTTCCTCAAAATATTAAACATAGCTATAACCCAGCAATTCCACTTCTAGCTATATACCCAAGAGAACTGAAAACATATGTATGCATAAAAACTTGTACACAATGTTCATAGCAGCATTATTCATAATAGCCCCAAAATGGAAATAACCCAAATGTCCATCAACTGATGAATGGATAAACAAAATGTGATACGTCCATACAACAGGAATATTATTCAGCAATAAAAATAAATGAGGAACTTATATCTCAACAAAGCTGTTGAAAATTTTTTAAAATGTTAAAGCTCAAAAAATAAATAAATAAATGAGGAACCGATACACGCTACAACATGGATGAACCTGGAAAGCATTATGCTCAGTGAAAGAAGCCAGACATAAAAGTCCACATATTGTATGATCCCATTTGTATGAAATGTGCAGAAGAGGCAAATCCAGAGACACAGAAAGCAGATGAGTGGTTGCTTATAGCTGGGGAGGAGGGGTAAACAGGGAGTGACTGCTAATAGGTACGGGGTTTCTTTGGGGAGTGAAGAAATGTTCTGAAATTAGATAGTGGTGATGGTTGTATAACTCTGTGAATAGACTAAAAGTACTGAATCGTACACTCCAAAAGGGTCAATTTTATGGTAAATGAATTATACTTTGATTTAAAAAAATGCATTGCAGATCCTACTTTGGAGTTTGTAAACAGCTCTTTCCTTCCCCCCCTTCTCCCCCAGAGAAGGCTCAGGACAGCATACAGGTATATGACTTAGAGGTTGCTCAGATGCCTGTCCTCCCTGGGAGACCATGAGGAAATGAAGCTGGAGCCCTGTGTCAGAAATCCAGTCTTACAGGCTGCTCTGTGACATCAAGAGTGTTTGCCACTTTATCCTATAGCCAAGCAAAACACACACTCGATTGCCGGAAACAAATGAGCTCTGGAGTGCATGCGATGGCTTAAAAAGTTGCCCCATATTTAAGACGGCATCATTGCCTTGAATGTACATGTGAGACTGCTCTAGTCACATCATGATAATTGGTGGTGGTCTCTCGATGCACAATCACTTTCACTCGTTGCATGAGCAGATCTGAATACAGTTGCATTTCAAATATCTAAACTATTTGTAAATAAAAATATGCATATTTCATATGTGTGTGTATTCATTCACTTATCCATCCATCTAACAAATAGATGTACCTAACAAAGGAGCACCTATTACTTGCCAGGCACTGTTCTAGGCACTGGGAAGACGAGATGAACAGAGGAGAAAATGCTCCGACTCTAATGGAGATTACGTTCTAGTCGGGGAGACCGAAAATGAACATAGATCATATAAAGCAGGTGGTGATAAATGCTATACTGTCAGCGAGAGCAGGTTGAGGGGATCAAGTATCTGGATAGCAGATAGGACATTCATGGTTGGCTTCTCTGACAGGGTGATGCTGAGCAGAGATCTGGATGAGAGGCATGGAGAGCAATGACAAACTTTTCATACACCAAAAAGCACACATGTCCCGAGGTGGAAGCAAGCTTCGTGAGTCTGAATCACAGAAAGGAGGCTAGCATGGCTGGAACGGAGTGAACAAGGGAGAGACGTGGTAGAAGATGCAGCTGGGGAAGATGCTAGGTGCCACCCATGCCTAGATGTCACCATCCGGACTTGGCGTAAATACAAGGTGAAATGGGAGGTTCAGGGAGGGTTGCAGGCAGGGAAGCCATATGTTCTGCTTTGTATTAAGAGGCCGGCCCACTGTGACTCTGTGCAGAGGATGGAGTGTAGGCGGGCAGGAATGGAGGCAGAGAGACACAGCTTTCCATGTACAAGCAGAGATAAAGGTCAGATGGATACATAGCCAACTCTCAGTGCAGTTAACCTCCAAGTCACATTTAACTTTCTATTTTTTGATATAGTTTGGATTTGTTATAATGGGTATGCATTAATTTGGATGTTAGAATACAGATGTTTTAAAAGGTAACCTCTCATCTGGAACCTTCGTGCATTGCTGGTGGGGATATTAAATGATGCAGCCACTGTGGAAAACAGTATGGTGGTTCTGCAAAATGTTAAGCATAGGGACTTCCCCGGCGGTCCAGTGGTCAAGACTCTTTGCTTCCAGTGCATGGGGCACAGGTTCGATCCCTAGTCAGGGAACTAAGACCACACATGCCACGTGGCCAAAAAAAAAAAAAAAAAAACAGTTAAGCATAGAATTACCGTATCATCTAGCAATTCCGTTGCTAGGTATATACCCCAGAGAACTGAAAGCAGGGACTCAGATACTTGTAGGTTAATGATCACAGCAGCATTATTCACAATAGTCCAAAAGTAGAAACAACCCAAATGTTTATCAACAGATGAATGGATAAACAAAATGTGGTGTATATATGCAAAAGAATATTACAGCCTTAAAAAGAAATGAAATTCTGATGCATGCTGCAACATGGATGAAACTAGAAAGCATTATGCTAAGTGAAATAAGCCAGATACAAAAGGACAAATATATGATTTCAATTATATGAGGTACTAAGAATAGGCAAATTCATAGAGACAGAAACTATAACAGAGATTAATAGGGGCTGGGGGCAGGGAATGGGGAGTTCTGTTTAATAGGTACAAAGTTTCTCCTTGGGATGAGAAAAAAGTTCTGGAAATGGGTAGTGGTGATGGTTGTACAATGCTGTGAACACACTTAAAGCCAGTGAATTGCACACTTTAAAATGGTTAAGATGGTCAATTTTATGTTATGCATATTCGACTGCAATTTTAAAAATCTGAGCAAAAAGAAAGACGATAACCATTCAGGAACAGTTAGGAGACAAACCCCTTTTCCCCACATTTATCAAAGAAGGGTGACATTTAAAGATGGTGGGGAGAAATCTGCATAAATGCTGTCTAGAGAGCAGACACTTGGGAAGAATACGCTTTTACAAGATAATGACATCATACATCTAAAACTCTCCTCTATTAAGAAAAAATGCCTGTGATGTGGTCTACAGCAGCACTGTCCAGTAGAAATACAATGTGAGATGTGTGTAATTTTACATTTCTAGTAGTCACATTAAAAAAAAAAAACCAACTGGGAGGAGGATTTATTTTTACAAAATATTTGTTTAACCCAGCATATACAAAATATCATCTCAGCTTTAAATAATATAAAATATCAGTAAGGAGATATAGTACATTCATTACTTTTTTCATACTAAGTCAAGAGCCGATGTGTATTTTGCTCTTGCCATCCATCTCAGTTCTAACCAGCCACATTTCAACGCTCAAGGGACATATATGGTCCCTGGCTTCCATACGAGAAAGCTCCAGGCTAGTTTGAGGGGCAAGATTCTGAACGAGCACTCAGTCCCCTGGCTTCCTGCTCAGCTCCACCACTAACAACCATGGGACCTATGGAAAGTGCCTTAATAGCTGTGAATCTCAGTCCTAGTCTTGAGAAATTCCTAATAAAATGGAGTTAAGAGCTCACCTGCCTAGACCATAGGGTTATTGGAAGACTCCGGCGAGACAATATATAACTATAAAGGTTCATACGGTTGTGATGTCTGATTGAATCTATTTATCAATACCAAAATGCAATATATTAAAATTATAGTCGGGACTTCCCTGGGGTTAAGAATCCACCTGCCAATGCAGGGGACACCCAGGAAGATCCCACATGCCGTGGAGCAACTAAGCCTGTGTGCCACAACTACTGAGCTCACGTGCTGCAACTATTGAAGCCCAAGCACCTAGAGCCCATGCTCCACAACAAGAGAAGCCACCGCAACAAAGAATAGCCCCCGCTCGCCGCAACTAGAGAAAGCCTGTGCGCAGCAGCGAAGACCCAACACAGCCAAAAAAATTTATAGTCTTAGATAATCATAACCATAGGCAAGATAAATACTTCTGGACAGGAATTCCCTGACAGTCCAGTGGTTAGGTCTCCATGCTTCCACCGCAGGGGCATGGGTTCAATCCCTGGTCAGGGAACTAGGATCCCGTGTGCTACGTGGCGTGGCCAGAAAAATAAAAATTAAAAAAAAAAATACTTCGGGACAAGTGAACCTGGGGGGAGGCATGCAGGGAGGGTAGAAGGAGAAGGTCATGGCAGTAAGCATCCAGACAACTCCAGACTCGTCTTCTCCAGGGAGAGAAGCCCCAAAGCCACAGTCACTGACTTTGAGTGTATGGAGCCTGAGAAGCACATGGTCATAATTGCTCTGCAAGTGGATTTGCTTCCAGGCTCTAAGATGCTATTTCTCAAAGGAAGGAGCTCAGAGCTTTCTTGTTTATGAATTTATTTTTCAGGGGTGGGGTGATTTAGAGAGCCGGAGGCTGTTTCCTGACAGTGTACGCTGAGCCGGCCTGGAAGCCTCAGGCCCCAGCCAGGCTGACCACGAGCCAGACCCAGAGTAAGCTTCGTCCCACACTTCCTGTCGGGTCCAGCAGCCTGAGTTTCCTGGTGACCCTTTCCTGCACCCAGCTGATTCAAAGGCCTGGCAAGACCTGGTGCCAGCCAAGAAAATCTGAGGCAGCCAGGTTTGTTATTTCAAATCTCTAACCCTGCAGACCTCTGTGCTTGGCTGGTAAATAGAAAGTTAAAACAAGGATGCACGTGATAGCTGAGATTTCTAATACAAGTGGGTAAAACTCCCTGCATGAACAGCCTTCATTAAATTCGAAAAGTGTCAGCCCATTTCAAAGTTAATGAATTTAACTAGCATAGTAAAATAATAAAAATGACAAACAGTGGGAATGTAAAGATGATTCAGCCATTCTAGAAAACAGTTTGTCAGTTTCTTATAAAGTTAAATATACACTTACCATAAGATGCAGCAGTGGCGCTCCTGGGAATTTATCCCAGAGAAATGGAAACATGTGTTTTCCTGTATACCAATGTTTATAGCAGCTTTGTTTGTAATAGTCCTGTATTAGTCAGGGTTCTTCAGAGAAACAGAACAAATAGGGAGAGAGTTTAAGAGAGAGAGAGAGATTTATCATAAAGAATTGGCTCACATGATCACAGAGGCTGACAAGTTCCAAGTTTCGCAGTTGGCGAGCTGGAAACGGAAGAGAGACAATGGTGCAGTTCCAGTCTGAGTCCAAAGGCCTGAAACCCAGAAAGAGCTGATGTTTCAGTTTGAGTCTAAAGGCAGGAAAAATCGACATCCAAGGCTCAAGGCACATCAGGCAGGAGGATTCCCCCTTATGTGGAGGAAAATCAGCACATAAAGTTTCATAGAATTACACACACCCCAAAAAAAGAATGCATGGGTTTGTTTTTTTTTAAATGATGATGAGTGTCTGTAGTGAGTTCATGTTCCCAGCACTACGCTTGCAACTTTACATACATAACACATGAAATTGAAAGTAACCATGTGAATAAACACTACTGACCCATTTTATTTTCTTTAAACTTTTTTAAAAAATTTATTTTATTTATTTATTTTTGGCCGTGTTGGGTCTTCCTTGCTGCACACGGGCTTTCTCTAGTTGTGGCGAGCAGGAGCTGCTCTTCATTATGGTGCACAGGCTTCTCATTGGGCTGTCTTGTTGCGGAGCATGGGCTGTAGGTGTGCAGGCCTCAGTAGTTGTGGCACGCAGGCTCAGTAGTTGTGGCTTGTGGGCTCTAGAGTGCAGGCTCAGCAGTTGTGGCGCACAGGCTTAGCTGCTCCGCGGCATGTGGGACCTTCCCGGACCAGGGCTCGAACCCGTGTCCCCTGCACTGGCAGGCGGATTCTTAACCACTGCACCACCAGGGAACCCTACTGACCCATTTTAAAGAGGAAGAAACATGCTCAGAGAGTGCAAGTACCCACATACAATCACACAGCAGGGAAGCGGCAAAACCAGGACTTAAACCGAATCTGTGTGACTCCAAGCCTTTTGCTCTTTCCCCTGCCTGCCTCAAGTAACCTCCTAATCCATAAATAAACTCCATAGAATGGAGCCTCCATCGCTCACACAGTAGATCATTCCAGCCCTGATGTCATCTCAAGCCACAGCTGAGCATCCTACACTTGTCCTTCTCACACGCCCTGAACCCCTCACAGCTGCAGCTGGGTCTTGAGATAAATGCAGAAAATCCTACTCTATGAAGAGGTGGTAAGAATTAGCAGAAAGTTGAGGCCACTGAAGAGTAAACTACAGGACGAGTCCAGATAGGCAGATGGCTCAGCCCAGGGTCAGGGGTCCCAGAGTAAAGGGAGCAGCTTTCCTCCATAAACCTTACTTAGATGGTGACTGGCTTTTTAAGGGTGTGTGTGTCTCCTTCAGGATGTCTCCCCTGACCCCCTCCAGGCTGAGCTAGGAGCCCTGCTTCAATGCTCTCATCAACAGGATTTATCAGGGACTTACCATATGGTTCTAGAATCACTAGTGTGTATGCTGATGATCTAGGAGCCTAGCACAGAACTTGGTCTGAGTAGGGGCTCAGTGAGTGTTTGCTGAGTGAATAAATAAACTATAAGAATCTAACACAGGGGTTGTGGACGAAAATGCCTTCAGAAGCCAGGCAGGATGGACCAAGACATCATCATACTGAGTGAAGTCAGACAGAGAAAGACAAGTATCTTATGATATCACTTATATGTGGAATCTAAAAAAATGGTACAAATGAACCTATTTACAAAACAGAAATAGAGTCACAGATGTAGAAGACAAACTTATGGCTGCAGAGGGGAAAAGTGGGGGGGGGGATAAATTGGGAGATTGGGATTGACATATACACACTACTATATATAAAATACATAACTAATAAGAACGTACTGTATAGCACAGGGAACTCTACTCAATACTCTGTAATGACCTGTATAGGAATAGAATCTAAAAAAAAAGTGCATATATGTATATGTATAACTGATTCACTTTGCTGTACAGCAGAAATTAACACAACATTGTAAATCAACTATACGCCAATAAAAATCAATTAAAAAAAAAAGAAGCCAGGCAGACGGTACAAGTGATTTGAGGCTGAGGGTGGTGAGTAGTAGGGAGTGGTGAGGACTGGAGAGAAATGGAGCACATGCACCATGTCTAAAGAGGCAGCCACTACTCAGCTCCAGCCACTTGCTGCCATGGGAGAATGTGGACCATCTATTGCCTCATCTGATTTTTCAAGAGAAGCCAAAATCCAGACTTTTATGATGAGCTCCTGATTTTTTTCACGTTGTGAACTAATTTTACACTTTTTAAATTAAGTGAGGGCCAAACAAAACACATATGCTGGTTGACCACTGCCCAGAAGACATGTTTAGAACTTCTACTCTGAACTTAGGATGTTCTGCAGTTTCTGATGCAGTGATAGTGATTTTGCTGACAACTGATAGGCAAAGAGGTCAAGAGCAGGCAAAGGAAAGCCAATGTCACCATCATCCATAAGCCAATTCCATTTGGATGGCCCCCTCTGTAGGTATCCCCCTGGGAGAGGTCCAAAGAGCAGGCAGCAACTCTGAAGGCTGGGAAGGAGGGTGGGGGAAACAGATGGCCTTGTAACTGCTAGCTGGTTTGGTTATAGGATTCTTATATAACTCATGGAAAATGCATCTTTTTTGAATTATCAGATTATTTTCATCCTGGCACTAGAGGCACAAAGACCAGACAATCTCATCTGATGGACAAAAGATGGGCTTGCCAGATCTATTTAAAGAGGAGCCCTCATTGCCTCTTGCACCAGACTCAGGGAATTTAAGACAAGACTGGACAGGGCTCTGGGGAAGAGACCATGGGTGGTGAACCACCCTGGCTGACAGAACTAATATGGATGTAAAGTCTCCCCACATCCCACCCTTCACTTCAATACCAGGGACCTTTTTCATCTCCCACACTGGCCAGTTCTTCTTCTCAAACAAGGCAAGAGGCACAAAGCTCAGAATTGCGCAGTTTCAGATCCTCTCTCCACCATTCGCTGGCGGTGAGTTTAGGCAGGTGAGACCTTTGGAATCTCAGTTTTCTCCATCTTTAAAATGTAACTAACACGCGTGATATGACACACCCCTTGATAAGCTATAATAAGAAGGGCGGGCTTCCCTGGTGGCGCAGTGGTTGAGAGTCCGCCTGCCGATGCAGGGGACACGGGTTCGTACCCCGGTCCGGGAAGATCCCACATGCCGCGGAGCGGCTGGGCCCGTGAGCCGTGGCCGCTGAGCCTGCGCGTCCGGGGCCTGCCCTTCTTAACGGGAGAGGCCACAACAGTGAGAGGCCCGCGTACCACAAAAAAAAAAAAAAAAAAAAAAGAAGGGCACTTCATCTCTTCGGTATCTGTTCCCCAAATCTACATACCCAGTCTTACCATGAGAAAACATCTGACGAGCCCAAATTGAGGAACGTTATACAAAATGTCTGAGTGGACTCTTTGAAAGTGTCAAGATAAAGAAAAACGAGGATCGACAGAAGCCATCATAAATTGGAGGTGACTCAGCAGACGGGACAACTCAGGGCAACGTGGTACCTGGGATTGGATGCTGGGATCGGAAAAGGTCGTGAGTAGAACCACTGGTGAGACCTGAATAAAGTCTGTAGTTTAGTTTTTAAATCATGGGGCTAGTAGCTCTTCCTCTTCAAATCCCTTTTCCCCTTTCTCTTCCTTTCTCAAACAATTCCGTCCTCAAACTTAGTTGGGACAGAGCAAGGTGGGCGTCCACCGTCGAAGGAGGTGGGGTGCTGTGGTGACCCAGAGTGGGTGTCCACATAGGGGGGAACCTGACATAAGGAGTCAGAGCCCGAGCAGGGTGGGAAGGGTGTCCATCCAGGAGTGGCCTGGAATGAGGGGGTCAGAGGCCAACAGTGAGAGGAAAGCATGGCTGTTCGAGAAGAGAGTGACAAGTATGTGTAAGGGAGGAGGCTGGAACGAACCCTGTGGTGTTGCATGGGAGTCGGACACATCAGTGTGAACTCATGGCTTGCAGGATATACAGAGAGACGCATGAATCGTTACAGAGATGAGTGTTTAATAGGTCGAGTTTCAGTTTTGCAAGATGTGGATGGATGGTGGTGATGGTTGTACAACACTGTGAATGTACTTAAGGCCGCTAAACTGTACACTTAAAAATGGTTAAGATGGGGGACTTCCCTGGTGGTTCAGTGGTAAAGAATCCACCTTACAATGCAAGGGGCTCGGGTTCGATCCCTGGTCAGGGAACTAAGATCCCACATGCCGCGGGGCAACTAAGCCCGTGCACCACAACTACTGAGCTCGTGCGCCTCAATTAGAGAGCCCGCATGCCGCAAACGACAGAGCCCACGTGCTCTGGAGCCCGCACGCCACGACTAGCGAGAAGCCTGCGCATCACAACGAGAGATCCCGCGTGCCGCAACTAAGACCCGACGCAGCCAAAAATAAATTTTAAAAAATAAAAAGGTTAAGATGGCAAATTTTACATTATGTGTATTTTACCACAGTTTTTAAAAAATGATAAATAAATGTAGATGTAAATGATTGTGTGTGTGTCATGTTGTTTGCGTGTGTGTGTGTGTGTGTACACACCTACATTCCCTCCCTCTGTGCACTGAAAGGGGCTGGGAGGCCTTGCCCTGGTAGCAATGAGCACAGTCAGTATTCAGATCTTGACTTCTAAATACCATTTTCACTAAAACCAACCATGTTCCTTGGAGAAATGGCTGATTCCAGGGTTGAAACAGGAAAATACAAGATGAGCCTAGAACATCTAGTGCTAGAAAGCTCAAACTAAGCCCGTGCACCACAACTACTGAGCTCGTGCGCCTCAATTAGAGAGCCCGCATGCCGCAAACGACAGAGCCCACGTGCTCTGGAGCCCGCACGCCACGACTAGCGAGAAGCCTGCGCATCACAACGAGAGATCCCGCGTGCCGCAACTAAGACCCGACGCAGCCAAAAATAAATTTTAAAAAATAAAAAGGTTAAGATGGCAAATTTTACATTATGTGTATTTTACCACAGTTTTTAAAAAATGATAAATAAATGTAGATGTAAATGATTGTGTGTGTGTCATGTTGTTTGCGTGTGTGTGTGTGTGTGTACACACCTACATTCCCTCCCTCTGTGCACTGAAAGGGGCTGGGAGGCCTTGCCCTGGTAGCAATGAGCACAGTCAGTATTCAGATCTTGACTTCTAAATACCATTTTCACTAAAACCAACCATGTTCCTTGGAGAAATGGCTGATTCCAGGGTTGAAACAGGAAAATACAAGATGAGCCTAGAACATCTAGTGCTAGAAAGCTCAAAGAATGACAGGTCATGGCCAAAGGACAGAGCAACTAGCTTGAATGGGCTCCCACCAGCCACACCGGGAATAATTTAATTATCAAAATAAGTAATGAGAGTAATGGACTGCAACCCACTGAATCCACAAGCCGTTGCAGACATAAATAAAGTACTTACCCAAGATCATGAGGGGGTAAGGTGGACACTCACTCTCTTTTTCCTGTTTCATTTTTTCCTATTTAAAAAAAAAAATGCCTTGAGTGGAAAGGATATGACACATAGAGCAAACTAGAGGCCCATAAAATTCCTAGAGAGACAGTCCAGGACATACGGACTTCTGACATCTGTCCAGTGTCATTTCCTGTTGGTGGGGAGGGAAGGTGCAGGAGGTGCCAGTGAGGCATGGGATGTGGGAGGGGAGCGGGAAAGAGGGGACGGAGCTGGGCTACCAGCTGCTGCTTCTGGTAGCCCCCTGCAGTGGTCTCCGCCCTGCAGAGTGAGGTGCTCCACCTCTGGTTCACCTCGAAGGGTAAAAGAAAACGGGTTTCTGAGCTGCAAGAAGCCCAGAAGACTTGGCTAAGCCTGCTGCTTAGACACGAGGGCACAGCATCACCTCTTCTGTGGGTCACCGGGCCTGGCCAGCTCCCCAGGGCCTGCAAAGGGGCCGTGGTTGGAATGAGGCCATCTGCTTAGAACCCCATTATCTGGGCCCAGTTCTGCCTAATGTACAAAACAGCATCATCATGTGTACAGAGGGGCAGGTTCTATGATTTGCTGATGACTCATTTCAGGACCAGAATGAGGCTGGAGCTGTGCACACACCAAATGCAATCGCCTCCACCTACAGGGCTTGTCTGTGCCTCCCGTGGTACCTCCCTTGGCTGGGAAGGCACAACTGCTTGCTGTGGAATCTTGAGAAATTTCTTAACTTCTCTGAGCCCCAGTTTTTCCATCTGGAAAATGGGAACAAAAATTCCTTCCTCACGGGCCACAGTAAGCCTATTAGAGTCACGGGACAAAAGGCCAATTCAAACCCAGAAAGCTCTCCATCCGTGTCTGCCATTCCTATTGGTCATTTGGATACCAGTATTCTCTCTTCTATTGGGTAGTAAAAATCTTAGTGGGGAAAAAAAGGACTTTTTCTTCCAGGCTTTGTACCCCAGCAATTAGTACCATCTCTGACAGTATGAGGCAGGAGACAGACAGATGACATTTCATTCTCTGGTTTTACTATTTGGTGGCTGTGTGACTCCAAAAGGAAGCTTCCTTAACCTCTCTGAGCCTCAGTTTCTTTCTCTGTAAAGGTGGAATCCTTGCCCCTGTGACCCACGTGTTTGTGAGAATTGAGAGAGGCAATGCATGTCAGGGTATATGTGCTATTTTCCTTCCCAGACTCATATTAAAGGCTCAAAGAATAGCTGTTGAGTTGAAGGAACGCACATCAGGAAAACATCTCTTAAAACCATCCAGCTTTGGCCCTTTCTCTGCCTGGCATTAGTTCTTTCCTCTTCAAAAATTGGCAACTGCCAGAAAAGAGCTGATTCATTCTGAGGAGAGCTCTGAGTCTCACATCCCAGCCAGTGGAGGTCTCAGCTTCCTACTTTGGTCTCACCTGTTGCTGTCCTCAAATACAGAGAAAGGACATCGCCCCTTTGCCAGATGCAACCAGCTTATCTTCTCCGGTGCCCTCCCGGGTGCTCCCTGGGAGCCACGCGGCTTCAGTGGGACTCTCGTCTGTGGCTAAGATCCCCGGCCAGAAATCAGGTCTGCAGAGCAAAAGGGTCTGGGTTCTGGGGTACCACCTTCCTTGGTCCTTTGAAGAAGAAGCTGAAACCAGAGAGGCTGGTTACACCTTAGCAAACCATTTGGCCTCCTTGTGCCTCAGTTTCCTTATCTGTTAAAAGGGCTTATAGCTACTACCCACCTTACAGAGTGCAATGAGGCTTCCTTAGAGGTTCGAGTATGTAAGGGACATACTTAGTACAGTACCTGGCACATAATAAGTGCTCACTCAGTGATCACTATTATGAATGTTAGTTCTCATTTGGAATCTCTCCAGCCCTAAATAATTCCTCCTGAGTAGCTTAGAAGTTGCCAGGGTTCCAGCTCAACTCTGCTTTACCAGGGGAACTGCGGGAGAGAGTTAGTCTCTCATCTGGTTTCTCTCTCTTCCTTTCACAAGTGAGGAATCCAGGGACTTCCCTGGTGGTCCAGTGGTTAGGACTCTCAGCTTCCACTGCAGGGGGCACGTGTTCGATCCCTGGCTGGGGAACGAAGATCCCACAAGCCACACCGTGCAGCCAAAAGAAAAAAAAAAGTGAATCATCTGATCACCCAGATCCCAAAACACCCAATTAACCCCTCTCCTCCTCCAAAAATTATATCAATCCCTCAAACAATCACCCACTTTACTACCAGCCACAATCTAACTACCCCCCTGAAACTTGGAGACTGCTCAGTGTAATCAACACACAAAATTGAAAGCTTTTGCTTTAAGGTCTTATTTGAAACCTTGAAACAAGAAAAAGAGCAGAGGAAGCCTTGCCCCTCTCTGTGAAATCCTAAATTTAAAAAACCTCAGAATAAAACACCAAAGATAAATTGTATACATAATTTTAAAATATAATTGCATACTCTATTCCATAATATAATTATTATATATTAACAAAATAATTCTAGAATATACATCATTTCCATGTGTGTGTATACATCAACCAAAGGCTAAGAGAAAGGCTGTCACACTCAAAAGCGAAATGGAACAAATTACACAGCCTTTGCATGACAAGAAAGAGCTAGAGGAATAATTCTGTGGAGGGCCGCCAAGTTTTCTCTGAAGCAGCTGTTGAAATTTGCTTCATGATTACAGTGGGATGTGATTGTAGGTGAGGACTGGGGACAGGTTCTTTGAGTAACTGTTTAGATCATTTTACACAGCCTTAAATATATTGTGCTCTCAAAAAAATCTATTCACTTATCTATCTGTCTGAAATTTGTCTCCCTCCATCCTTAAACTCCTGCTTTTTAAAATTAACACTAATTGAGAGCTTACTTGTTGAGCTGTTTATCTATTCACCCTTAAAACATCCCTAGGAGTTTGATACTAGTTTCATCCCCAATTGGCTGACTTGGAAAGTGAGGCACAGAGCAGTTAAGTAACTTTCCGGAGGTCACACAGCTATGCAGTGCCAGAGTCAGAATTCAAACTCAAATCTGTCTGACTCCAGAGCCCACGCTCTTAACCACTAGGCTCTACTGCCTCCCTGTGGTGGGTTTTCCAGTCAGGAGGAAGCCACCAGCTTTCACAAATCCCTCCCTACCCGAAAACACACAGAACTCAGTGCCCTCCTGTTGCTTCTCATAACAAGCCCCACACCTTGTGTTTACATTTTCAACACGCATAAAATATTAATCCACCAGGAGAAAAAAATACATTGGTTTGAGTTTCTTTAAACCAATAACTTCCACTTTCTCTGACTCTAGGCCATCGTAAAGAAAGCATTTTTTTCTCACCCTCCTATGTAAAACCAAGAGTTCACTCACTGCCAACTCTGGATCTGGGGTAGGTTACATCCCCGAAGTTTTAGAAACATCTTGTTCTTCACATCAGTGTTTCAGATACCTCCAGATGGCAGGGAGACAGGTTTATTTTCTTCCTGTTAAAACTTTTAAAGTTTAAAGCAAAAGTTTTCAGCCTCGGAGGCTGGTTTCGTGCTACGGTGGGTGAGGCTTGGGGTGGCAGGGGAGGAGGGTCCTGGTGGGTGGGGCTGGTTTGATGTATCTGGTGAGATTAGAAGCAAATGTGTAGAAGATTAGAACAGAGCTGATGGGGTCTGTGTGAGATGAATTGAATTAAGGTTTGATTAGCTATTTGGTTCCTTACTATTTACCAAGTAATGTGGGGGGTGACAAAAAAGCAGCCCAAGAAAAGGGCAAAGAAGAGAGTGGGGGAGGTGATGCCACCTGGGATGTATCATTCCCCTTCTCTGCGCCTCGGCTTACCCATTTGAGAAAGAGGAGGTGGAATTAGTCTCTTCTCTCCCTTGTGGATCTAATTCCATGACTGATATGTGCCTTCTCTTCATTTCTCCCAAATTGTTGTCCCAGTTTTCTGAGTTTTCACTGGTACCATCATGAAGGCACTTTGTCCCCATCTATTGGGAAAGTAAGAGTGTGTGTGTGTGTGTGTGCGTGTGTGTGCGTGTGTGTGTCAGTGTGAATGACTGTTTTATGCGTATCATATGCCTGCCACTGTTCTGGGTACTGTGATGAGTGCAGCAGACAAGGTAAAACCCTGTACACACAAATACCCAAGTCCTCCTCTTCCTGGACACACCACTGAACTACACTTCCTGGCCTCCTGGGAAGTCAGGCAGAATCACGGAACAGTTCTGGCTGGTGAAATGCGGGCAGAAGAGATGTATGGGATTTCCAGGCCTGGTCCCTAAGAACACAGCTGTGGTCGTCCATGCTCTGTCTATCTTCCCTGTTTGGTTGGTCAGATACTAAACCCCTAGAAAATGACAGAGCCATTTGTGGATGGAAGAAACCTGAGTCCCTGAATGAGCTTGCGGAGCAGAGCCCCCCCACCCCCGCCCCAAACACAGACACACAAACCTGCATCAGAATGTGATGTGAGCAAGAACTAACCTCTTTGTGTTAAGCCACTGAGATTTTAGGGTTCTTGGGCCTATGAGCAATTCTTTTTCGGGAAATAAAAGCACTGCAAACAAAGTAAAGGGATAGTGATTAGGGAAAGGGGTGATGTCATGAAGGTTTTAGGAAGAGGTAACATTTGAGGCAAGACCTAAGGATGAGAAGAATGAGTCACATGGAGATGTGTGGGGAGACTACCTCAGGAAGAGGGAACAGCACAAGCAAAGGCCCTGTGGCAGCAGCAAGGTTACAATTTGAGGAATAGAGGGAAGGCCAGTGTAGCTGGAGCACAGTGAGCTTGGGAAAGTGTGAGAGATGAGGTCAGAGGGGTGGGTGCCCAATGGCATCTAGTTCACAGAAGGCCTTGCAGGCTGCAGTGGGTTTTATTCTAAGTGTGATGTGAAGCCATTAGAAAGTATGAAACAGAGGCGTGATAAGATTTGATTTGTGTTTTTAAAAGACCAAAGACCCCTCTGTGGCTGAAGTCAGATTGGTGGTTACTTCTGGCAGCTGGGGAGTGGGGACTAGGGGCTAAGGTTATGGAGGGGAGGGTTAAGGGAAAGATTAGTAGGTGATTGACTGGAGAGGGGCCTGAAGGAACCTTCTGGGGTCCTAGAAATGTCCCATATCTTGATCCAGATGGTGGTTACCTGGGTGTGTCCATAGGTTAAAAATGCATTGAGCTATACGCTTAAGATTAGAGCATTTTACACACATTACTGTGTGTATATTTACCTCAATAAAATCAAATAAAGACAAATGAAGCAACCTAATGTCCATCGACAGATGAATGGCTAAAGAAGATGTGGTACAGGGACTTCCCTGGCGGTTCAGTGGTTAAGACTCCGCGCTTCCACTGAAGGGGACGCAGGTTCGATCCCTGGTCGGGGAACTAAGATCCCACAGCCTGCACAGTGCAGCCAAAAAAAAAAAGAAGAAGAAGATGTGGTACATATATACAACGGAATATAACTCAGCCTTAAAAAAATGAAAAAATGTCATTTGCAGCAACATGGATGGACCTAGAGATTACCATACTAAGTGAAGTAAGTCAGACAGAGACAGACAAATATCATATGACATCACCTATATGTAGAATCTAAAAAAAAAAAGATACAAATGAATTTATCTACAAAACAGAAACAGACTCACAGACTTCAAAAACAAACTTATGGTTACCAAAGGGGAAAGGTGGGGGGGTGGATAAATTAGAGGCTGGGATTAACATATACACATTATTATATATAAAATAGATAGGACTTGCCTGGTGGTGCAGTGGTTAAGAATCCACCTGCCAGGGCTTCCCTGGTGGCGCAATGGTTGGGAGTCCGCCTGCCGATGCAGGGGACATGGGTTCGTGCCCCGATCCGGGAGGATCCCACATGCCGAGAGGCCACGACAGTGAGGGGCCCACGTACCACAAAAAAAAAAAAAAAAAAGAATCCACCTGCCAATGCAGGGAACACGGGTTCAAGCCCTGGTCTAGGAAGATCCCACATGCCGCAGAGCACCTAAGCCCGTGCGCCACAACTACTGAAGCCTGTGCGCCTAGAGCCTGTGCTCTGCAACAAGAAGCCACTGCAATGAGAAGCCCGCGCACCGCAATGAAGACCCAACGCAGCCAAAAATAAATAAATAAATAAAATAAAATAGATAACCAACGAGGACCTACTGTATAGCACAGGGAACTCTCCCCAATACTCTGTAATAACCTATATGGGAAAAGAATATGATAAAGAATGGATATATGGACATGTATATGTATAACTGAATCACTTTCCTGTACACCTGAAACTAACACAACATTGTAAATCAACTGTACTCCAGTATAAAATAAAAAGTAAATTTTTAAAAAGTCATGGGAGGGGCTTCCCTGGTGGCGCAGTGGTTGAGAGCCCGCCTGCCGATGCAGGGGACGCGGGTTCGTGCCCCGGTCTGGGAAGATCTCACATGCTGCAGAGCGGCTAGGCCCGTGAGCCGTGGCCGCTGAGCCTGCGCGTCCGGAGCCTGCGCTCCGCAACGGGAGAGGCCACAGCGGTGAGAGGCCCGCGTACCGCAAAAAAAAAAAAAAAAAAAGTCATGGGAATTCCCAGGTTAGTCCAGTGGTTAGGCCTCCGAGCTCTCACTGCTGAGGGCCCTGGTTCAGTCCCTGCTTGGGGAATTAAGATCCCTCAAGACGTGTGTCACAGCACCCCCCCTCCCCCTCCAAAAAAAAAGTAAATTTAAAAAAGACAAATGAAAAGGAGAAATCCAGGGGAAGTTGTTGTAAGAGTGAGCAAGTTTCGCCAAAAAACAAGTCCCGGGGACTCCCTGGTGGTCCAGTGATTAGGTTACGGGCTTTCACTGCTGAGGGCCCTTGTTCGATCCCTGGTCGGGGAACTAAGATCCCACAAGCCAGGCGGCTCAGCCAAAAAACAAACAGAAAACAAGTCCCTCTGGCTGCTGCATGAACTGGAGGGGTACTTGCTGTTCCAGTTTTACTCTCTGTTAGGGAGACAGGGAGAAGAAAGGGAGCATGTCCTTCTCATTGCCACCGGCTTGAGTGTTACCTTTTAAAGGCAAATTGGTTTCATGTTCTTCTTTTTCCCCGTTCTATCTCGAGAGACAGAGTCTCTGCCTCTACTGTCCCATCCTGGCCCACCTCTGCCCTCCACTGCCACGCGCTGCCCTGCCTCTGTGCTGTTTCCATCCTGCAGTGCAGCACCATCCATCCGGGAGGCCATATTCAAATGTTGCCAATGGCCTCAATAATCCCTTTAGTGTAATTTTTCCCCCAGTCAAGGATCTAATCCCAGATCAGGGACTGCATTTAGTTGTTGTTATGGATTGAATAGTTTCCCCTAAAAAAAAAAAAAAAAAAAAAAAGATATGTTGAAGTTCTAACCGCCAGGACCTCAGAATGTGACTTTATTTGGAAATACAGTCTTTCCAGAGGTAATCAGGTTAAACCAAGGTTATTAGAGTGAGCACTAATCCAATATGAATGGAGTTCTTTCATTTTATTATTTTTTAAAATTTTATTTATTTATTTTTTTGGCCACTCTGCACAGCTTGTGGGATCCTAGTTCCCCGAGCAGGGATTGAACCCGGGCCGTTGGCAGTGAAAGCACGGAGTCCTAACCACTGGACCACCAGGGAATTCCCGAATGGAGTCCTTTTAAAGAGGGAAATTTGGACACAGAGACAGAAACGCATCGAGGGACAATGACGTGAAGAAAGGCAGGGAGAAGACGCCACCCATCTACAAGCCAAGGACAGAGGTTTGTTACAGACCCTTCCCTCACATTCCTCAGAAGGAACCAACCCTGCTGACGCCTTAACCTCAGACTTGTGGTCTCTAGAACTTGACACAATAAATTTCTGTTCTTTAAGCCCCCCAGTTTGTGGTATTTTGTTACTGCGGCTCTAGGAGACTAAGACAGTTGTCAGGTCACTTTAATAGCCCTTCTGACTTGACTGAAAAAGAACAGATGATCCATCATGGGCCCTGAGGCCGTAGGCTGCCTGGCTTTTGGAGCAAGTTTTCGGGCATCCATAGCACCCATCTGGTGAGATCTGACTGGACTTTCTGCCTTTAAATGTCCACCTGGGGTGTTGGGTGGGCCAGTGCCCAGGGCTTGGCCCTGAGGGAACCCAGGGGGCACCAAGACTTGGACGCTGCCCTCCGGCTGCCCATGGGCAGCAGGATGGAGGGGACACCCTTCCCCCAAGGAACAAGGTAGACACAGCTTGGTGAGGGCGGCAGGAGGAGGAGGCCAAAGGGGGCAGCAGAGAGAAGGGAGGGGCCACATGGGGATGTCCAGGGGGCTCCCTGGGTGAGGTGAAGGTTTCTCAGGTTTTCTCCATGAAGGACAGTTTTTAAGGGTTTTTTTGTTTGCTTTGGGGTTTTTGGGTTTTTTTGGCTGTGCTGTACAGCTGGTGGGATCTTAGTTCCCTGACCAGGGATCAAACCCACGCCCTCGGCAGTGAAAACGCAGAGCCCTAACCACTGGACCACCAGGGAATTCCCCAGTTTTTACGTTTGCAAAAAAGAAAGATTGAAGTAAAATTCCTGGTCTCTGTCTATTGGCTGAATTTCCCTGTGGCTGCCTCTTGCTGAAGGTGGGACAAACGGTGACAGCCTGGGGTCTCCCTGGCAGCTGGGACTTGAGGAAGGAGAAAATAAATAGCTGCTTGCTGAATAGGCCCTGTCGGAGAAACAGAGCAGCTCATTCACTGCAGGAAAAACAGGACCTCAAAGCTCTGGGGCCCGACCGGGAACCATGCAAAAAGTGGTTACCTTTCCACAAAGATCGCTCACAAGATGCACAATGCACCTGATTCCCAGGGCACCTAGGTGCCGTGAGAGGTGTGTCTTCAACACCTCATGGTTTGGGAGATTGTCATCACCCACAGGGCTGAGCCCAGGAACCCAGGGTGCTTCCAGGAGCTTAGACCTAGATCTGAATGGGCTGAAAGGTCACCAATGTAAGATATATGGCTAAGAGGGAGGACACAAGCCAACAGAGTCACTTTGAACCTTTAGACCAGGGTTTTTCAACCTCAGCACTCTCGACATTTTGGACAAGATCTTTATTGACATTTGGACAAGATTCTGTATTGCGGGGGGGTCTGTTCTGTGCATTATAGTACATTCAGCAGGATTCCTGACGTCTACCCACTCAGATGCCAGTAGCGTCCCTTTCCCCAATATGCGACAACCCCGAACGTCTCCAGATAGTCAAACATCCCCTTGGGGGTTGCAAAATCACCTTTGATTGAGAAACACTGCTTTAGATAAAAATTCACCTTAGACTTGTTAAATTTTTTTTGCAATTACCTGAAATCTACCTCAAAAGTCTAAATGACCCAGTTTCAACACCAGTATTTGAACCCCACTGAATGCAACAGAAAGCAAA
Source organism: Physeter macrocephalus (assembly GCF_002837175.3). Lineage (NCBI taxonomy): Eukaryota > Metazoa > Chordata > Mammalia > Artiodactyla > Physeteridae > Physeter > Physeter macrocephalus. Next base: position 121,493,092 of record NC_041227.1, read on the forward strand.
TCAAGGAGGCAATTAATTACATACTGCCTAACTTGCTGCTTCCTTGTAGTTCCAGTTGCATTTGGCTGTTGGCTTTCCTTCCTCTCCACTGTTTGAATTGTTGCTGTGCAGGGCAAAAACAGCGTCGGCTCCACCTCAGAGCTGGCCGCATTTCAGCAACGGCTGGGAGGACTCTCATGGGGCTTTCCAAGCTTAATTAGTTCATATTTGTCAAGTTCCTTAGGAAGCTCAGGCCAGGATGCTATGGGAAGTCCAAGTTACTGGGATTCTCGCCACACTCTTTAAAAGAACATTCCCACATAAAAAGGCTGGGGTAAGCCAGAAAAGAGCTCATAGGAGCGTGTGTGTGAATAGTGAAGGCGTCCTTGGGAAGTGCATTTGAGACCATAAAGAAAGAGAGTAATACTTTCCAACTTTCTGGCCCTCCTCCTATTCTCTAGAGCAGGAAATTATTTAAAGTATTTCCTGAACAGCTGAAGTATGTTAGAAACCTGCTAGCATTCTCTACATTATCTCCAGGAAATAGACCCCGAAGAATTTCTTTGCAACAAGAAACTATTTGGGCTCTGTTGCTCATTTCCACCTGAATGGGATGGATACTCTCATTCTGGGAACTGCAGATAGCAATCTTGTTAGATCATTTTGATGTCATACTCAGTGTCCGAAAGAACATTCCCTCAAAGAGAACTCTCTTAGCGTGCGTGCGTGTGTGCGTGTGTGTGTGTGTGTGTGTGTGTGTGTGTGGAGACAGAGAGAAACTTTCTTTGCCAGGTAATTTAGCATCAGCAGTAATAGCTTGCTAGTTATCTAGTTACCCCCACTTAATCTCCAGGGTGGGGTAAGAATGAGGTCAACCTCTTCTGTTTTAGGCAGAATTCTAGAATGTGCAACAAAAGGAAACTGATTAGTCCCATCCCACCTCTAGAGATTTGCTCTCTCCAAGGCTTGAGCCCATAAATCTCTCAGGGTGGGGGTCCACAGGCATCCTGCCCCCCAAGCCAAGTTTAAGCCTCCCAAGCAAATCGATGTTGGGATGTTGGCGAGGTCACGGGACGGAGAGCCATCTGGGAGCCAGCTGTGACTTTGGCTAGCAAATTCCCCCAGCCTCCTAGAAGGGCAAGCATGATTACCACAGCAGAAATACCAGGGGGGAAATGGCAGTCGTTACATCCAGAGCAAAGCACAAGGCCTAGAAAGAAAGCCAATTTCTGAAGAGAATGACAGATCTGATTATGCTGGTGAAGGCCAGGGAAGTTCCCTGCTTCCTTAAGAACAGTTAGGAACCATTCCCCCTGCGGCAGCCGTGCTCAGGATCCAACCCTGGGAAGTGTGTGATTTGCCTCCCGGAGACCTGGCAGCAGGATGAGGAGCCAAACAGTATTTTTGTTGCCGCCCACCCTCTGGGGCCTCCGGGGAAGCCAAACTTGAGGCCAAAGAGAGAAATACAAACCCCTGCCATCTTCTCTTGCCGGGGACAAAGGCACCACATTCTTCGTGTGCTTCATCATGCTTTTGGAATGAATGTCCACAAAATGCCATCTTTTAGGGACAGCAGTTAAAACTCCCGGTTCAACCTGAGCTCTTTAGTCAAATTACAGCTAAATTCTTGGCCTGAGGTCTTAAAGGACTGCGTGAAGCGGGCTCAGATGGTGACGTTAAAGAAAATAAAGCACGCCTCAAACGTGTAGAAAATAAATTGGAAAGATCTACACCTGAAGTTTCTAATATTTTGAAGGTGGCTACACCTTTAAGAACCAATTTTCATCAGCACATGAGCCCCTTTCTCAGAAAAGCTCATACTCACGTATCTAACAGTAAACTTTGCATACGATTTCAGGGGTTCATGGGCCCCTTAAGGTGTATCCTGGATCTCAGGTTATTCACATTAAAAATTCCTATCTCTACAATCTACTGTGTATACAACAAATAAGCTACAAGGATATACTGTAGCGCACAGGGAATATAGCCAATATTTTATAACTATAAATGGAGTATAATCTATAAAAATTTTGAATCACTATTGTACAATTAGTTGTACACCTGAAACTGATATTGTAAATCAACTGTACCTCAATAAAAAAAAAAAAATCCAATACTGTTCATGTGTTTAAGTAAATGCCTTGTGGTTATATTTTTTCCTTGTATTCTTTTTAAATAAAATTTAAAATAACTTGAAAAAAAAGAATTCCTATCTATGAAAAAATATACAATCCAATGGTGGGACTTTAGGCTATTTTAATCTTTGTGGTGTTGTATTTTTTAAATTTTCCAAAATTAGCATTAGTTTTGTAACTAGGAAAAATTATTTTACAAAGTTACCAAAAAGAAAGAAAAGAAAGAAGTTTCATATTCACTAAGTTAATGTTTCCTTGGAATGACAGACACTGGCTGAAAAGATGGGCAAAAATGTAGTGGGGGGATAGTCACTGGTCACCTAAAAGTTTGGTCCAAGCCAAAGAGTTTCAAAAGGTCTTCTCATTTCTACGTGTTTTTCCACATTTCTCCTGTTGTCCAACAATTTTTTAGTTTTGCTAAAAAATCATATGGGTCTTTCGTAGCTACAATCAGAACAGCCTTCTGATACTTAGATATTTATATTATCCTTCAACTTTTCATTCATTTTGAATGAATTCAAAGTTTTCTGATTCATCTACTCCTTCCTCAAGTTCCCTTGTTTTTGTGGCTAAACTTCCAATCGCTACCTGAACCTGTTTTCTAAACATTCAACCTTTTTCAGAGCAGAAAATACAGCTTTGTTTGGTTGTCTCACTGTGAAATGTTTGCTCACTTAAGGAACTTTATATCACTCTTAAGTAAAGGCCGGTTTGTTGTCTATACTGACAAGTTTCTAAGCAAACCATCACCAAGTTGGCTTGGGTGGCTCTGATGGGGCTGTTCTCATGGCTGGTGAGACAATAGATGAGGAGGTGCCTCAAATAAACTGCTCAACAGAATTCAGAGAAAGGGGAATGGGGGCGGGGCACAGGACGAGTGCTCAGAGCTCTTGCAGGGTTTAGCTGCAAAGGCCATCCCAGAAAAAGCTGGTGAGCCTTGGGCCAGTTCCCGTTTGGAAAGCTCTGGCAAGCCTGTAACAAAGCTAAAGGCTGACAGAACATCCAACGTTGGGATAGACTCCTACCATTGAGTATAGAAACAAGCCATGTAATGTCTCATGTTGATGTATATCTGTGACTGATAAGAGGGGAAAAAAAAGGGAGAGTAATAACAAACTTAGTCTAGGAGATAAAATGTGCCAAAATAGAGGCCTGTGGAAGAACTGAAGGAAAACTTTGCTGTTAAAAGGTTGGGAATAGCTGTTCTATGACTACAATACTTAGCTAGGATATTAACACTATATAGTAATTAGTACCTGTACTTATTTTTTACATCAGAGATTGTGCTACTTTAACAGCCCAAAGGTCACTCACTCACTCAAATATAGTAGAGACAGATTTTGGACTCAGGCTGATCTGGCTCCTAATTACTAGTCCATTCCATAGCACTACCTCTCCAAACTAGGACAGGGAAAGACATTTTTGATTGTGAAAAGCATGGGAGGAATGAACAAACTGATCAATTTAAGAGGGTCTGGTGACTACAACTCCGACACAGTGTTATGAAACTGTCCCAAATATTTAGGAGGAACTGGGCATTTGTGGACACCAGAATTATGCTTTCAAACTATGCCCAAAACATGCCATTTAACATACAAGTGCTCAAAATTAAATTGCTCTTCTGCCCTCAAAAAGCCCTACTTGATAGCTTGAGTGTTTTTTATCATCTTTATTAGCCGGGGTTACGAAAGTTAAATCAGCGATGTTACTACAACACTTTCCCTTGGGGGAGGGGAGCATCGCATGATTTGGCCAGGTTTTGTTAATCACAAATTAGGTCAACAGCCCAACCTCAAAAGAAAGAACCATTAATGACATATTTCAAGGGCTTTGCAAAATCAGCCAGCTGGGTCTTGGCAAGCTTCCGCAAGGGTGGAGGGAGGGAAGGAGTGGCCAGCTACACTTTCCTTAATGGCCTTCTGAACTTGGGGTCCTGTAGCTCACAAGGTTTCCAACTGCCCATACAAACAAAACCGAAGACTTTGCTTCCACTGCTATTTAGAATGGAAAGGAACCTGCCACTTTGGTGACCACAATTTTGGTTTTAATTCTTGGTTCTGGGAAGCTCAAAAAAATAAATAAATGAATAAACAAGAGCAATTTAAGAGGCCTAATGCTGAAGCAAAATTCCTATTTAACAATGAGGATTTACTGTAACAAGAAATTATCCAGAATTTCTTTTCAGTGATGCAGCCACTGAAAGTTTGAAGAGAGGGAGGGAAAAAAATCAAACATCGGTAAGAAAAGGAATGTTTATTTCCTATCTTAATTCTAAAAATAGTTAAGTTGCTTGATAGGATTTAAAGCCAAGATACAATGTAGCAATTTAAAGAATCAGGGACTTCCCTGGTGGCACAGTGGTTAAGAGTCCGCCTGCCAGTGAAGGACATATGGGTTCGAGCCCTGGTCTGGGAAGATCCCACATGCCGCAGAGCAACGAAGCCCGCGAGCCACAACTACCGGGCCTGCGTGCCACAATTCCTGAAGCCCGCGCACCTAGAGCCCGTGCTCCACAACAAGAGAAGCCACCGCAATGAGAAGCCCGTGCACCGCAACGAAGAGTAGCCCCCACTCGTCACAACTAGAGAAAGCCCGCGGGCAGCAAAGAAGACCCAACACAGCCAAGGGAAAAAAAAAAAAAAAAAAAAAAAGAATTAATACTCCGGGAAATATTTAACACTGACATTCAACCTTCTAATGATAATGTTAACTTTTTTTTTTGGCTGCGTGGCATGTGGGATCTTAACTCCCCAACCAGGGATCGAACCCACAGCCCCCTGCAATGGAAGCACATAGTGTTAACCACTGGACCACCAGGGAAGTCCTGATAATGTTAACTTTTTAAAGATTTTTGCAACAAGCAAAATAAGTGTCTGAAGTTTTTACTTTTATATTTCACTAAAATTTTGTGTTACCTTCCCACCCTTACTTACAACTAATACAAAAATCAAAGTTATAGGCAAAGATAATTAAAATCTTAGATGAGATTTAAAACTGCTAGCTTAAAAATGTAGTGCATTAATAAAAGCAATTTAGACATTATCATTTTATGAGAGGGAAAAGTTGGTGGCTATAGAGTGTTTTATCACTTTTAAAAATCAAGCTGAATATAAAACCTCAAAAAATACCTAAGATTTTATCCAGTTAAGTTCAATAAAAACATACGAATGCCTCTCTGGATTTTAACTCCAAGGAAACTAGTATGTTAAGAATTTTATCTAAAATATGAAAATGTATTTTTAGAAATCAGCTGCCTCCTGTCCATTATTTCACTGAGTCATGCCTTTATGCTAACAAATCCAGGCCTTGTACTCTTATCAAAGTGTGTATTACACTAGTCCCTTTAAAGCCATAAAGCTCCACCTACCTTAAAGCAAAAGCCTAGGATGTCCAGGTTTACTTCCACATTTTCTCAAGTGAAAGACTTCTGGATGCAGCAACCAAGAAGGGGCTTATGCTGCGGAAAGGGGAGGGAAGAAGGGGAGTGGAGCACAAGGTAGGCAGGGAAGGGAGGACAGGCTGCAGAGCCGCAGTCTGGTTACTTCTCTCCTCCTCCCCCTCCCACCTCCGCCACCCTGCTTTTTAAAAAAATTTATTTTATTTATTTTTGGCTGCGTTGGGTCTTCATTGCTGCGTGCAGGCTTTCTCTAGTTGCAGAGAGCAGGGCTTACTCTTCGTTGCGGTGCGTGGGCTTCTCACTGTGGTGGCTTCTCTTGTTGTGGAGCACGGACTCTAGGCACGTGGGCTTCAGTAGTTGTGGGTCGCGGGCTCTAGAGCGCAGGCTCAGTAGTTGTAGTGCACGGGCTTCGTTGCTCCGCGGCATGTGGGATCTTCCTGGACCAGGGCTCAAACCCGTGTCCCCTGCATTGGCAGGCAGATTCTTAACCACTGAGCCACCAGGAAAGTCCCAGCTTTTATCTTCTGTGGTGGAAAAAGGCAGTGGAGGCTTTGCTCATCACTTTTCCACCAGTCAAAAAAGCAGCCAAAAATAATTTTTTTTAAAAAGGCAGAAACTAACAGTTGTACTTTAAAGATGCAATTCGTTTTCCTGAGACTTCCGGGATACTGTAGCTAACACTCCACCCCACAACCCCTTGCTTTTCTGCTAACAGCATAGCAATTCCTTCAAGCAGTGGCTTTCACAACCCAGGCTGCACAGATGGAGCACCTGGGGATGAAATTTAAAACTTAAGTACACTATTTCAACCCCACCCCTTACCAATTAAACTTTCCCAGTTGTTGATGCCAAGGTGCAGCCTTGAAACCACTTTCAGCCTTGAAGCTTCGGAGGAATGAATTCCACTTGTAGCTCCAGGAGAAATTTATGATTAAATTTAAGATTTTTATCCCATCTCCCTGGCCGGTAAGCCTTGAGAAGACATTGGCTGAGGGCTTCTGCGAAATTTTATTTGTTCTTTGGTGAAAACTGGTGAAAAAAATTTTTCTGACTGGTGTGAAATGGATGTGAAGACTGGAGGTGCCAATGGCCATTTTCACCAACCTAGAGGGGAAGCAGCCTGGAGCAAAGCCAGAGTTCAGAAGTGGGCAGGAAGTTATCAATCTTGTATCCTTGATGACATAACAAACCTTACATTAAATGATGTCTGCAACCAAAACTACACCCCTGGTTAGAGTCACATCCGTTCAATTCAGCTCCCCTTCATTTGCAGCCTTTAAGAGCTCTAAATTAGAAAGTAACACATCGGCATGGTGAAGTAAAGAAAAGGGTGGAATTTAATCTTTATTTACAGGACACTGCAAGATATGAAATTCCACATAGAAATAAGGAACCCATTGAGAGGAGAAGCTTCATACAGTATGTACAGTTTGGAACTGTTCAAGTATAGTTTCTTTGTAAAAAGTGCTACAATAACAAACCACGTGTAAAGAGTTCTTAGTAGAGAAACAGTAAGACAAACTTCTACCAAACATAGTACACAACAAACAGCTTTATGCCTCAGATGATGTACAATCTAAAAGTTGAAGGTCCCAGCAGTGCCATCCTGAACTTGGAATGTATACCCTTCAGAGGTAGTTTCTGGCACAACATTTTGATCTTCCTCTTCCTGGAAGTATTTAAAAACAAACAATATAATCCCATAAATATGGCACATTTCTAAGAGGTAGCTGCCTAGAAGTCTATATTTACTCTTTTTTCTTCTTGTATCTCAATTTATTTAGGCTAAAAACAAAAGCAAAAAAAAGTTTACACATTTCTCCCACCTCTGGCAACCACCAATCTGTTCTCCGTATCTATGAGCTTGTGTGTGTGTGTGTGTGTTTTAACATTCCACATATAAGAGAGATCTTATGGTATTTGTCTTCCCCTGTCTGACTCATTTCACTTAGCATAATGCCTATAAGGTATTCACTCTTAAAGTCTTCATTTGTGTATTTCACCTTTAATCCTGAAACACACTTCAATATCTCAAATAGTGGAGGGAGGGCTACTGAAACTTGCCTGGGAGGGGAAGGTTCTGAATGGGTTAAGAAATGCTACTACAACATGGATACAACTAGAGATTATCATATTAAGTGAAATAAGTCAGAAAGACACATACCATATGATATTACTTACATGTGTATCTAAACTACGACACAAATGAACCTATCTGTGAAACAGAATCACAGACATCAAGAACAGACTGGTGGTTGCCCAGGGGGAGGGGGATGGGGAAAGGATGGAGTGAGAGGCTGGCGTTAAGTGTAAGCTATTACACATAGAATGGATAAACAACAAGTTCCTACCGTACAGCACAGAGAACTATAGTCAATATCCTGTGATAAACCATAGTGGAAAAGAATATATATAAAAAAGAATATATATATGTATAACTGAATCACTTTGCTGTACAGCAGTAATTAACACAACATTGTAAATCAACAATACTTCAATAAAAAATTATAATATTAAAAGAAAAAAATTTTTAAAGAAAGCTTCTACAATCAACAGAAAAACAGAGATTTTTTTAACCTGTCACTTTTCAGTGGGCAAAAGCAAAACCGATTAGGCCAGAGGATGGCTGTGGGGTCGGCCTACTTCTCCAACTCCTACACAAACTTAGTCTCAAGATATTCCAAGATTCACGGGACTTCCCTGGTGGCACAGTGGTTAAGACTCCACGCTCCCAACACAGGGGGCCCAG